>NC_083433.1:25874263-26174263 GCF_020745735.1 Hemiscyllium ocellatum | reverse complement strand
TTCTCACTGTTCATGTCCAGCCTCCTCACTGTTCATGTCCAGCCTCCTCACTGTTCATGTCCTGTCTCCTCACTATTCATGTCCAGCCTCCTCACTATTCATGTCCGGCCTCTTCACTGTTCATGTCCAGTCTCCTCACTGTTCATGTCCAGCCTCCTCGTTGTTCATATCCAGCCTCCTCACCGTTCATGTCCAGCCTCCTAACTGTTCATGTCCAGCCTCCTCACTGTTCATGTCCAGTCTCCTCACTGTTCATGTCCAGCCTCCTCACTGTTCATGTCCCCTCACTGTTCATGTCCAGCCTCCTCGTTGTTCATGTCCATCCTCCTCACTGTTCATGTCCAGCCTCCTCACTGTTCATGTCCAGCCTCCTCACTGTTCATGTCCAGTCTCCTCACTGTTCATGTCCAGCCTCCTCACTGTTCATGTCCAGCCTCCACACTGTTCATGTCCAGCCTCCTCACTGTTCATGTCCAGTCTCCTCACTGTTCATGTCCAGCCTCCTCACCGTTCATGTCCAGCCTCCTCACTGTTCATGTCCAGTCTCCTCACTGTTCATGTCCAGCCTCCTCACTGTCATGTCCGGCCTCCTCACTGTTCATGTCCAGTCTCCTCACTGTTCATGTCCAGCCTCCTCACTGTTCATGTCCAGTCTCCTCACTGTTCATGTCCAGCCTCCTCACTGTTCATGTCCACTCTCCACACTGTTCATGTCCAGCCTCCTCACTGTTCATGTCCAGCCTCCTCACTGTTCATGTCCAGCCTCCTCACTGTTCATGTCCAGACTCCTCACTGTTCATGTCCACTCTCCTCACTGTCAATGTCCAGTCTCCTCACTGTTCATGTCCTGTCTCCTCACTGTTCATGTCCAGCCTCCTCACTGTTCATGTCCAGCCTCCTCGTTGTTCATGTCCAGCCTCCTCACGTTCATGTCCAGCCTCCTCACTGTTCATGTCCCCTCACTGTTCATGTCCAGCCTCCTTACTGTTCAGGTCCAGCCTCCTCACTGTCAATGACCGGCCTCTTCACTGTTCATGTCCAGTCTCCTCACCGTTCATGTCCAGCCTCCTCACTGTTAATGTCCAGTCTCCTCACCGTTCATGTCCAGCCTCCTCACTGTTCATGTCCACTCTCCACACTGTTCATGTCCAGCCTCCTCGTTGTTCATGTCCAGCCTCCTCACCGTTCATGTCCAGTCTCCTCACTGTTCATGTCCACTCTCCACACTGTTCATGTCCAGTCTCCTCACTGTTCATGTCCAGTCTCCTCACCGTTCATGTCCAGTCTCCTCACTGTTCATGTCCAACCTCCTCGTTGTTCATATCCAGACTCCTCACTGTCCACGTTCAGCCTCCTAACTGTTCAGGTCCAGCCTCCTCACTGTTCATGTCCAGTCTCCTCACTGTTCATGTCCAGTCTCCTCACCGTTCATGTCCTGCCTCCTCACTATTCATGTCCCCTCACCGTTCATGTCCAGCCACCTCGTTGTTCAAGTCCATCCTCCTCACCGTTCATGTCCTGCCTCCTCGCTATTCATGTCCGGCCTCCTCACTGTTCATGTCCAGTCTCCTCACTGTTCATGTCCAGCCTCCTCACTGTTCATGTCCAGCCTCCTCACTGTTCATGTTCAGCCTCCTCACTGTTCATGTCCTGCCTCCTCGCTGTTCATGTCCAGTCTCCACACTGTTCATGTCCAGCCTCCTCACCGTTCATGTCCAGCCTCCTCACTGTTCATGTCCAGTCTCCTCACTGTTCAGGTCCAGCCTCCTCACTGTCAATGTCCGGCCTCTTCACTGTTCATGTCCAGTCTCCTCACCGTTCATGTCCAGCCTCCTCACTGTTAATGTCCAGTCTCCTCACCGTTCATGTCCAGCCTCCTCACTGTTCATGTCCAGTCTCCACACTGTTCATGTCCAGCCTCCTCGCTATTCATGTCCGGCCTCCTCACTGTTCATGTCCAGTCTCCTAACTGTTCAGGCCTAGCCTCCTCACTGTTCATGTCCAGTCTCCTCGCTGTTCATGTCCGGACTCCTCACTGTTCATGTCCAGTGTCCTCACCGTTCATGACCAGCCTCCTCACTGTTCATGTCCACTCTCCACACTGTTCACGTCCAGCCTCCTCACTGTTCATGTCCACTCTCCACACTGTTCATGTCCACTCTCCTCACTGTCAGTGTCCGGCCTTTTCACTGTTCATGTCCAGCCTCCACACTGTTCATGTCCAGCCTCCTCGCTGTTCATGTCCAGCCTCCTCGTTGTTCATGTCCAGCCTCCTCACCGTTCATGTCCAGCCTCCTCACTGTTCATGTCCAGTCTCCTTACTGTTCAGGTCCAGCCTCCTCACTGTCAATGACCGGCCTCTTCACTGTTCATGTCCAGTCTCCTCACCGTTCATGTCCAGCCTCCTCACTGTTAATGTCCAGTCTCCTCACCGTTCATGTCCAGCCTCCTCACTGTTCATGTCCACTCTCCACACTGTTCATGTCCAGCCTCCTCGTTGTTCATGTCCAGCCTCCTCACCGTTCATGTCCAGTCTCCTCACTGTTCATGTCCACTCTCCACACTGTTCATGTCCAGTCTCCTCACTGTTCATGTCCAGTCTCCTCACCGTTCATGTCCAGTCTCCTCACTGTTCATGTCCAACCTCCTCGTTGTTCATATCCAGACTCCTCACTGTCCACGTTCAGCCTCCTCACTGTCAATGTCCGGCCTCTTCTCTGTTCATGTCCAGCGTCCTCACTGTTCATGTCCCCTCACTGTTCATGTCCAGCCTCCTCACCGTTCATGTCCAGCCTCCTCACCGTTCATGTCCTGCCTCCTCACCGTTCATGTCCAGTCACCTCACCTTCCATGTCCAGTCTCCACACTGTTCATGTCCAGCCTCCTCGCTATTCATGTCCAGCCTCCTCGCTCTTCATGTCCAGTCTCCTCACTGTTCATGTCCAGTCTCCTCACTGTTCATGTCCAGTCTCCTCACTGTTCATGTCCATCCTCCTCGCTATTCATGTCCAGTCTCCTCACTGTTCATGTCCATCCTCCTCGCTATTCATGTCCAGTCTCCTCACTGTTCATGTCCAGCCTCCACACTGTTCATGTCCAGCCTCCTCACCGTTCTTTTCCAGCCTCCTCGCTGTTCATGTCCAGCCTCCTCACCGTTCGTGTCCAGCCTCTTCACTGTTCATGTCCAGCCTTCTCACTGTCCATGTCCAGCCTCCTCACTGTCAATGTCCGGCCCCCTTACTGTTTATGTCCTGCCTCCTCGCTATTCATGTCCGGCCTCCTCACTGTTCATGTCCAGACTCCTCACTGTCCACGTTCAGCCTCCTCACTGTCAATGTCCGGCCTCTTCTCTGTTCATGTCCAGCGTCCTCACTGTTCATGTCCCCTCACTGTTCATGTCCAGCCTCTTCACTGTTCAGGTCCAGTCTCCTCACTGTTCATGTCCATCCTCCTCGCTCTTCATGTCCAGTCTCCTCACTGTTCATGTCCAGTCTCCTCACTGTTCATGTCCAGCCTCCTCGTTGTTCATGTCCAGCCTCCTCACCGTTCATGTCCAGCCTCCTCACTGTTCATGTCCATCCTCCTCACTATTCATGTCCAGCCTCCTCACTGTTCATGTCCATCCTCCTCGCTATTCATGTCCAGTCTCCTCACTGTTCATGTGCGGACTCCTCACGTTCATGTCCAGCCTCCTCACCATTCATGTCCAGCCTCCTCACTGTTCATGTCCATCCTCCTCGCTATTCATGTCCAGTCTCCTCACTGTTCATGTCCAGCCTCCTCACTGTTCATGTCCAGCCTCCTCACCATTCGTGTCCAGCCTCCTCACTGTTCATGTCCAGCCTCCTCACCATTCGTGTCCAGCCTCCTCACTGTCCATGTTCAGCGTCCCACAGAAATGCACTCTGACCTGTTCCAATCGGTGAGGTCGGAGTGTGTCGTGTATTCCCACTCTCCCTGACAGTCCCAGTCCCTTCGCCTGCTACTGGATCTCTTGGGATGGGTGAGTTGAGGAAACCGTCCTGGGGGTGACCCTGGGGAAGGGACTGTGCGTTTGTGCAAGGAACCAGTTTGAGACAGATTCGCATTGGAGGTGTCTTTCCCATCAGTTCCTCTTTGGGGGAGCGGTGGAGGGATGGGGAGGTGTTGGGGGAGAGGTGGGGTGGTTGCTGCTCCCAGTTTCCCAGAGCTGGCCCGCTCCCCAGTGTGTCAGAGCTCAGTCACTCCACGTCCAGTTCATTGCAGCTTTGTCAGTGCGCCTGAAGGAGGAGCCGTCTTCGGAGGAGCAGTCCCCGTGTGGAACAAGAGCACCCGCTGCCTGTTGTTTTAGTCCCTTCACGGCCTCTTCCTGCCCTCCTGGCCTCCCGGCCCTGGCTGCTTCTCTGTCAGTTGGTCTCTGCTGAGGGACACAGGAAATGGTGTGGGGGTCAGCCAGCTGCTTCCTCGGTTCCCTTCCTCTTCTCTATCCCGTCCTGTTCACTGGAGGGTTTGGTGGGGGCATTCCTGATGTCAATTCCCGAAACGTCGATTTTCCTGCTCCTCGGATGCTGCCTGACCTGCTGCGCTTTTCCAGCACCGCTCTACTCCGGAATCTGGTTTCCAGCATCTGCAGTCATTGTTTTTACTGGGAAGGCAGTGATGGCCGCGTTCCCAACTCTGACCAACAGGGGGCTGGGCCCAGCGGAGAGCAGGGAGCCACAGTTTACCCGAAAGCGAGGCTGGGTGCAGGATTGGTCCTTTAACCTTCAGATTCCTGTCGAGGTCCGTCCCGAGCAGCTCCGTGAGGCGGGACTCTGTGCTCTACGGCCTGTTCCCCGGGACACACACCGAGACAAACACCGACTGCGCCTGGAGGACCATCAACTCAGGGAGAGACGCTCTTTGATCTGCCCGAAACGTGTTGGGTCTTCCAGAGCAAGGAGCTGACCCTGACCGAGTGTTACAGACTGACACCTTCCAAGGCCCAGGACTACGTGCTGAGGGGGGCACTGAAGCTTGGGGCAGCTGCTGCCAAGGGGCAGTGGGGAAAGACCCCTGTCTGAGAGCTTCCTGCTGAAGGGAAATGTGCCTTCGATTATTGGACCCTGAGAGTGCCTCAAACGTAGGTTTGTATAACTAAGAGATGTCTTAGGTTTGTTTGTTAAAACAATACGTGCTACTGGACAGAATCGAATCGCTTCCGTGATTATGTCTGTATATAAAGATATTTTATGAATAAGGTATTTCTTGGAAATAAAAAACGTATTTCCTTTCAGAGTCACTTTCAGCTGCTGGTAGGTGGGACTAGATTGGGTTGGGATATCTGGTCGGCATGGACGGGTTGGGCCGAAGGGTCTGTTTCCCTGTTGTACATCTTTATGACTTGGACTGTCACCCACCCGGGTGGGCTGTGACCCCTTCCCCAACCCGATGCCAGGGAGGTGTTTGTTATCTCTGAGTGACCCTCCTCCATCACAAACCCAGCAAGGGGCTGGGGCCTGGGATCGGGCAGGAGGAGGAGTATCCATTTATCACTGCACAGATGACGCTAGAATCGGTCAATAGCGAAGGAGAGATTCAGTGGCTGACACAGGCAGCCCGGGACAGACTGAACAGGGGCAAATGGATGACTAACAAGGTAAGGGAGAATACATTGAATGGTTAGACCCTTGGAAGTACAGAAAGTAAATGGGCCTGTGGTAAACATCAACATAGATCTCTGAAGGGAGTTAGACAGGCAGGTAACATGGTCCAGGAGGATTATGGGATACTTATCTTTATTAGTCGAGGCACTGATAATAAGAGCAGGGAGGTTATGGTGGAGCCGTACATAACATTAGTTAGGCCACACCTGGGGTACAGTGCACATCCACAATAGGAGGGAGGTGATTACATGAGAGAGGGGACAGAGGAGATGGACCAGGATGATTGATTTATTTACTGTCACACGTTACGAAATACTGTGAAGAGTGTTGGACAAGTGCTCGGACCACCTCAACGATGCAGAAGCTGCCAGGAACCAAAACCTATCTCAGACACCACCGCCATGGGCCCACTCCAGTCTGTGCTGCTGGGCCCACTCCAGTCTGTGCTGCTGGGCCCACTCCAGTCCGTGCTGCTGGGCCCACTCCAGTCTGTGCTGCTGGGCCCACTCCAGTCTGTGCTGCTGGGCCCACTCCAGTCTGTGCTGCTGGGCCCCACTCCAGTCCGTGCTGGGCCCCACTCCAGTCTGTGCTGCTGGGCCCACTCCAGTCCGTGCTGCTGGGCCCACTCCAGTCTGTGCTGCTGGGCCCCACTCCAGTCCGTGCTGGGCCCCACTCCAGTCTGTGCTGCTGGGCCCACTCCAGTCCGTGCTGCTGGGCCCCACTCCAGTCTGTGCTGCTGGGTCCACTCCAGTCTGTGCTGCTGGGTCCACTCCAGTCTGTGCTGCTGGGCCCACTCCAGTCTGTGCTGCTGGGCCCACTCCAGTCCGTGCTGCTGGGCCCCACTCCAGTCTGTGCTGCTGGGTCCACTCCAGTCTGTGCTGCTGGGTCCACTCCAGTCTGTGCTGCTGGGCCCACTCCAGTCTGTGCTGCTGGGCCCACTCCAGTCTGTGCTGCTGGGCCCACTCCAGTCTGTGCTGCTGGGCCCACTCCAGTCTGTGCTGCTGGGCCCACTGATGTTTGATTGCCTCGGGCGACTGTTTGTGTGGAGTTTGCACATTCTCCCCATGTCTGCGTGCGTTTCCTTTGGGTGCTCTAGTTTCCTCCCACAGTCCAAGGATTTGCAGGTCCGGGTGAATTGGAGGAATTTGGCCAGTATCTGGTAGTGACCTTTGCTCTGGACAATCACTCTTGCTCCCCATAATAAAACCCCATCCTCTCCTGTGATCTGTTCTCTCTGGGTTTCGGTTCTGGTTGTGATGGTCCTTTGGTTGCCTGGACTGGACCTTTCTTGTGTTCACAGTCGTATATATTCAGCGGTGAACGGAAGAGTTGTCGTGACAGTTTAAAACCGAAGGGCCTCCTGGTCAGGGTTCCAACGTGTCATTATACACACTGAGAATACGGGCCTACTGCTGAGTCCAACCTGAAACTCCGGGCCTTGTTATCTGTGAGTAGCCTGAGCTCGGGTTTGTGATCCATTACTGAAACAAATTTGCCTCCGTAAAGGTGGGACTTTCTCACACCAAAGCTGACCACCAAATCTAGGGCCATATTTGCGTTTGGCATCAGCTAATGTCCAGGAAGCTTAGGGCTCCTCTCTGTTAGGCCACTATCCCAACACCGTAACAGGGAGGCATCACATGTCAGCGCCACATCTCGCTTGGTATCATAGAGTCCCTACAGTGTGGAAACAGGCCCTTCGGCCCAGCAAGTCCACACCGATCCTCTGAAGAGTAACCCACTCAGACTCATTCCCCTACCCCATTACCCTACATTTATCCCTGACTAGTGTACCTAACCTACAAATCCCTGAACACGAGGGGCAATTTAGCATTGGCCAATTCACACTGACGTGCACGTCTTTGGACTGTGGGAGGAAACCAGAGCACCCGGAGGAAACCCATGCAGACACAGGGAGAATGTGCAAACTCCACACAGACAGTTGCCCGAGGCTGGAATTGAACCTGGGTCCCTGGCGCTGTGAGGCAGCAGTGCTAACCACTGAGCCACCATGCCATCCATACTGTGCCAACACCTCAGGCAATGAAAGCTGTTTCTTCACTTCCCTAAAGGCTATGTCTTGGCTACGTGACCATTTCTAAGGCTGACCCTTTTTCAGTAATAGTTGTAAGGGTGCCAAGATGGAGGCCAAGTTACATGTGAATTTTGTGCAATAATTCACCCAGCCAAGGACAGACCTCAGACCCGGGACAGACGTGGGAGTTGGGGCACCTTTACCACCTTCACTCTACCTTCCAACAGGTATAACCTGGTCTTGTTGACTCTGTAACCCAAGTAGGTCACTCGGGGTGCCTGGAACACAGAGTTTTCCATTCTAGGGCATACACCCACCTGGGAGAGACATTTAACCACTACATCCAAGTTCTCGATGTGAGATACAAAGCTCACTCACTGCAATAATTTCAGTCCGAGACAAGATCTGAATCAGTAGTGTCATTTATTTCACACTTGCTAGTGGGTATGATGTCCACAAGGCAGGGACAAAACACCCTGAATTCAACAAATACTCGATATTTATGTAATTTGTTTTCTATTCTTTTTAATTTCATTGTTCCTCCCCTGTTTACATCCTCCACTTCCCTAAGACCGGTCCCCATTACTCCTGTTTATCTCTTGTCTTATCCGGCCTTGCCTGTGACAAAATGCTTATTTCTGGCCTCACAAGGCCGTTTGACCTCATCCCGCTGTGGTCATTGTTAGGCATATCCTTTCCTTACCATTATCTACTCCCTCCATCTGTGCCTCCCCTCTCAGCATCTTATCGTTAAGACCCTTTTAATTGGGGTTTGTTCCTGTGTTTCTGTAAAAGTGGGAAACAGATGTTTATACCTACTGTTTGTCCAGGCGTATCTAGCTTAACCGCCTCCCCTCTCAGCATCTTATCTAGTCGCCTGTAATATCTACCATTGTTTTGCTGTCCAGCTTCATTCTTGCTTACACTTTTAGCTAATACAAAAAAAACAATTACACATTTCCGCCACATAGTTTCCATTCTTGTTGACTCAGCTCCTGGCTGAAACAATTACACACTGGTGTGAGGTCATTTACTTTGTATAAACAATTATAATTGCAGAAGTAACACTACTTTACCTATATCCCACATCTCCATACTCCTTATTGGTCTTCCAGGTTAATTAGCACATCACTCAGATAAATGCCGGTGTTGGACTGGGGGACAAAGTTAAAAATCACACAGCATCAGATTATAGTCCAACAGGTTTAATTGGAAGCACTAGCTTCCAGAGCGCTGCTCCGAATGTAACTTTAAAAGAAAGTTTTGCGATTTACATATGAAAGAATTGAAGCCAACACGGTCATTCTAAAATATGAGCCTTAACAAATAATCTAGGTCTTTTTCATTTTGTAATTTCAGTGACATCACACTGTAAACATTTGTTATAAATTCATCTTATTCTCAACAACCACCTGATGAAGGAGTGGCGCTCCGAAAGCTAGTGCTTCCAAATAAATCTATTGGACTATAACCTGGTGTTGTGTGATTTGTCACTTCATTGAGCAGGGAATTCCAGAGATTCACAATCTTTTGGGTGAACAAGTCAGATTACAACAGGATCTGGACCAGATGGGCCAATGGGCAGATGGACTTTAATTCAGATAAATGCGAGGTGCTGCATTTTGGGAAAGCAAATCTTAGCAGGATTTATACACTTAATGGTAAGGTCCTAGGGAGTGTTACTGAACAAAGAGACCTTGGAGTGCAGATTCATAGCTCTGTGAAAGTGGAGTCGCAGTTGGATAGGATAGTGAAGAAAGCATTTGGTATGCTTTCCTTTATTGATCAGAGTATTGAGTGCAGGAATTGGGTGGTCATGTTGCAGATGTACAGGACATTGGTAAGGCCACAGTTGGAATATTGTGTCTAATTCTGGTCTCCTTCCTATCGGAAAGATGTTGTGAAACTTGAAAGGGTTCAGAAAAGATTTACAAGGATGTTGCCAGGGTTGGAGGATTTGAGCTACAGGGAGAGGCTGAACAGGTTGGGGCTGTTTTCCCTGGAGTGTTGGAGGCTGAAGGGTGACCTTATAGAAGTTTACAAAATTATGAGGGACATGGATAGGGTAAATAGACAAGATCCGGGGTGAGGGAGTCCAAGACTAGAGGGCATAGGTTTAGGGTGAGAGGGGAAAGATATAAAAGAGACCTAAGGGGCAACCTTTTCATGCAGATTCACACACTCACCCACACACCCACACACCCACACTCACACTCACACACAGACCCATACACACTCACTCACTCACACACACACGCACTCACACATACACACACACACACACCCACACTCACACACAGACCCATACACACTCACACACACACACACACACACACACACACACACACACACACACACACATCATTTTGATAGGTTCCACCTTTGCCCTGTACAGGACAGTGTTGGAGGGATTGTCTGGGGAAGGGGGTGGGTGGGGTTTAGGGTCCACCCCTGTGTAGAACTCCAGGGAAAGTGTGTGAGGGGACAGCGAGAGGGCAGGAGGTCAGCCATTTGGAGACGGTACCTGGCCTCCCATCGATGTCCAGGACTGTTCTCAGCAGCATTTTAGTAAGACAAGATTGTTTTTAATCATTGTAAACAAAAGATGCGATCAGTGTTGGAAACACATCTTTGATGTAATCTTTCTATCGGGACCTTGAGATCTCCTTTGGATAATCTGATATTTGGATAATTGATATTTGGATAATCGAGGTTCCTCTGTACATCCTTTCCTAAGTAAGGAGAGCAGAACTGTGCGCGGTGCTCCAGGTTTGGCCTCACCAGCACCAGCTGCAACATAACCTACTGGTTCTTAAACTCTGAGTGGCAACTCCAAATACCCCCGACTGTAGTCTCACAGACAGGTACAAACCCTCCTGGCTCGCAATTGTGGCATAATTCTGGGATTCCTCTCCTATTTGCAATTGCAGATACGCCTGGCCCATGTCCAGCTTCGTGTATAAATCCTCTCTGTCAGGCCCTGGGTATCTATCCAGCTGAGAGAGGCAGGTTCATGTTTGATTAGAATCCCCACAAAAGCGAACCACAGTCAGTCCGACCAGTGCTGCCCATTCCACAAACTGCGCTGGTTTGAAGATTCCTTCACTTTCCAGCCTCTCGTTTTGCCCGTAAGGCAAATAGCATTGGATGGGCCATGCAGAATCAACATGCAACCTTTGGCCCCTTTAGTAGTCCCTAGACCTGCCTGAAAAACGTCCGAGTATTTAATCAGGATTTCACGCAGGCAGCCATTTTCTCATTGAGAAATGTTGAGCCAATTAAGGTGAATCTCTGTCAACCAATTCTACCCCATCGAGCTCAGGCCCCGAGCCTTTTACTACAATCAGCTGCTTCTCATGAGAGACCAGAACCAAAGTTGTGTTGTTTAATTTATAAAGAGCTGAGATCTCACACAAACTTGAGGGTTGGAGTCCCAATCGTGTTAATCTGTGATCACTGGTAAATCTGTGCCAATATCCATTAAAACTGAGGGACCATTTAACCAGACGTTTATTTTGATTGGCTCTGATCTGGATGTTGCTAAGCAATGTAACTGTTCCCAGCCAGCTATAGGTGGACTTTCCAGGGTGTGCACTCTCCTGGCCTGTGAGTTTTCTGACTCAACTCAGGCCTTTGCCATCTCGGGTCCACAAACCTGCCGGCCCGGATCCTGAAAAGCATTTTGGCCGTTCGACCGAGGCTTAGTTTTGTTTGGTGTTTTGCTGTGGGCTGACCCAGGGTCCCTCTGCTCAGAATATGCCCTGCCTGAGGTTCTGTAATTGCCTTCACTCACGTGATGTTCCCCAAGCTCAGTCGGTCTAGCAAGGGTGTCCACTTCCATTGGGATACCCTGTAACTCATACGCTCCACTTCCTGCATTTTCCAATGACCTGGCCTGCTTGAAGTCCAGTTGGACTTCAGCTAATAAGTGCTTCTGCATAGTTACGTCGTTAATCCCCATCCCAAACAGTCTCTCATTCAGGGTGAGCCAAAAATCACATGACTCTGTCAGTCATCTCAACCTTGTCAAAAATCCTGATAAGGATCCCCTTAGTTCTCAAACGGCTGAATAAAACTGAGAGCATCTCAGAGGAGGCAGAAGTTGTAATATTCCTGAACTAAATCTGCCAACTCTTGAAAGGAGCCTCAGGGTAAGTTAGGCTCCTAATAACCATAAAAGGGCGGCACGGTGGCCCAGTGGTTAGCACTGCTGCCTCACAGCGCCAGGGACCCGGGTTCAATTCCAGCCTCAGGCGACTGACTGTGTGGAGTTTGCACGTTCTCCCTGTGCCTGTGTGGGTTTCCTCCGGGTGCTCCGGTTTCCTCCCACAGTCCAAAGATGTGCAGGTTAGGTGAATTGGCCATGCTAAATTGCCCGTAGTGTTAGGTAAGGGGTAAATGCAGGGGTATGGGTGGGTTACGCTTCGGCGGGTCGGTGTGGATTTGTTGGGCCGAAGGGCCTGTTTCCACACTGTAATCTAACCTAATCTAAAAAAAGCTGTGGATCCACAAGCTGTCAGGAGAATTACTCGTCGTTTTCATTCGCCCTGAAAAAATAACAAATTCTTTCCACATACTGGGCCCAGGCTTCGATGACAAGATCAAATGAATCAAATTTCCCAAATAAACGCTTAACCCAACTCAACGAGGACGGTTGCAAGTGAATTTTCTTCAAGAGCCTGCTCTTCTATAGTTGCTACTGAAGTAATTCCACGGAGGCTGGTATCCCATCACCAAGTCACCCTTTATGTAAATGTGCCCAGTACATGGGCTCTGACCAGCCAGTCCCTAGGGTCTGGAGAATCCCTGTTTATTTTTTCTTTTTTTTTAAGCAGTGCCCTTACACTCCTGTTTTTTTTCTTTCTTTTTTTTGTTAATTTTTTTTATTTACCCCCACACTACCACCTAACTGCGGTACTGCTTATTTATCCCCAGCACCCATGGTGTGTGTGTGCAGGTGTGAGACACAGTGAAAGACACAAGGTGCACAAATCTTTATTCAATTTCCACCACCAGGAAAATGGGAAAACACCCGAGTGGCCTGTGACAAGCAGTGCCCTTCACATCAAAGGGCAATGCTGTGTGATCAAAACAGTGAAGGGGAGGGAGAATCCCTGTTTATGTTTTTTTTCCTTTTTTCTTTTTTTTCCTTAAAATTTTTTTTTCCTTTTAACCCCCACACTACCGCCTAACTGCGGTAGTGCTTATTTACCCCAGCACCCATGGTGTGTGTGTGTGCGCAACTGTGAGACACAGTGAGAGACAAGGTGTACAAATCTTTATTCAATTTCCACCACCAGGAAAAGTAGGAAAACACCCGAGTGGCCTGTGACAAGCAGTGCCCTTCACATCAAAGGGCAATGCTGTGTGATCAAAACAGTGAAGGGGAGGGAGAATCCCTGTTTATACCTGTCAGCCAGGGCTCCCCGATTGGCCCAGGTTAACAGCCCCAATCAGGGATCTCATACCCAATGCAATCCAGCTGACCCTTGTTTCTACCACTGCACCACCATTCGGTTTGATCATGGCTGATCCCCGATCTCACCCCGTCGTGTTCCTGCTTTCTCCCTGTACCCCTTTTAAAACCTAAACATTTCTCAATGCTATTCTGGTATCTGTTCAGTGGCCCTCCTGTGGTAGAGGGTTCCTCAGGTTGACCAATGTCCGAGTGAGGAGATGTTTCCTCAGCTTGGTCCTAAATGGCCTCCTCTGTCTCCTGAGACTGTCTCTCCTGGTTCCAGACTCCCCACCTCGCCCCCCCCCCCCCCCCCCCCGCAGGGGATATACTCTCCCTGCCTCAATCATTTAAGATTAGATTAGATTACTTACAGTGTGGAAACAGGCCCTTCGGCCCAACAAATCCACACCGACCCGCCGAAGCGCAACCCACCCATACCCCTACATTTACCCCTTACCTAACACTACGGGCAATTTAGCATGGCCAATTCACCTGACCCGCACATCTTTGTGACTGTGGGAGGAAAAGGGAGCACCCGGAGGAAATCCTCGCAGAACGTGCAATCTCCACACAGTCAGTCGCCTGAGGCGGGAATTGAACCCGGGTCTCTGGCGCTGTGAGGCAGCAGTGCTAACTACTGTGCCACCGTGCCGCCCATAATCCTGCCTGGCCCTTTTCCAATTTTCTGTGTTCCAATCAGATCCCCTCGCATTCTTTGGGACTTGAGTGAACACAGGCCCAGACAAGACAATCTCTCCTCAATCGACACTCCTGCCATCCCCAGCATCAGGCCCTGAACTGCTGCTGCACTCCCTAGAGAGCAAATATATTTTTTTTCTGAAGGAGGAAAGGGACACAAAGCAATTCCTATGAGCATCAGTGTCCTCAGCAATGCCATGTTGTGTTACAGTCGGTCTCATGATGGGCAGAACCATCTCCTCTGTCAGCCTTTGTCCCAGGAGCTCAGCTCTGTTCCTGTTGTTCATGAGCCACCTCACTCCACAAAACTGAGGGTGAAAGGTCAGCTGCCCACTTGCAATGGAGATGGACAACACTCTTCCTGAGCTCCTGCCATGTGTGTACAGCCAGCCACCAGGGGGCAGGATAGGCTATTGGTCAGCGCTTTCGCCATGTGTACAGCCAGCCACCAGGAGGCAGGATGGGCTATTGGTACAAATCTACACTTGGGATGCTGACCCTTCATTGAGCCAGTCGTTATTTTTAGTGGCTAAATTCACACCAGTTAAAGTTAACAAGAGGCCATTCCCTGTTGCTATAGGTACAACTTAAACCTACTTATTTTTATTTCACATCACTGTTCATTGTGCTTTTAATTTATCATTTCAAAGTTTGCTTCTCTTGGAGGGACAAAGGGGTGAAATATTTCTGTTTTTCTGAATTCAATCATCATGAACTTTGAAATTTCTGATGCTAGGAATTGGAATGACAGGACAGAGAGAGGGTTTAATGTCCATCCAGTTCACCTCCTGTTGCTCACAATGGGAATGGAGTTGTTGACCAAACACAGCAATCAAACTCCATTAGTTTGTTCCGAATGGATCCACGGATGAGTTGAGGTAAACTCCCCGGTGATGGAGAGTTGAGGGGGTATCAGCTGTGCCTGAGCTCCTGGCCTAGGGCCTGTCCGGTTTCATCTGCTTACTTTGTTTTCCTTTTTTAGAGTACCTACAGTGTGGAAACAGGCCCTTCGGCCCAACAAGTTCACACCAACCCGCCGAAACGCAACCCACCCATACCCCTACATTTACCCCTTACCTAACACCACGGGCAATTTAGCATGGCCAATTCACATGACCCGCACATCTTTGGACTGTGGGAGGAAACCGGAGCACCCGGAGGAAACCCACAAAGACACGGGGAGAATGAGCAAACTCCACACAGTCAGTTACCTAAGGCTTTTTTTTCTTTTTGCTCTCTTTCTTTCTAGTTTCTTCTCACTTGAGGCCTGTTCCGTGATCGAGAGCAGGCCCGACCTTCTGAGCATGTGCGGCAGGAGTTGCCTCCTTGAGGAGGGAGCGAGGCTTGTGGGAGTTTGTGACGGCAGCCATTTTGGGTCCAGCGCTGAGAGGTGGCTCTGGAGCCCAGCAGATGTTGGTGGGCCCAGAGCAGGACTCCAGGCTGTGGCAGCAACGGGGATGGGGGCAGGCTCTGTGGTCGGCATCGGTCACTGCAGCATTGAGGAGTAGGCCCGGATCGATATTCCTGGAGGATTGACAGGAGCGGTGTGGTAGGCCCAGTGTGGGGAGCACACGGCAAAGAGAAGGAGATTGAATGAGTATAATGTTTAACTTTAAACCTGGTTCTTTAGGTTAGATTCCCTACAGTGTGGAAACAGGCCCTTCGGCCCAACCAGTCCACACCGACTCTCTGAAGAGTAACCCACCCAGACCCATTTATCTCTGACTAGTGAACCTAACACTATGGGCAATTTAGCACAGCCAATTCACCTGAACTTTCTACCCTGTTCTTAAGACTTAGCGCCTGTACCCAAGATGGCGCTGTGTGTAGCAGAATTGTGCACTTTACACTGCACTCCTGTACCCATGGGGACCCATGACAATAAACTCTCCATCTAAATCTGACCGGCTGCAATACCACCTTCTTCCAACAGATGTCACCATCTTGTGTT
Organism: Hemiscyllium ocellatum; assembly: GCF_020745735.1. Classification (NCBI taxonomy): domain Eukaryota; kingdom Metazoa; phylum Chordata; class Chondrichthyes; order Orectolobiformes; family Hemiscylliidae; genus Hemiscyllium; species Hemiscyllium ocellatum. The sequence continues at coordinate 26,158,496 of NC_083433.1, read as the reverse complement.
GCTGCCTAAATCCGATCCAATAAGTGGGAACTCTGAGCTCAAATCCCCTGGATGATTCCGCGGGTGACGTCGAGGTAAGAAAGGAAATAAAGAATTAGTTAAGAATGATACCAAATTGGCATACAAATCTGCAAATATTGGGGAATTTGGGAAAGATTTGAAAGCCAGAAAAGGACAGCATGGTAAAATGAGAGTCTGAGAGAAAGCTAATAAGAAATATAAAAAATATATAAAGATTCTACACATATTTAAAAAGTGGAAGAGTAGCTAAAATGAGCACCAGTGTGTTAGAGTGGGAAATTAGTCAATGGACACAAGCAAACAGCAGAATTGGGTTAGGATATCTGGACAGGTTGGACCGAAGGGTCTGTTTCCATGCTGTACATCTCTATGACTGTAAGCTGTTGGAAGACACAAAAAGCATCACAAGGATATAATTGAAATACAAGAGGAAATGCGAAAAGAAAACTTGAAGCAATTGACTATCGCAGGAGAGACAGGGAAATGGAGAAAGTAATGGGACTGATGACTAGCCCAGTGCTGCTTCCTAGACTGCAGTAATAGAGCTGCATTGTTTGTAATCTTCCACATATCTCACTGTTCTGGAGAGGTGCCAGCGTATTTAAAACTGCAAACACAGTGTCTCTATTCAAGAAAGGAGTAAGACAGAAAGCCAGAAACTATAGTCAACTTAGTGTATTGCACTGGGGAAATGCCGGAATCAATTCTGAAAGAGTTTATAATGCAATATAAAATATAACAAGGGTCTGTTAAATCTTGAGATCCCCTTGTTGCCTTATTGCAGCTGTAAATAACTCCCTTCTAGAAAATGCCTGTTGCAAATGGGTAGAAGCTCTGAGGAATGTCAAAATCCTCTGTAATCAATCCACTTAGATTAGATTAGATTACTTTCAGTGTGGAAACAGGCCCTTCGGCCCAACAAGTCCACACCGACCCACCGAAGCACAATCCACCCATACCCCTACATTTACCCCTTACCTAACACTATGGGCAATTTAGCTCGGCCAATTCACCTGACCTGCACATCTTTGGACTGTGGGAGGAAACCGGAGCACCCGGAGGAAACCCACGCAGACACGGGGAGAATGTGCAAACTCCACACAGTCAGTCACCTGAGGCGGGAATTGAACCTGGGACCCTGGTGCTGTGAGGCAGCAGTGCGAACCACTGCAAAGTCTTTACAGAACAGACTCTGAAACTTTTTGATTAGATTAGATTAGATTCCCTACAGTGTGGAAACAGGCCCTTCGGCCCAACAAGTCCACACCAACCCTCCGAAGAGCAACCCACCCAGGCCCATTCCCCTACATTTACCCCTTCACCTAACACTATGGGCAATTTAGCATGGCCAATTCACCCTAACCTGCACATCTTTGGACTGTGGGAGGAAACCAGAGAACCCAGAGGAAACCCACACAGACATGGGGAGAATGTGCAAACTCCACACAGACAGTTGCCTGAGGCGGGAATTGAACCCGGGTCCCCAGCACTGTGAGGCAGCAGTGCTAACCACTGGGCCACCATGCCACCACGATGTGTAGTGATAGATCATTTACGAGCAAAGTATACTTTGGCAATTAAAAACAGCTTATAATGCAATCAGCCACAGTCAAAGTGAGTTTATGAAGGGGAAACTAAGGTTATCAAATTTAAGTCCTTGGGAATGTAACAATCACATAGATGTAGGAGAATCAATAGATGATGGGAGCTTTCAGATGTCCAAGAAAAGCATTTCAAAATAAGCCACATAAGGGATTACTACACAACATAAGAGCCGATGGGGCCAGGGAGATTTCTGAGCAGCCAGCTAACATCAAACAGGGCCAGAGTAATTGGGTCATTTTCAGATTGGCCACCTTGAACTATGGGAGAAATCAGAGCCAGAACCACAATTATCTCCGATCTATATAATTTTGTCAATGGTCTGAGGAGCGGCAGCTGGAGTTTAATTGGGATAGATGTGAGATATTACATTTCGGTAAAACAAATAAGCCCAGGACTTATACAACTAATTGGGCTTTTGCTCGAAACGTCGATTCTCCTGCTCCTCGGCTGCTGCCTGACCCGCTGTGCTTTTCCACATAATGGTATGGCCTTGGGTAGTGTTGTAGAACACAGCGACTAAGGGGCTTAGGGACATAATTCTCTGAAGTTTGTGTCACACGGGGTGGTTGAGAAGGCGTTTGGCATGCTCGCTTTCATCGCTCAGACCACTGAGCGTAAGTGCTGGGACGTCATGTTGAGGTTGTACAGGATCTTGGTGTATCCAGTTCCAGTCGCCCTGTTATGGAAAGGATGTTATAGCCGTGGGCTGTTTGTGACTGTCACACATTTCCTTCTGGAGTGGGCCTTTGTGAAGGAAGTCTGGAGAGAGACGCGGTGGGTTGTGTCGAGGTTCGTCCCGAGCAGCTCCGTGAGGCGGGACTCTGTGCTCTACGGTCTGTTCCCCGGGACACACACCGAGACAAACACCGACTGCGCCTGGAGGACCATCAACTCAGGGAGAGACGCTTTTTGATCTGCCCGAAACGTGTTGGTCTTCCAGAGCAAGGAGCTGACCCTGACTGAGTGTTACAGACTGACACCTTCCAAGGCCCAGGACTACGTGCTGAGGGGCGCACTGAAGCTTGGGGCAGCTGCTGCCAAGGGGCAGTGGGGAAAGACCCCTGTCTGAGAGCTTCCTGCTGAAGGGAAACGGGGGTCTGATCAGTTATCGGACCCTCCCAGTGACTCAAATACATGTAAATGATAGTATTGTAAGTGTAAGAGAGGTCTTTATTTTTTATTATTTGGGATAGAATCAAAATCCAATGATTTATACATTTATTTGATATGCAACTGCAGAACGAAACTGTTTTTGTGATAATGTATATGTACAGAGATTTTTTACAAATAAGGTAGATTTTTGAAATAAAAAAAGATGTTTTTGAGGTCTCTTCTAAAGTACTGTGTCCAGTTCTGATCAGCTTATTATCGGAAGGATAATATTGGAATTGGACTTCCTATAGTGCGGAAACAGGCCCTTCAGCCCAACAATCCACACTGACCCTCCAAAGCATAACCCATCCTCCACCCTACATTAATCTCTAACTAATGCACCTAACGTACACATCCCTAAACAGTACGGGCAATTTAGCGTGGCCAATCCACCCTAACCTGCACAACTTTGGATTGTGGGAGGAAACCCACGCAGACACGGGGAGAATGTGCAAACTCAACACAGACAGTCACCCGAGGCTGGAATCAAACCCGGGTTCCTGGCGCTGTGAGGCAGCAGTGCTAACCACTGAGCCACCGTGCCACCCTAAAGATGGACAGGGTTCAGAAGCCATTTATCAGGCTGCTGGGAAAGGAGGGTTTGAGTTATAAGGAAAGGTTGGATAGACTGACACTTTTTTCACTAGACTATAGGGAAGTTGAGGGGTGACCTTATAGAGGTTTATAAAATTATGAGGGGTACAGATAAGGTGTTTTCTCCCAAGGACGGTGAATTTCAAGATGAGGGGACATATTTTTGAGAGAGGAGGAAGATTGAAAAAAAGACCCGAGGGGCAACATTTTTTACTCAGAGAGTGGTTCAAGTGTGGAATTAACTTCCAGAGGAAGTGCTGGATGTGAGTACCGTTTCAATATTTAAAAGACATCTGAAAAGATTCATGAATAACGACTGCTTGGAGGGAGATGGGCCAAGGGCAGGCAGGTGGGACTTGTTTAGCTCAGGGTCTTTTATTGCAGGTGTTCTGTGAAGTGTTCACCCACTTCTACGTTGGGGAAACTGAGTGAGTGCTTTGCTGCACAATATGTTCTGTCCGCAGCAAAGACCCTGAACTTCATGTCGACACCCCTGCCATGTTCCCGGAATAACATCCCTGTCCCAGGCTTGCTGCAGTGCTCCAGTAAAGCTCACTGCAAGCTGGAAAAACAACACCTCATTTGCCACTGAGGAACCCTGCAGCTTTCTGGACTCAGTATTGAGTTCCACAAAAGTTTAGGGCTTGAGTTCTTCCATATACTTATCCCAATCCCTACACACCACGCCTTGTAATTATTACACATTTCCTGATGAAGGCTTTTTGCCTGAAACGTCGATTTTCCTGCTCCTTGGATGCTGTCTGACCTGCTGTGCTTTTCCAGCACCACTCTAATCTATACTCTGATCTCCAGTATCTGCTGCCTCACTTTTGTCTTGTTATTACATGGTCTGCTATTGTACACACCCATTGTTAGCTACTAATCATCCCCCGTTAACAGCTATCCACCCCCCTGGGCTGATCATTACCTACTCCCTTTGTCTATCCAACTGTTCTCTCTCTCCTTGGGCTCTATCCCCACCTATCGTTTACCCCTTCCCCATTCCCCCACCCTATTAGATTAGATTCCCTACAGTCTGGAAACAGGCCCTTCGGCCCAACAAGTCCACACCGACCCGCCGAAGCGTAACCCACCCAGACCCATTCCCCTACATCTAACACTATAACACCTGACCTGCACATTTTTTGGACTATGAGAGGAAACCGGAGGAAACCCACGCAGACACGGGGAGAATGTGTAAACTCCACACAGAGAGTTGCCTGAGGTGGGAATTGAACCTGGGTCTCTGGCGCTGTGAGGCAGCAGTGCTAACCACTGTGCCACCGTGCTGCCCACTATCTTCTGGATATTCCAACATTTTCCTATTTACCATGAGTTCTGCAGAAGGGTCACTGGACCCAAAACATTAACTGTGATTCCTCTCCACAGATGCTGCCAGATCTACTGAGCTTTTCCAGCATCTTCTGTTTTTGTTTAGGATTTAAGGAGCATATATATTCAAAAGTAGAGTGGGGTCACAGGTACACTTGGTAGTGTGAAGATGCTTGCTCTTTAACTGAGTTATTTTGTCCTTGGAGTTTTTTTTGAGAGGGGCCGTAAAGGCAGAGGTGTCAATATGTCTGAACTGGCTACTTTAATAATGGCTAACAGAGATTGCTTAGGGAGGCTTTCAGAGTTTTTATTTAATATAAGCAGTTGTACAATGAAAGGAGTTAGGTCAGTTCTCCCAGCTCTGGTTTGTTTTTCTAGTCTGTTTTGGTTTGAGGTTGCTAGGGAGAAAGGTTCCCAGATTCAACAAAGGTTTTTAGGATGACTCTCTCTCCAACATCTCTCCTGTAAGAACCTGTGTTTTTGACAAGGGGTGTGTTTGAAGGATGTTGCTGGAAATCTGAACAGCTCTTTGTGACATTGCTGGGGGCTATCACGTTGGTTGAGTTTTCATAAAGGTTAAGTTATTCAATATTCTGTTCCCTTTTGTTCGTGTTTCATTCGGCATCCTGTAGATAAATTCTGTTTTAAAACTGAATGGTTTGACCCCTGGAATATCCATCTCACACCTGCTTAAAACAATGCAAACATTCCGATCTGGGCTACCTTCTTCAAATGTTTCAAGGGGGTCAGCCCTGGTCCAACATAAATAGGCATTTGGTGCACTTTCCTTTATTGGTCATTGACTATGGGAGTTCAGAGGTCGTGTTGTGGCTGTGCAGGACATTGGTTGGGCCACTTTTGGAATATTGTCTGCAATTTTGGTCTCCCTCTTACCAGAAACATTTTGTAAAACTTGAAAGGGTTCAGCAAAGATTTACAAGGATGTTGCCAGGGTTGGAGGGCTTGAGCTACAGGGTGAGGCTGAACAGGATGGGGCTGTTTTCCCTGGAGCGTCAGAGGCTGAGGGGTGACCTTACAGAGGTTCATAAAATCATGACGGGCATGGGTAGGCTGAATAGTCGAGTTGCCACCCAGGTTGATCGGGTAGTTAGATGAAAATGTGTTGCTGGAAAAGTGCAGCAGGTCAGGCAGCATCCAAGAAATGTAAGTTGAGGAATAGCTAGCACCCGCAAGGGAATCACGATTCAGTGTTTGCAGAAACACACTCACTCCCAGTCTCCTGTAAGACAGGGCAGTGGAAGGTTTAACTCTGTTTGTATTGAACATTTAGGGAGGTGAAAGAAAGGAAACCTCTAGTCGGTCTCTTCTACGAGGCAAGGAAACCTCGCCACCTCCCCACCAAAAATTGCTGAGTTTTTCCAGAAAATAAATGCGCCTGCTTTTCCTCGTGTGTCCTACCATGGCTGCTCCCGTTCATAATACGGTGACTACATTTTTAACAAGCACTAGACCGATGATTTCGACAGTAGGGATTTCATTCTATTCAAATCTTGTCGACTTCTGTACCTTAAATTCAGAAAGGCTGAGCAAATGCTTCTCATCTGATCGCCCGCTGTATTCTCTATTTGCATATCCTATGCAATCGACCTATTATACAGAGGCGTCCCCACATCCTGTTTCCAATTGGTGCGGCTAAGAATAAGTGCGTTGGGATCCCGCCCTCTCTTTATTTCTATTGGCTGAACCTGACGCCACTCGAGGTGCCGCCGACGGGTTGCAACGTCGGGTGTGAGTGCGCCACTGCCCCCTGTCGGGGAGCTGCGTTAAAGAACGAGGGGTTCAAAACGTGCATTTTTATTGCGCCTCTTACTATTATCAGGGGATTTTTTTTTCACAGTGAAGGCAGAATTGTTTTGCTGTTTTATTAAATTTTTTCATCACTCTGAGGATGCCCGAAATGCAAGATGCGCACAATAAGAGCCCACAAAGAGGATAAATGATTCAGGACACCAGGAATTGAAGCCTGTTTTTTTTCTTACATATAGTGCCAAGGATGTGATAAAGACAGACAATGCTGGAGAAACTCAACCAGTCTGGCAGTATCTATGGAAAGAGAAATAGGGTTAATATTTGAGTCCCACATGGCTACTTCAGAAGTCTTCAGTCTTCAGAGTGGCATGGTGGCTCAGTGGTTAGCACTGAAAATGTGTTGCTGGAAAAGCGCAGCAGGTCAGGCAGCATCCAAGGAACAGGAGATTCGACGTTTCGGGCATAAGCCCTTCTTCAGGAAGGGCTTATGCCCGAAACGTCGAATCTCCTGCTCCTTGGATGCTGCCTGACCTGCTGCACTTTTCCAGCAACATATTTTCAGCTCTGATCTCCAGCATCTGCAGTCCTCACTTTCTCCTGGCTCAGTGGTTAGCGCTGCTGCCTCACAGTACCAGGGACCCGGGTTGCAGCCTCAGGTGACTGTTTGTGTGGAGTTTGCACATTCTCCCTGTGTCTGCATGGGTATCCTTCGACTTCTCTCTCCCACAGTCCAAAGATGTGCAGGTTAGGTGAATTGGCCACACTAAATTGCCCGTAGTGTTCAGGGATGTGTAGGTTAAGTCAGGGGAAATGTAGTGTAATGGAGGAGGGGAATGGGTCTGGGTAGGTTACTGTTCGGAGGATTGGTGTGGATTTTTGGGCTGAATGGCCTGCTTCCACACTCAAGGGATTCTATGATTAACTCCAACGCATCTCGTCCACATCCCGCACCTCCACCCTCAGACCCACCCCTCCAACCGTAACAAGGACAGAACACCCCTAGTGCTCACCTTACACCCTACAAACCTTCGCATAAACCAAATCATCCGCCGACATTTCCGCCACCTCCAAAAAGACCCCACCACCAGGGATATATTTCCCTCCTCACCCATTTCCGCCTTCTGTAAAGATCATTCCCTCCGTGACTACCTGGTCAGGTCCACGCCCCCTTACGACCCACCCTCCCATCCTGGCACTTTCCCCTGCCACCGCAGGAACTGTAAAACCTGTGCCCACACCTCCTCCCTCACCTCTATCCAAGGCCCTAAAGGAGCCTTCCACATCCATCAAAGTTTTACCTGCACATCCACTAATATCATTTATTGTATCTGTTGCTCCCGATGCGGTCTCCTCTACATTGGGGAGACTGGGCGCCTCCTAGCAGAGCGCTTTAGGGAACATCTCCTGGACACCCACACCAATCAACCACACTGCCCCGTGGCCCAACATTTCAACTCCCCCTCCCACTCTGCCAAGGACATGGAGGTCCTGGGGCTCCTTCACCGCCGCTCCCTCACCACCAGACGCCTGGAGGAAGAATGCCTCATCTTCTGCCTCGGAACACTTCAACCCCAGGGCATCAATGTGGACTTCAACAGTTTCCTTATTTCCCCTTCCTCCACCTCACCCTAGTTCCAAACTCCCAGCTCAGCACTGTCCCCATGACTTATCCGGACTTGTCCGACCTGCCTAGCTCCTTTTCCACCTATCCACTCCACCCTCTCCTCCTTGACCTATCACCTTCATCCCCTCCCCCACTCACCCATTGTACTCTATGCTACTTTCTCCCCACCCCCACCCTCCTCTAGCTTATCTCTCCACTCTTCAGGCTGACTGCCTTTATTCCTGATGAAGGGCTTTTGCCCGAAACGTCGATTTCGCTGCTCCTCGGATGCTGCCTGAACTGCTGTGCTCTTCCAGCACCACTGATCCAGAATTCTATGATTAACCAAAAGATGTTCCCTCTGACAGTGCAGCACTCCCTCAAACTGCACTGTTCAGCCAAGTCCAGAAGTGGGACTTGAACTCTTAACTCCCAGACTCAAATAAAGGGGTGGGGTGGGTTGCAGGAAGGATTACCTGAAAATACCAATAACGTGAAATTCAAAGTTGCCGTAGTCCCACAGTCTCATGAGATTGAGACGAGTGGAATCAGAGGGTTACCAGGTCTCAGGTGAGGGGTAAGGTGGCCTTAGTGCAGGAATTGAACCTGCGCTGTTCGGAATCACTGGTCCGGCTTTGTCGCCATCGAGCGCACCAAGTAGTTGGACCCAGGACGACGTGTGGAGGGACGCAGTGAAGCTTGGGGCAGCTACCACCAAGGCGCGGTGGGGAAAGACCACCGTGTAATGTCTGCCTCCCTAAGAACAGGGGGCCCACGCAGTCATTTGGCCTCTGCTGACGTCTCAGCTAAATATATGGCCATATGATTGATAAACGTACAGACCTGTATATAACAATGATAATTTCCGATCTCTGTATGCAAAGAAATGGAATGTTTACAGATGTATGGCATGACCAATTGTACAGATCATCAAAATATTTTATGAATAAAGTATATTTTTGAAATTTAAAAAAAGTAGTTGGACCATTCATATCACCTGTCCCTCATGGAGAAACTTGCAAAAAGAAACCCCTTTTGACCACACATCCATCAGGAAGTGGTCAGCCCGTGGTGTCCTCAAGACCCTGTGGGAAAAGGAGAGGGTGGGCCCTGTCGGGTTGTTCCCTGGGCAGACTGTCAAAGTCATTTGGCAGAATGTCCCATCACCAGAACTTTCCAACAAGCCCCAGGACATCGCTCGGCTGGTGGGGAGAAGGGCACTGCCTGTCAGATCCTTCATGTACGCCCCATCGGTCTGTGCCCGCGCACGCTGCCCTCGAAGCGGCTGTGGGGGTAGAGACTGTCACACATCTCCGTGTGGAATGGGCCTTTGTGAAGGAAGTCTGGAGAGAGACGCAGTGGGTTGTGTCGAGGTTCGTCCCGAGCAGCTCCGTGAGGCGGGACTCTGTGTTCTACGGCCTGTTCCCCAGGACACACACCGAGACAAACACCGACTGCGCCTGGAGGACCATCAACTCAGGGAGAGACGCTCTTTGATCTGCCCGAAACGTGTTGGGTCTTCCAGAGCAAGGAGCTGACCCTGACCGAGTGTTACAGACTGACCCCTTCCAAGGCCCAGGACCATGTGCTGAGGGGGGCACTGAAGCTTGGGGCAGCTGCTGCCAAGGGGCAGTGGGGAAAGACCCCTGTCTGAGAGCTTCCTGCTGAAGGGAAATGGGGGTCTGTTCAGTTATCGGACCCTCCCTCTTAATGCCACAAATATGAACTTGTACAACTAAGAAATGCTGGGTTTGTTGGATAGAATCAAATTCCAATATTTGTTTCTCCATAAGTCACTGTTACAGGACAGAATTACTGTACTGCCTACGTATGTAAATAAAGATATTTTATGAGCAAAGTATATTTTTGAAATAAAAACATGTAGGGGTATGGGTCGGTTACGCTTCGGCGGGTCGGTGTGGACTTGTTGGGCCGAAGGGCCTGTTTCCACACTGTAAGTAATCTAATCTAATTAATGGGCGACACGGTGGTACAGTGGTTAGCACTGCTGCCTCACAGCGCCTGAGACCCGCGTTCAATTCCCGACTCAGGCGACTGACTGTGTGGAGTTTGCACGTTTTCCCCGTGTCTGCGTGGGTTTCCTCCGGGTGCTCCGGTTTCCTCCCACAGTCCAAAGATGTGCGGGTCAGGTGAATTGGCCATGCTAAATTGCCCGTAGTGTTAGGTAAGGCGTAAATGTAGGGGTATGGGTGGGTTGCGCTTCGGCGGGTCGGTGTGGACTTGTTGGGCCGAAGGGCCTGTTTCCACACTGTAAGTAATCTAAACCAGCTACGCAGGTAACTGAGCAATGGGGGAGTCTATGTGAACTCCCTTCTCCTTATTAATTACTCAGCCCGGCCACTATCTAAATTACTCTGCTCCAAACTGTAATCTGCTCTTTTATTTATTTTTGGCGATGTTGAACAGGCAAAGGCCTGACTCGATTTACCTGTGAGGCCTGTTTTTCCTGAACTGCCTCCTTTCAGGGTGAGAATTTTCAGGGTTTCCAGGTTACCGTTAGGAAAGGTGTCATTTTTCTGAGTGACCAAACTGCCCTTTCAAAATCCAATTTTGTGGAGAACCGTGGAAGCTATGGAGGACAGAGTCGAAGTGAAACTCAGACTGGGGTCAGACAGTGGCAGAGTAGTTTTCACCCAGTACACACAATGGAAGCAGCGAGACTCGTTGGGGGCTGTGTCATATTTGTTCAGTCTCGGTCTCCTTCACAGTGAGTTATCCATTACCTGAACAATCCTGGTCCTGCTCTGCTTCCGGTTTCTTCGCTCAGACACACTAAGACAGGACTTACACAGTTAATGGGGGGGCCGGGGGGGTATTATTAAACAGATAGACATAGGGGTGTGGGTACACAGTTAATGGGGGGGCCGGGGGGTATTATTAAACAGATAGACATAGGGGTGTGGGTACACAGTTATTGGGGGGTCCGGGGGGTATTATTAAACAGATAGACGTAGGGGTGTGGGTACACAGTTAATGGGAGGTTCCTGGGGGGTATTATTAAACAGATAGACATAGGGGTGTGGGTACACAGTTAATGGGGGGGCCGGGGGGTATTATTAAACAGATAGACGTAGGGGTGTGGGTACACAGTTAATGGGGGATCCGGGGGGTATTATTAAACAGATAGACATAGGGGTGTGGGTACACAGTTAATGGGAGGGCCGGGGGGGTATTATTAAACAGATAGACGTAGGGGTGTGGGTACACAGTTAATGGGGGGGCCAGGGGGGTATTATTAAACAGATAGACGTAGGGGTGTAGGTACACAGTTAATGGGAGGGCCCTGGGGAGTGTTGTCGAACAGATAGACATAGGGGCGTGGACACATAGTTCCTTGACAAAGGCATCACACACAGACAGGGTGATGAAGAAGGCAGTTGGCATGCTTGCCTTCATCAGTCAGAGCAATGAGTATCGAATTGGGACATCGTATCACAGCTATACATCAGAAAGGCCACATTAAATACTGCACACAATTCCGGTCACCCTGCTCTGTGAATGTTATTATTAAACTGAAAAGGGGGCAGAAGAGATTTACAAGTATATTACCAAGACTGGAACGTTTGAGTTACAAGGAGAGTTGGGATATTTTTCCCCTGGAGTGTAGGATCCTGAGGGGTGACTTTATAGAGGTTTTTAAATTCATGAGGAGTATAGATAAGAAGAATAGACATGGTCTTTACCCTGGGGTAGGGGAGTCCAAAACTAGATAGTGTATGTCTTGAGTGAGAGGGGAAAGATTTAAAAGGGATCTGAGGGACAACATTTTCAGGCAGAGGGTGGTGTGTGTGTGGAATGAGCTGCCAGAGGAAGTGGTGGAGGCTGGTACAATTACAACATTTAAAAGGCTGGGTGTACTGGATGGGTATATAAATAGGAAGGGCCTAGAGGAATATGGGCCAAACACAGGCAGGTGAGATTACTTCAGTATAGGAAATCTGGTCAGCATAGACGAGTTGGGCCGAAGGGCCTGTTTCTGTGATGTATGACTCTTTGCCTTGTGCTGATGTCCCTGCTAAACTAATGTAACCCTTTAACCAGACACTAATGAACCATTCTGCTGGAGTATTAGTCCAAGCTTGGTTTAGTTTCACATTGTCCGGGCCCAGACCTGGTCCTAAAGCCTCAGGAATCTGAGTGTCTCCCTCCTGGACCATGGTCTTTACCCTGGGGTAGGGGAGTCCAAAACTAGATAGTGTATGTCTTGAGTGAGAGGGGAAAGATTTAAAAGGGATCTGAGGGACAACATTTTCAGGCAGAGGGTGGTGTGTGTGTGGAATGAGCTGCCAGAGGAAGTGGTGGAGGCTGGTACAATTACAACATTTAAAAGGCTGGGTGTACTGGATGGGTATATAAATAGGAAGGGCCTAGAGGAATATGGGCCAAACACAGGCAGGTGAGATTACTTCAGTATAGGAAATCTGGTCAGCATAGACGAGTTGGGCCGAAGGGCCTGTTTCTGTGATGTATGACTCTTTGCCTTGTGCTGATGTCCCTGCTAAACTAATGTAACCCTTTAACCAGACACTAATGAACCATTCTGCTGGAGTATTAGTCCAAGCTTGGTTTAGTTTCACATTGTCCGGGCCCAGACCTGGTCCTAAAGCCTCAGGAATCTGAGTGTCTCCCTCCTGGACCATTTCCAGTTTCAGCTCCACACATGAAGCTATAAAATGTTCCTAGTCCCGGAGTCTTGTGCCTCCGGGTGTAACCCAAGAGATCTTTGAGGCTCTGCTTTTTAATTCCATCTCGAGTTTCTGAAACACTAGCTGCAAGACTTTTCCCTTCCTGTCGAGAGTGTGGTGCTGGGAAAGGACAGCAGGTCGGGCAGCATGCGAGGAGCAGCAGAATCGACGTTTCGGGCATAAGCCCTTCATCAGGAATTCCTTTCATCTTACCTATACCCCTCATGACATTACAAACCTCTATAAGGTCCCCCCTCAACCTCATACGCTTCAGTGAAAGATATCCCAGCCTATCCAGCCTCTCCCTCAGCAGCATCCTGGTAAATCTCTTCTGAACCCTCTCCAGCTTTGATAAAATCCTTCCTCTAACAGGAGGTCCAGAATTGGACACAGAACTCCAGGAGAGACCTCTCCATTGTCCTGTACAACCCCAACATGATGTCTGAGCGATGAAGGCTAGCACGCTCAACACCTTCTCTACCATCCTGTCTATATGTGGTGAAATGTCATAACTGTAAGAAATCCAAAAGAAAATTTAGAAATAAGCCTGAACCTCTTGAGGATATGGGCCTCTAGGAGATAGGACAAAATAGATAAAGAAGTTACACAAAATGGCATCTGCAAAGTGCACAAAATGGCTGCTGCAAAGTGCACAAAATGGCTGCTGCAAAGTGCACAAAATGGCTTCTGCATTGCTAAATTAGATTGACTGAACCAGACAAGCAACCACAGACTGATGTTCCCCCACCCTGACGTGACTACCTATCGTTAAAGTTATGAAGACGTAGCTGGATAACATGAGAGAATACTAAACCACATTTTGCAAGCTGTGTAAAGGTGACATAAACCATTACAACTTAATCAATACCATTGGTTCAAGCTACTACCCACAAAGTATTGATTGGGTTGTTGCTATGCGGTCATGCTCTCTGTCTGATGATGATTAATGTATATAAACCTTACGCAAACTCTGTAAGGTTGTTGCATTCTTTTGATTGCCAAGACGTTTTCATACTTCTGGTCAAATCAGAGTCTGCAACCCAGCCCTGTTATATACAATAAAAGATTATTTGCATGTAGGACAAAGAGGAGAAAGTGAGGACTGCAGATGCTGGAGATCAGAGCTGAAAATGTGTTGCTGGAAAAGCGCAGCAGGTCAGGCAGCATCCAAGGAACAGGAAATTCGACGTTTCCGGCATAAGCTTATGCCCGAAACGTCAAATTTCCTGCTCCTTGGATGCTGCCTGACCTGCTGCGCTTTTCCAGCAACACATGTTGGACAAAGAGTCATTTACAGATGTGTTAATTGACCAATCATGGATCCGAGTAACTCATAGATCATCAGTCTCAGTTCACCACTAAGACAAACAATTCTGCAGTGGGGCCTTACCACGAGGAACTGATGCTAAAGACTCGGGAATTGACTGTCTCTCAGCCATTGAACACTCGTTGAGCAAAGCATTATTGACACTAAACCCCTCCTCTGTGCGATTGTTATCCTCAAAGTGTCACCGACTTGCTCCAGACGAGGATCTAAAGACTGGATTTAGGCTGTTGTCAGTCTTTTACTAACCACAAAATGGCTTCTCAATGCAAAGCAACATAACAAAATGGCTTCAGGCGGCAAATTAACACTGTGTTCAGGGATGTGTAGGTTAGGTGCATTAGTCAGGGGTAAATATAGACTAATGGGGAGTGGGTTTGGGTGGGATACTCTTCAGAGGGTCAGTGTGGGACCTGTTGGGCTGAAGGCCTGTTTCTGCATTGTGGGGATTCTAATTCTGATACTTTTGGAATTTTTGATCAGCTAACGGGATTAGTGGAGCAAACGCAAGAGGGAAGTTGAGACAGTAGACCAGCATTGATAGTGCTGACCGAACAGAGAGAGACCTAGGGAGGTGCAGGTACGTAGTTCCTTGGAAGTGGCATCACTGGGAGACAGGGCAGTGAAGAAGACGCTTGTCTTCATCAGTCAGAGCATTGGGTATAGGGATTGGGATGCCATGTTACAGCTATACAGGACATTGATGAGGCTACATTTGGGATACTGTGTACAACTCAGGTCACCTTGCTATAGAAAGGTTATCATTAAACTGGGAAGGCTGCACAAAAGATGTACAAGGATGTTACCAAGACTGGAGGGTTTGAACTATAAGGAGAGCCTGAGACTTTTTTCCCTGGAACGTTGCAGGCTGAGGAATCCTGATGAAGGGCTTATGCCCGAAACGTCGAATTTCCTGTTCCTTGGATGCTGCCTGACCTGCTGCGCTTTTCCAGCAACACATTTTCAGCTCTGATTCTCCAGCATCTGCAGACCTCACTTTCTCCTTCGCCTTCCCTATTATCCACGGAACTTGGATACAAGCTTTTTGTGATCCATGGATGAGGACTGTCAAACCATAGAATGTGCAAAGAGGCCATTCAGTCAGTCAAGTCTACCCCGACCCTCCAAAGACCATCCCATCCAGACCCAGACCCACACCCTATCCCTGTAAACCTGCATTTCCCATGGCTAATCCATCTGGCCTGCACATTCCTGGACACTACAGGGACAATTTAGCACGGCTGATCCACCTAACCTGCACATCTTTGGGCTGTGGGAGCAAACCGGATAAAATCCACACAGACATGGGGAGAATGTGCAAACTCCACACACTCCCAGGTCCCTGGTGCTATGAGGCAGCAGCGCTAACTATTGAGCCACCCATCCTGCACCTCTTGGCAGTGGTTCTCAAGTTATGTAATATTCAGCTCGTCTAATCTTCCGGCCAAAGTGAATAATCTCCTTTCTCCCTGAGCATTGGCTAAAGTAAGAAAACACATTTTCACTAATGCGCTTAATTTCCAATGTCTTACTTGCCATTTCTCTAAGATCTCAGATTAAAATGGCGGCACGGTGGCTCAGTGGTTAGCACTGCTGCCTCACAGCGCCAGGGACCCAGGTTTGATTCCAGCCTCAGGCGACTGTGTGGAGTTTGCACACTCTCCCCGCGTCTGCGTGGGTTTCCTCCGGGTGCTCCGTTTCCTCCCACACTTAAAGATGTACAGGTTAGGTGAATTGGCCAGGCTAAATTGCCCATAGTGGGGGATCCAAGATGGCGCCGATTTCGGATGATCACTTTGCAGAGCTCCGCACCACAGCACAAGCGCCCAATCCGGTCCATCGCGATATCCTAGGACTCTGAAAAGGTTGTGGAGTCCCAGGACATTGTGAAAAATCAACTTTCCTGCGTTTTCATCGTCCAGAGATGTTGAAGACGGATGGGGCAGTGTCCGAGGCCAGGCCCCCGGCCTAGCCTGCAGGATCCTTGGGCTCGATTGCCTACCAGGCCCTGGCCAAATCTCGCACGATGTTGGTTAAGCAGATAGAGGAGAAGCTGGCCCCGATCTCTATCGTGCTGCAGAAGCATGAACAGCAGCTGGGAGACCTGGAAAAGAGGACGGATGAGATTGGACACAGAGGCACAGCGGTGGAAGCTGATACCGGTTCCTCTCAGGATAGGATCCAAGCCCTGGTGACGCAGGTCCATACTTTGGATGATCTTGAGAACAGGGGCAGGAGAAAAAATATTCGGATCATCGGTCTGCCTGAGGGTAAGGAAGGTGAGCGGCCGGCGGAATTTATTAAGGACTGGTTGCCAAAATTCCCTAACTTGGAGGCTGGAATGAGAGGCTTGAAGATTGAGAGGGCTCACCGGGTCACGGCGCAGGGGTCAGGTTGGGGACAACGTCCTCATCCTATCTTGGTGTGGTTCCATCACTACAGAGAAAAGGAGAGGATCGTGGAAGCTTCCAGAATCCACAGGATCAGAAAGCCCTAATTTATGAGGGCTCAAAGATCATGCTCTTCCAGGACTTCTCAGCAGCGTTGATCCACAAAAGAAAATCTTATGACGGTGTCAAGAGAAGATTGTGGGAGCTTGGGACCCAGTATACTTTCTTTATACGCTTCTAAGGATTTACTCGATCTATCCCGTCCATACCTGACATACGCTTCCTTCTTTTTCTTAACTAAACCCTCAATTTCTTTAGTCATCCAGCATTCCCTACACCTCCCAGCCTTCCCTTTAACCCTGACAGGAATGGGGATCCAAGATGGCGGCGACCCAGCAAGTCTGAGTCTATAGTGCTCTTCCCAAGACTTGGGTAAAGTGGGTCACCCACCCCCACCACACTCACCAAATCATTCATAATAGCTGTTAACTTTAAATAGTTGCTTAGTATTATATTTAAATAGTCTAATATTTAGTAAAAATGACCAAAGGGAAGGGAGCCCGCAGCTCTCAGCAAGCAGGACCCCCTCCCCCACCCTCTCCCTCTTCAGCTGCAGCAGAGGCGTCCACAGCCGCCCCGGGGGACTTACCGACGGTAACAAGCCTTGTGGAGATGATTACCAAGCTGGACGTGAAGATCGATGCCTTTATCGAGGAGTCCCGACATCGCTGGGAATCACTCTCGGCCGCGCTGCAGAAGCACGGCCGAGACATCCAGGAACTCGAGCGCCGAGTCGGAGGGGCGGAGTTAAAGGCCGCGACCTCCGAGACTGCAGCTCAATCAGCCGCCGATCAGGTCCAGACTCTCGAGCAGCGAGTCCAGACCTTAGAAAATCATATTGACGATCTCGATAATCGAGGTCATCGAAAAAATATTCGGTTGCTGGGCCTTCCCGAACGGGAAGAGGAAGGCCAGCTTACAGCATTCCTGGAGCAGTGGCTGCCACAGCTTTTAAATCTGCATGCTGGATCAGGCCGGGTAAGGGTGGAATGGGCCTACCGGGTCGCAATACGTGGACCCGGCTCAAACCAGCGCCCACGCCCGGTCCTGTTCCAGCTGCAGAGCTATAGGGAGAGGCAGATGCTCCTAGAAGCCTCAAGAAATCTCGGAAAAGACCCCCAAGCCATGATCTATAAAGGATCCAAGATCATGCTATTTCAGGATTTTTCCCAAGCTCTGGTCCGAAAGAGGAAGGCATTCGATGAGGTGAAGAAGCGTTTAAGCGACTTAAATACTCAGTACTCCTTACGCTATCCAGCGACGCTACGTTTTAACCACGAAGGATCCATATATAACTTCAGTTCACCAGAGAAGGCTAAGGAATTCTTGGACTCTCTTAAATAATCTGTAAGAGATTGTGGATGTTGGTTTGTCTTTCCCCCCACTTTGGTCTATATTCCCCCCTTTTTTTTTCTTCTCTCCTTTTTTTTACCTCAGTGTTTAATATTATCATGGGGGGCGGGGAGAGGGATTTGATTTTCTCCCCCCCCGCTTGGTTTGTTTTCTTTTATTACTTTATGTATATATGTGGGTATGTACGTATGTATATATACGTTGGGGCGATTGGTTAATGTTGGTGAGGGGAGGTGGTTACATTATTCTATTTTACCTCTGTCTTTAGGAGCAGGGTTGTTTTTCCCCTATTATTTTGTATTATTATATCTAATTATTACTTGTTGAGATTGTAATTTTATAGTTATATATTTATATACGGTATTAACATTCTCAAATATATCCAGGTGTTGGTGTGGGCGGGGTAGGGTGCTCACTGTTAACTCTAGCTTTGTATTATATTTGAATTCTCCTCATTTTATTGAGGAGCACCTGGGTCAAGGGTGGGGCACTGGTTGAGAGAGGATAAGATGGACTTTTGGAGAGGAAGTAACGCTCCCTGGGAACAAGGGGGAAAATCTCCATTTAGGTACTTCTAATATTTTTTTTATTTAGAAATAGTTTTTTATTATATTGTTGTGAGTGTAATAGAGAGCCTTTATTTTTGTAAATTTTATATGCTCCATGCTCGGGATGTTCCAGATCAGGTTTCCCCTCCCAAGGGGTCTCGGATCTGCCCAGATGATTATGGTTTATCAGTCGGTTAAGTGGTGTACCTGGAATGTCAGGGGGAGTAATTCGCCAGTCAAAAGGAAGAAAATATTATCAAATCTTAAGGAAAGAGTTGATATAGCTCTCCTACAGGAGACACACCTGTCGGATAAAGAACATTTAAAATTACTACAGGGCGGATTTGATCAGGCCTTTTTTTCTTCTTTTAGCTCAAAAAGCAGGGGAGTTGTTATTCTTGTTCGGAAGAATTTCCCTTTCAAAATTCTAAATCAGATAAAAGATGAATTTGGACGATATATTTTGATTAAAGCCCTCATAAATGGAGAGGAATATGGGATTCTAAATTTGTACTGCCCCCCCGGCACACCCCTTTAAATTTATAACGGAAGCTTTTTCAAAATTGATGGCCTTTGGTGCCCGTCATACAATTATAGGGGGAGACTTTAATTGTATTATGGATCCGGAAATAGATAGGATTCCCAAGAGTGCTGCCGGAGTATCTCCCAGATCTAGACAATTGGCGGATCTGAATAAAGAATTAGGATTGGTAGATGTATGGAGATGTCTCCATCCACAGGGTAGAGATTTTTCTTTCTACTCTAATCCACATAAATGTCACACAAGAATTGATATGTTTTTTGCCCCATCGATTTTTAAAAATTCTATATTATCCTGTAAAATAGGTACTATAGCGATTTCCGACCACGCCGCTGTATATATGGAAACTAAGGCAAGGAACAATGGGACATCCGCTCGGCATTGGCGTATGGACCCCTTCCTGATAAAAGATAGTAAATTTGTAAAGTACTTCTCCCAAGAATTTAAAACTTTTTTAGAAATTAATTCAGGTACGGCTAGCAACCCATCAATGATGTGGGAGACCATCAAAGCTTATGCACGAGGTTTGATCATTTCCTACTCAGCGACCCAGAAGAAACTGAAGGGAGAGCAACAGCGTCTGCTTGAAGCTCGCTTAAAAGCAGCTGAAACAACATACGCTGATAGACCTTCTATTATAAAATTGCAAAGGATTACAGCTCTTAGGACAGCTCTAAACACTACGCTTACTCAAACGGCTAAGAGGGAAATATTATTTGCAAAACAAAGGTTATATGAATATGGCGACAAACCGGGTAGATACTTAGCATTTCTTGCAAAAAAAAAGAAGGCCCCTCAGACTATTACGACTATCAAGGAAAGTACAGGTACCTTGACTCATGATCATAAAAAGATTAATGCGATCTTAGAGAATTTTATTCTGAGTTATATAAATCGCAGGATTGTGAAGATAGGACTAGGAGGATGCAGTCATTTTTTAAAAATTTGACCTTTCCGGGCCTAACTCCGGAACAGGTATCAGTCTTAAATGCTCCTCTAACAGTCCAAGAAATACTTGATGCAATTAGGCAACTCCAGAGCGGAAAGGCACTGGGTCCAGATGGTTTTCAAGCTGAATTCTATAAAGAATTTACAGAAATATTGGCTGATCCACTTATGGACATGTGTAACTATGCATATAGTCAGGGCTGTCTCCCGCCTTCGCTGAAAGAGGCAAATATCTCTCTTATCCTCAAAAAAGGAAAAGACCCAGAAGACTGTACATCATATAGACCAATATCCTTACTAAATGTAGATTTTAAAATCCTCTCTAAAATGTTAGCACTGAGACTAGAAAGGATACTGCCATATATTATAAAGGAGGATCAGACGGGATTTATTAAAGGCCGTAGATCATCCAATAATATCAGAAGGGTCTTGAATATGATCCAAGCCTGTCATCAGGGAAAGATACCAGGAGTAGTAATTTCATTAGATGCGGAAAAGGCATTCGACAGGGCTGAATGGTCATATTTATTTTACACATTGGAAAGGTTTGGCGTTGGACAGGTGTTTACCAAATGGGTTTCAACATTGTATAATGACCCCAAAGCAGCTGTTATTACTAATGGGTTAAGATCAGATGGCTTCAGTGTGGGTAGGGGCTGCCGTCAAGGATGTCCTCTCTCACCATTGTTATTTATGCTAATAATCGAACCATTAGCAGAAGCTATACGGGCTGATCCTAATATAACGGCCCCGAGGATTGGTACAGGTAAACACAAAATTACCCTTTATGCAGATGATGTTCTTTTATTCCTCAATAATCCTCTGATGTCCGTACCTCGTCTAATCCAAGTTATTAATACATTTAGTGCATTCTCAGGCTATAAAATTAATTTTTCAAAATCGGAGGCTATGCCAATGGGTGGCCTGGTTATGACACCCCACTTAGTGGACGGATCCCTCTTTCCCTTTCGTTGGTCCCTGGAGGGTTTCTTATATTTAGGTATTTTTATTACTCCAGTATTTGGTCAGTTGTATAGGGCTAATTTTGTGCAATTACTGGAAAGGATAAGGCAGGACCTCCAGCGATGGGGAGACCTTCCAATTTCCTGGTTGGGTAGAATAGCACTAATTAAAATGAATGTTCTGCCCCGTCTCTTATATCCTATGAGAATGCTCCTGCTGATGCTGCCAAGGATAGCCCTGCGTAAATTATATGGCTGGCTGGGTTCCTTTATTTGGAATCATAGACGGCCCCTTATTAAGCTGAAGAAGCTACAGCTTCCACAGGCAAGGGGAGGACTGGATTTCCCAGACTTTAGGAAATATCAGTTAAGTTCCCTATTAAGTTACATAGCTGATTGGGTCTTGTCTGATCCACAATCAATCTGGCTGGATATCGAAGCCTCCCAAGTAAAATATCCACTTACTAACCTCTTATTTTCAGACAAGAGGAAAATCATTACAGACCACTGTAAAAACCCCATAATACTAAACACAATTAAGGCCTGGAATATAATGCGGCAAAATGAGGGTAACTCACATAAAACATCCCCCCATGCACCGATAGATAGTAGGCGCATGGGGATTCCAACCGGGGTTTACAGATGCCACTTTTAAACTCTGGAGATCCAGGGGCATCTCATGTTTAGGGGACCTATTTAAAGATGGGGTCCTGATGTCCTTTGAACAGCTGCGTCAGAAATTCGGGTTACCCAATGGAGACCCCTTTCGATACTTCCAAATTCGAGATTATATACAGAAGAAGACTACGTTAATAGATAGTCTTTATAAATCAGATAGAGAATGTAATGTCCTATGACCAGTGGGGGTATCCTCTGTTAGTACTATTTATCATTTACTACATGATGAAGTGTCGGGAGATATGGACAATCTGCTTAAAACATGGGATCAGGATTTGGGACTAGAAATCTCTATAGAAACGTGGAATGATATTTGGGAAAATGCTAGAAGAATTACTATCTGTAACAGAACCCAGGCTATCCAGCTGAAGATACTTCATAGGGCCCATATAGCACCGGCTCGATTGGCAAAATTTAAGGCAGGAGCATCTCCAATGTGTCCCAAATGCAAAATAGAGGTGGGCACTCTGGTACATTGTCTGTGGACTTGTCATAAGATCCGTAGATATTGGACTAAAGTAGCAAGTACCCTGACAGACATTTTAGGAACGGAAATTAGAGTGGACCCTGTATCTCTCCTTTTGGGCTTTTCAAACTTTTCCTCCCTGGATATGCACGGGAAGAGACTATTTTCTATTCTCTCTTTCTGTGCAAGGAAAAATATTCTGGTGAACTGGGTGGCTGAGGGCCCCCCTGGACTTTCAAATTGGCACAGATTAATTATGGAATATATTCCCCTTGACTTCCTCACAAATAATTCACCGAAAGACTGAATTATTTTATAAAATATGGCAGCCCTTTTTGAATTACATAAATGCAGATATTTCGGCTATCCTAACAAGGGCCTTTATTTAGTGAGGACTACAAACCTGGCTGCTCCGGGGCCCCTTGGGAGAGGAATCCCGCACGAATACGGGTTTTATTACATTTGATGTTAATACATTCCGAGCATGTAAGAGACTTAAGTATACACTCTGGTTAGTTATAGGTTAGATTAGTAGAAAGTTGAGTTTTGGTTTTTTTAAATTTTATTTTGGTGTTTGTTTTTTTTTCTTTCCTTTGTTAAATTTTGACTATTGTATATTTGATTTAATTGTACATCAATGTTTGTATTTGAGAGTTTTGTTTATTTTTATAAACTTGCAAAAATGTTAAATTTCTAATAAAAATATCTTTTAAAAAAAACCCTGACAGGAATATACTTTCTCTGGATTCTTGTTATCTCATTTCTGAAGGCTTCCATTTTCTGACGGTGCTCCGGTTCATTTTAGATGGATCCGTACATCTCTTTGACACTTTGGAGAAGGCAAGAGACTCTGTGGACAAATTAACTTAATCTGAACAATTTAGTATCTACAAATAGTGTTGTTTGGGCATGTCTTTGTTGTTTTAAAAAAGCAGAATAAGTCAGGTTGGGGCTTTCTTTTCCCATTGGTCATAATTTGGTTTAAACTATGTTTGGCAGCAGTTGGGATGTGTACTGTCGATTTCTAAGTTAAGTTTTACCAGAGGATGGGTGAAGTATTTACCCCTTTTTTTTCTTTAAAAACATTTTCTTTATTCATACTGCCATTCCATGGTGTATTTTCTTTCTGTTCTGCTTGTGCTTGCAGTGCGGTTCTGGCCGGGAGGAGGGAAAATGGTTGGGATGACTAGATGCCCACTTATGGGCAGTTTGGGATGGGTAGTTACCCCTCTTTGGGCAGGGGGTGAGTTCCCCTGTTCAGCGCCATTGGCACTTTATATGGTGGGTTTTTTTTTGTTTTTACTGTTTATAAGCTTTGATCGCTTTTAGGTTTGTTAAATGTAGTGGTTTCAGTTTATGTAGTTTTTATATTTGATGGATCATATCACACTAAAGCTCAGTGATTTGTGATTCGAGTTCCTCCTTTCTGGAATTTAAATGTTACCGCAGAAGGAATGACCTCATTAAATGGTGAACCTGGAATATCAAGGGAAGTCACTCACCAATTAAGAGGAAGAAGGTACTTTTGAGTCTTAGAAAGGAGAAAGTGGACATTCCTTTGTTACAGGAGATGCACTTGGATGACAGGGGGCATTTGAAACTACAGCAGAATGGCTTTGATTGGGTTTACTTCACATCATTTAACACCAGAAGTAGGGGAGTGGCTGTATTGGTGAGGAGGAATCTCCCAGTTAAGTTACTGGAGTGTGTTAAAGACACACACACAGGAGGTTTGTAATTCTCAAACCCCTGATAGACAGGGAACAATATGGTGTTTTAAATGTCCAGCCCTCCAGCTCATTCCCTCAAATTTATGGTAGATGCATTTTCTAAACTGATCAGTCTTGAGTCCAGACATATTATAGAGGGAGATGTTAACTGTCTCATAGATCCCACAGTACAAAAGTTGCCCAAAGGCCCCCCCACCCCTGATCCCCTCTGTACAAACTAAACAGTTAGTGGATCTGTGTGTGGAGTGAGGGTTGGTGGACATCTGGAGGTGTCTCCACCCTACAGGCAGGGATTTTTCAGTTTTTTTTCCAATCCACACAGATGTCACACCAGGATTGATTTATTTCCAATCCCCGTGGACTTGGTGGTATCCTGTACGATCGGTAGGATCAGCATCTCCGAGCACACTCCAGTGTACCTGCTGGTTAAGACTGAGGATGTTACAGTGGGTCCGAGGCACGGGGAATGGATCGATTTATCCTCAAGGATAATAAGTTTGTGGAGTATTTATAGAGTCATAGTGTAGATCCTGTCCCTCAGAATTCCCTTCAACACCTTGCCTACTACCGAGGTCAGGCTCACCGGTCTATAGTTCCCTGGCTTGTCCTTCCCGCCCTTCTTAAACACTGGCACCACGTTTGCCAACCTGCAGTCTTCCGGCACCTCACCTGTGACTACCGATGACACAAATATCTCAGCAAGAGGCCCAGCAATCACTTCTCTAGCTTCCCACAGAGTTCTAGGGTACACCTGATCAGGTCCTGGGGATTTATTCACTTTTAACCGTTTCAAGACATCCAGCACTTCCTCCTCTGTAATCTGGACATTTTGCAAGATGTCACCATTCGTTTCCCGACAGTCTATATCTTCCATATCCTTTTCCACAGTAAATACTGGTACAAAATATTCATTTAGTATCTCCCCCATTTTCTGTGGCTCCACATAGAGGCTGCCTTGCTGATCTTTGAGGGGCCCTATTCTCTCCCTAGTTACCCTTTTGTCCTTAATGTATTTGTAAAAATCCTTTGGATTCTCCTGAATTCTATTTGCCAAAGCTATCTCATGTCCCCTTTTTGCCCTCCTGATTTCCCTCTTAAGTATACTCCTACTTTCTTTATACGCTTCTAAGGATTCACTCGATCTATCCTGTCTCTACCTGACATATGCTTCCTTCTTTTTCTTAACTAAACCCTCAATTTCTTTAGTCATCCAGTATTCCCTATACCTACCAGCCTTCCCTTTCACCCTGACAGGAATATACTTTCTCTGGATTCTCGTTATCTCATTTCTGAAGGCTTCCCATTTTCCAGCCGTCCCTTTACCTGCGAACATCTGCCCCCAATCAGCTTTCAAAAGTTCTTGCTTAATACCGTCAAAATTGGCCTTTCTCCAATTTAGAACTTCAACTTTTAGATCTGGTCTATCCTTTTCCATCGCTATTTTAAATCTAATAGAATTATGGTCCCTGGTCCCAAAGTGCCCCCCACTGACACCTCAGTCACCTGCCCTGCCTTATTTCCCAAGAGTAGGTCAAGGTTTGCACCTTCTCTAGTAGGTACATCCACATACTGAATCAGAAAATTGTCTTGTACGCACTTAACAAATTCCTCTCCATCTAAACCTTTAACACTATGGCAGTCCCAGTCTATGTTTGGAAAGTTAAAATCCCCGACCATAACCACCCTATTATTCTTACAGATAGCTGAGATCTCCTTACAAGTTTGTTTCTCAATTTCCCTCTGACTATTAGGGGGTCTATAATACAATCCCAATAAGGTGATCATCCCTTTCTTATTTCTCAGTTCCACCCAAATAACTTCCCTGGATGTATTTCCGGGAATATCCTCCCTCAGCACAGCTGTAATGCTATCCCTTATCAAAAACGCCACCCCTCCCCTCCTCTCTTGCCTCCCTTTCTATCCTTCCTGTAACATTTGTATCCTGGAACATTAAGCTGCCAGTCCTGCCCATCCCTGAGCCATGTTTCTGTAGTTGCTATGATATCCCAGTCCCATGTTCCTAACCATGCCCTGAGTTCATCTGCCTTCCCTGTTAGGCCCCTTGCATTGAAATAAATGCAGTTTAATTTATTAGTCCTACCTTGTCCCTGCCTGCCCTGACTGTTTGACTCACTTCTGTTCTCAGCTGTACCAGTCTCAGATTGATCTCTTTCCTCACTATCTCCCTGGGTCCCACCCCCCCACCTTACTCGTTTAAATCCTCCCAAGCAGTTCTAGCAAATTTCCCTGCCAGTATATTAGTCCCCTTCCAATTTAGGTGCAATCCGTCCTTCTTGTACAGGTCACTTCTACCCCAAAAGAGATTCCAATGATCCAAAAATGTGAATCCCTCTCCCATACACCAGCTCCTCAGCCATGCATTCATCTGCTCTATCCTCCTATTCCTGCCCTCACTAGTACGTAGCACCGGGAGTAATCCAGATATTACTACCCTTGAGGACCTCCTTTTTAAATTCCTGCCTAACTCTCTGTAATCTCCCTTCAGAATCTCAACCTTTTCCCTTCCTAGGCTGTTGGTTCCAATGTGGACAATGACCTCCTGCTGGCCCCTCTCCCCCGTGAGAACATTCTGCACCCTCTCTGAGACATCCTTGATCCTGGCACCAGGGAAACAACACACCATTCTGCTTTTTCTCTGCTGGCCACAGAAATGTCTGTCTGTACCTCGGACAAGAGAGTCCCCTATTACAATTGATCTCTTGGAAGTCGATTTACCTCTCATTGAATTAGAGCCAGTCTCAATACTAGAAACTGTTCATGCTATGTTCCCCTGAGAATCCATCACCCCCGACATTTTCCAAAACAGCATACCTGTTTGAAATGGGTATATCCACAAAAGAATCCTGCCCTAGGTGCTGACCTCTCTCACCCTTCCTGGAGTTAACCCATCTATGTGACTGTATCTGAGACTGTCCCCCCTTCCTATAACTGCCATCCATCACATACTGTTGCTGTTGCAAATTCCTCATCGCCTCTATCTGTCTCTCCAACCAATCCATTCAATCCGATAAGATTCGCAACCAACAGCATTTATAGCAGATATAATCCACAGTAACCCTTAAACTCTCTTTAAACTCCCACATCTGACAAGAAGTACATATCACTGCAAAGGCCATTTTTGCACCTTCACAATCTACAGACCCAGAAATCTCTTGGAAATTTCCAGCATTCCTCGACATTAACTCACATTCGGTTAGTAGCCCATCCTTCCTTTAGGAAATTGCCAAAGCCTATGCCTGTGGGTCAGTTATTTCCTACTCTGCCAGTAGGAGGCGGCAGAAGGATGAGCAGCAACGTCTCCTCGAAGCACGGTTGAAGGCAGTTGAGGCCTGCTTTGACAGGCCCTCGTTGGTCAAGTTACAGAGGATTACGGCGCTGCGGTCTGCATTGAATTCCGTGCTCACGCAGACAGCAAAGAACGAGCTTACTTTTGCAAAGTAAAGGTTATATGATCATGGTGACAGGCCTGGCAAATACTTAGCATATCTCATCAGGAAAAGGAGCGCCCCTCAAGCCATTACGGTGATTAGGGAAGGGTCTGGGAACCGAACATGTGACTCCAAAAAGATTAATGTGTCATTCCAGTGATTTTACTCTAAGTTATACCAATCTGAGGTTTGTGAGGAGGGGCGGGCCAAAATGGAGGCTTTATTCAAGGATCTGGAGCTCCCGGGTGTGACCCCCAAACAAGAGTCTTTTCTTAATGTCCCCTTATCAGAGCAAGAGGTGCAGGAGGCTGTGAAGCAGCTTCAGAGTGGAAAGGCACCCGGTCCTGATGGACTTCCCAGTGAATTCTAGAAGGAATTTATAAAGATATTGTCAGGCCCGATGTTCAACATGTTTAATGACTCATACAGCCATGATTGTCTCCCGCCATCTCTGAGAGAGGCCAATATTTCGCTTATTCTTAAAAAAGGGAAGGTCCCGGGGGACTGTGCTTCTTACAGGCCCATTTCACTCTTAAACGTGGACTTTAAAATCCTCTCCAAGACTCTTGTGTTAAGGCTGGAGACTGTGTTACCTCCTATTGTTAAAAAGGACCAGACGGGCTTCATAACGGGCCGCAGATCCTCCAATAATGTTAGGAGTTTGCTTAATGTAATTGAAGTGTGTCAACAACAGTCAATACAGGGATTGGTGATTTCTCTAGATACAGAGAAGGCTTTTGACCGAGTTGAATGGCCGTACCTTTTCCATACTCTGGAACGGTTTGTTTTGGGCAAAGTTTTTATAAGATGGGTAAAGGTTCTCCACAATGACCCTCTCACTGGAATCATCACCAACGGGGTGTGATCAAGCAATTTTAACATTTTTTGGGTCAGCCGGCAGGTCTGTTCCCTTTCGCCACTGCTTTTTACAGTGGGGATTGAATCATTGGTGGAGGCCATTCATAGGGATCCCAATGTATCAGCTCCAGACGTGGGGTCAAATTTACATCAGAGTTTATTGTATGCGGACAATGTCCTAATTCTTTCGTCCAATACGGCAGTTTCATCTGATACAATGCATCAATGCGTTTAGCGCATTTTTGGGGTTCAAGATTAATTTTGAAAAATCAGAGGCTATGCCTATGGGTGGTCTTATGAAGGTGTTAAGTCTTGATGGTGAATATTGATTCCCATTTAAATGGTCACAGGGGTGTTTTGTGTATTTGAGCATGTTCATTACTCCAGTTCTGAATCGGCTGTTCAAAGCCAATTTTGTTCAATTATTTGACAAAATGAAACAGGACCTTCAAAGATGGAGGCATTTCCGGTCTCATGGTTGTGTTGGATAGCGCTTATTAAGATTCTTCCCTGTTTGATATACCCAATACCTCCCGATTTTCGATAAACAAACATTCAGGAGACTGAACGGCTGGTTCAGCCCCTTTATTTGGCATCGTCAGTGGCCCCTCATTAAATTAGCTCAACTGCAACTGTCTCACAGACTGGGGGGAGTGGATCTCCCAGACATTAAAAGCTACCAACTAAGCTCGCTTTTATCCTGCATGAGTGATTGGGCTTGTGGGGACCCTCTTTCAATATGGTTAGATATTGAAACCTCCCAGGCTAAGGTGACCCCTTACTCGCTTGCTGTGTTTGGACAAAATGAGGACAGTTCGGGAATATTGTCAGAACCCAATAGTTATCGATACGGTTAAAGCATGGAGGGCAATTCGGCAGAGGGAAGGCAATATTGGCAAGACATCTTCTCTTACACCGGGAATGCCGGGTTTTCAACCGGGGGTGATAGATTCAGGATCCAAACATTGGGCAGAGAGGGGTGTGTCTTGCGTGGGGGATTTGTTTGAGGGAGACACAATGATGTCCTTCGATCAGTTCGCACGGAAACACGAGCTACCTAACAGGGACCACTTCCGTTTATTTCAAGTTAGAGATTTTATTAAAAAAAAGACGACACTTTTGACTGATCCTGACACATCCGACATAGAGAGGGGTGTTCAGGGCTAAGAGGACACTTTCTGTCAGCACTTTATATCATCAGTTGGGGGATACCCCCTCAGATGAGTTTGATCGACTCTGTAGGGTGTGGGAGAGAGAGCGAGGTGTTGAAGTCTCCTCAGAGGCAAGGGATCAGTTTGCAATAGGACCCATGCTTTACAGTTGAAGATTCTCCACAGGGTGAATTGGGCTCCGGACTGTTTGGATCTTCACCATGTCCCAAGTGCAATGTCAGTACGGGCCACTCTTACCCATCGTCTCTGGTCCTGTGGGAGGCTTCAAACATACTGGAGTGCTGTGGTGGGTGCCATGGAGAGGATTTTGGGTGTAAGGGTGGAGAAGGACCCGATCTCTCTTTTTCTGGGCCTGCCCAGTGTGCTCCCTGCAGATGAACATAAGAAAAACATCTCAATATCCTCATATTCTGTGCAAGAAAGAATATCTTACAGGGTTGGGGATCTGGAAACCCCCCTGGGCCTGTCGGGTTGATGGAAGATTGTTATGGAGCGTATTCCCTTAGACTTTCTCACAAGTATGGAATACCACAAAACTGAGAATTTATAAAAGACACGGCAGCCCTTTTTGGAATACCTGGAAACAGATTTATTTGCTACGCAAATAATGGCTTTTATATAACCATAACAATTGTGTTTATGAGTCCAATATCCAGGGAGGAGGAACTGTGAATGTATGAGTGTCTTGTTTGGCTGGGTTGAGTCATTATTATCTATTCATTTGTTGTTGGCTATTATTTATTTAGTTAAATAGTTGTGTGTTTTATTATATATTTTTCTATATATATTTAAACATTTGTACTTGAGGGCGGGTTGGGTTTTGTTTTTACTTTTTTTTTGTGTTCTTTCTTTGTATTTGTTGGAATATTTTAAAAATCTATTTTTCCAATAAAGTATATATTTTTTAAAAATTGCCCATATTGTTGAAGGATGTGTAAGTTAGGTGCATTAGTCAGACGAAATGTAGAGTAATGGGGAATGGGTTTGGGTGGGATACTCTTCGGAGGGTCAGTATGGACTTGTCGGACCGAAGGGATTCTATGATTCTATAAAATGGATCCACCTGTCATTGAATGACCACAGTCTTGTCCCTGTTCTTCCTAACCTATTCAGCTCTTTTCTTACCGTGTCTATGTGCACCACTGATAGAGGCGCCAACTGTGATTAAGGGTAGCCATGGATGAGAATTAGGAGCAGGAGTAGGCCATTCAGCCCCTCACGCCTGACCTGATATTCAACAAGATCATAGCTGGTCTCCCTCAACTTCTCTTTTCTGCCAGTTCCTCAGAACCTTCAACTCCCTGATATTTCAAAAGTCTGTGTATCTCCCCTTTGAATACTTTCAGTGATTAGACTTACAGTGTGGAAACAGGCCCTTCGGCCCAACAAGTCCACACCGACCCGCCGAAGCGCAACCCACCCATTCCCCTACATTTACCCCTTACCTAACACTACGGGCAATTTAGCATGGCCAATTCACCTGACCCGCACATCTTTGTGACTGTGGGAGGAAACCGGAGCACCCGGAGGAAACCCACGCAGACACGGGGAGAACGTGCAAACTCCACACAGTCAGTCGCCTGAGTCGGGAATTGAACCCGGGTCTACAGGCGCTGTGAGGCAGCAGTGCTAACCACTGTGCCACCGTGCTGCCCACAAATCTAACTTCCACAACTCTCTAGGGTACAGAACTCCAGGCATTGAAGAAAATTCCTTTGAATCTCAGTTTTAAGTGTGTGTCCCTTATTCTGTAGTAGTTCGAGACATAGTTTGATCACATGACTCGCCCCTCATGCTCCACCATTAATCGTCAATAGTGAACTGGTCATTTTCTCCCAATTTCAATATTTTTCTATCAGAGTAATGTCTAAGGAAAATGAAAATAAAAGACACTTCACACTGATCTGGTGAATTTTCTTCTGAACTGTACACAGAATGTCTTGGTAAACAACTCCAGGCCAATCTCCCATCAGGTCTTTGTAGCAGCTGTCCCCAGATTTAGTGGGTTCCTCAGCACGTAAACCACGTTGACCTCCTGCATGCCTATTTTTTTAAAGGTTTTTTTTTAATTCAAGGGATAAGGATGTCACTGACTGACCCGGCCTTTATTGTCTGTCACTAGTTGTCCCTTGAGAAGCTGGAGGTGAGCTGGCTTCTTGAACGGCTGTAGTCCACCCGCTGTAGGTAGACCTACAATGTACCTATGGAGGGAGCTCCAGGACTTTGACCCAGCAACACTGAAGGAATGGTGAGGTATTTCCAAGTGGCACAGTAGTGGTTGGCAGAATCATGGCACTGTGGTTAGCATTGCTGCCGCACAGCGTCAGGGACCCAGGTTCAATTCCAACCTCGGGTGACTGTCTCTGTGGAGTTTTAACATTCTCCCCCTGTGTTTCCAGTCACAGTCCAAAGATGTGCAGGTTAGGTGAATTGGCCACACTCAATTGCCAACCCTGTCTCAGAGTGAGCAAGTTGGGTGGGTTGGTTCTGCTGAATTGCCAATAGTGTCCAAGGATATGCAGGGTAGGTGGATTAGCCGTGGTAAATGTGGGACTACAGGGAGAGGGTGGGTGGGGGATCTGGATGGGATACTCTTCAGAGTTGATGAGCCAAATAGTCTCTTTTTGCACTGTAAGGCTTCAACGAAGTCAGGATGGTGAGTGGCTTGGATGGGAAGGTGCAGAGGCAATGATATTCCCATGGATCTGCTGCACTTATCCTTATAGACAGTAGCGCTCATGGGTTTGGAAGATGCTCTCTAAGAATGTTTGGTGAATTTCCGTAGTGCAGTTTGTAGATATTACACACTGCTGCCACTGAGCTGTCGTGGTGGAGGGAATGGATGCTTTTGGATATGGTGCCAATCAAGTGGACTGCTTTGTCCTGGATGGCGTCAAGGTGTTTGAGTGTTATTGGGGCTGCACCCATCCAGGCAAGTGGTGAGTATTCCACCATACTCCTGACTTGTGCCCTGTAGATGGTGGACAGGCTTTCGGAAGTCAAGGTCTGCAGTCCTTGTTTTAATCTTTAGGAAGTTGGGAGGTGAGTTACTGACACAGTATTCCCAGACTCTGACCTGCTCTTCTAGCCACTGTGTTTATGTGTTGAGTTCAGTTGAATTTCTGGTCAATGTTAACCTCCAGGATGTTAAAAGGGTTTGATATTTTACTGAGAATGTGTCCTGAATCTACTGATTATTTCTTGTGTCCTTCATGCACTTAAGCAGCTATCACTCTGCTTTGCCTCTGTCTTTTCAGAGCCCCTGTTCATTTCTGCCCACATTTCCGCGAGTTCCCACATAGTAACGAATTTTTTAAATATATTACTATTTTATTTGCCGGGGAATTTTAAAACTTGCAGCCACTCAGAGAGTCAGCCTGAAGGTTTGGGGGAGAAGTGGGGGGAACAGATATTTCCCGGAACCTTGTGGACGGGGACGCGTTCTCCCTCCGGAAGTCTCACCGCAGGGTTTCCGGTCGGAGCTGGTGCCCCGCAGAAAGATGGCGGCGGAGGGAGACTTCCTGCTTCGATACCGAGCAGTTTCTAACAAATTGAAAAGGTGAGGGAGGGGGGGGTGTAGATGGGGGAGGGGGTCCGGATGGGGAGAGGGAGATGCGGATGGGGGAGATGGGTGTTATTGTTGGGAAGGAGGCGTTGAATGGGGGGGGGGTGTTGAATGGGGGGGGGTGTTGAATGGGGGCAGGGAGTGCGGATAGGGAGAGGGGGGTCTTTGGGGGAGAGGGGTGTTGATTGGGGGGAGGGTGGTGTGGATGGGGGGAGAGGGGAGTGTTGATGGGGGGGGGAGAGGGGAGTGTTGATGGGGGGGGGAGAGGGGAGTGTTGATGGGGGGGGGAGAGGGGAGTGTTGATGGGGGGGGGAGAGGGGAGTGTTGATGGGGGGGGGAGAGGGGAGTGTTGATGGGGGGGGAGAGGGGAGTGTTGATGGGGGGGGGGGGGGGGAGTGTTGATGGGGGGGGGAGAGGGGAGTGTTGATGGGGGGGGGAGAGGGGAGTGTTGATGGGGGGGGAGAGGGGAGTGTTGATGGGGGGGGGAGAGGGGAGTGTTGATGGGGGGGGGGGGGAGAGGGGAGTGTTGATGGGGGGGAGAGGGGAGTGTTGATGGGGGGGGGAGAGGGGAGTGTTGAATGGGGGAAGAGGGGGTTGTTGATGGGGGCATGTTGATGGGGTTGTTCATGGGGGAAGGGAGTGCGGATGGGGGGAGGGGGGTGTTATTGTTGGAAGGGGGTGTTGAATGGGGGGAGGGAGGTGTTTGGGGAGAGGAGGGTGCGGATGGGGGTAGAGGGGATGTTGATTCCGGAGAGGGGGTGTTGATGGGTGCGAGAGGGTGTTGATGGGGGAGGGAGGTGTTGAATGGGGAGAGTGATGTTGATGGGGGAGAGAGGGGTGTTGAATGGGGGAGAGGGGTGTTGATGGGGGTGTGTTGATGGGGGAAAGGAGTGTGGATGGGGAGGGTGTGGTCTTTGATGGGTAGAGGGGGTTTTTTGATGGGGTGAGGGGGGTGTTGATTGATGGGAGGGGCGTGTTGATTGGGCGGAGCGGGGTGTTGATTGATGGGAGAGGGGTGTTGAATGGGAGGGGGAGGAGTTTGGGGGCGGGGGTTGCGAATGGGGAGAGGCGTTTGGGGGGAGGGGGTTGCGGATGGGGGAACAGATGTTGATGGGGGAGAGGGGGGTGTTGATGGGGGAGAGAGGGGGGTGTTGAAGGGGGAGAGAGGGGGGTGTTGAAGGGGGAGAGAGGGGGGTGTTGAAGGGGGAGAGAGGGGGGTGTTGAAGGGGGAGAGAGGGGGGTGTTGAAGGGGGAGAGAGGGGGGTGTTGAATGGGGGAGAGGAGGGTGTTGATGGGGGCTGGGAGTGCGGACAGGGCGAGGGGGTCTTTGGGGGAGGGGGGTGTTGATTGTGGGGAGGGGGGTGTTGATTGTGGGGAGGGGGGTGTTGATTGTGGGGAGGGGGGTGTTGATTGTGGGGAGGGGGATGTGTTTGGGGGGAGGGGGATGTGGATGGGGGAGGGGGGTGAAGGATGGGGAGAGGGGGTGTGGCTGGGGGGAGGGGGGTGTTGATGGAGTGAGAAGGTGTTGATTGGGAAACGGGTGTTGATGGGGGGGTGTTGATGGGCGAATGGAGTGTGGATGGGGAGGGGGTGGTCTTTGATGGGGAGGGAGTGGTCTTTGATGGGGAGGGAGGTCTTTGATGGGGAGGGAGTGGTCTTTGATGGGGAGGGAGGTCTTTGATGGGTAGAGGGGTTTTTTTGATGGGGTGAGGGGGGTGTTGATTGATGGGAGAGGGGTGTTGAATGGGAGGGGGAGGAGTTTGGGGGGGAGGGAGTGTGGATGGGGGAGGGGGGTGCAAATGGGGAGGGAGTGTGGATGGGGGAGGGGGTGCAAATGGGGAGAGGCGTTTGGGGGGAGGGGTTTGCGGATGGGGGAACAGGTGTTGATGGGGGAGAGGGGGTGTTGATGGGGGAGAGGGGGGTGTTGGGGAGGGGGGCGTGTTGATGGGAGAGAGACGGGTGTTGAATGGGGAGAGGGGTGTTGAATGGGGATAGACGGGTGTTGAAGGGGGAGCGGGGGGTGTTGATGGGGGAGAGAGGGGTGTTGATGGGAGAGAGAGGGGGGGTTGAATGGGGGAGAGGGGGGTGTTGATGGGGGAACGGGTGTTGATGGGGGGTGTTGATGGGGGCAGGGAGTGCGGATAGGGAGAGGGGGTCTTTGGGGGAGGGGGGTGTTGATTGTGGGGAGGGGGGTGTTGATTGGAGGGAGGGTGTTGATTTAGGGGAGGGGGGTGTTGCTGGGGAGAGAGGGGTGTTGCTGGGGGGAGGGGGGTGTTGAATGGGGAGAGGGGGTGTTGAATGGGGGAGAGGGGGTGTTGAATGGGGGAGAGGGGGTGTTGAATGGGGAGGGGGGGTGTTGATGGGGGAGGGGGGGTGTTGAAGGGGGAGCTGGGGATGTTGATGGGGGAGAGGGAAGGTGTTGAATGGGGAGAGGGGGATGTTGATGGGGGAGAGGGGGATGTTGATGGGGGAGAGGGGGATGTTGATGGGGGAGAGAGGGGTGTTGATGGGGGAACGGGTGTTGATGGGGGCAGGGAGTGCAGATAGGGAGAGGGGGTCTTTGGGGGAGGGGGGTGTTGATTGGAGGGAGGGGTGTTGCTGGGGGGAGGGGGGTGTTGATGGGGAAACGGGTGTTGATGGGGGAAAGGAGTGTGGATGGGGAGTGGGTGGTCTTTGATGGGGAGGGGGGGGTTTTGATGGGGTGAGGGGATGTTGATTGATGGGAGAGGGGTGTTGAATGGGAGGGGGAGGAGTTTGGGGGGAGGGGGTGTGGATGGGGGAGGGGGTGTGGATGGGGGAGGGAGTATTGATGGGAGAGGGGGTGCAGATTGGAGGAGGGAGTGTTAATGGGGGAGGGGTGTTGGGGGAAATGATGTTGATGGGCAGGGGGTATTGGAGGTAGGGGGTGCGGATGAGGAGAGGAGAGTGTTATGGGGCGAAGGGGGTGTTGATGGGGGAGGGTGTTGATGATGGGGGAGGTGGGTGTTGATCGGGGAAGGGTGTTGATGGGGAGAGTGGGTGCGAATTGGGGGAGATGTGTTGATGGGGGGAGGAGGGGTGTTGATGGGGGGAGGAGGGGTGTTGATGGGGGGAGGGGTGTTGATGGGGGGAGGAGGGGTGTTGATGGGGGGAGGAGGGGTGTTGATGGGGGGAGGAGGGGTGTTGATGGGGGGAGGAGGGGTGTTGATGGGGGGAGGAGGGGTGTTGATGGGGGGAGGAGGATGGGTGTTGATGGGGGGGAAGATGGGTGTTGATGGGGGGGAAGATGGGTGTTGATGGGGGGGAAGATGGGTGTTGATGAGGGGGAAGATGGGTGTTGATGAGGGGGAAGATGGGTGTTGATGGGGGGGAAGATGGGTGTTGATGGGGGGGAAGATGGGTGTTGATGGGGAGAGGGGTGAGGATGGGGCGGGGGTATTGATGGGAGAGGGGGTGCAGATTGGGGAAGGGGCTGTTGATAGGGGCAGGGATTGTTAATGGGGAGGGGGGTGTTATGGGGGAGGGTGGTGATGATGGGAGACGGGGTTTTGATGGGGGAGGGGATGATGATGGGGAGAGGGGTGTATGGATGGTAGAGGGGGGTGCAGATGGGGAGAATGGGTGCCAATGGGGGGAGGAGGGGTGTTGATGGGTGGAGGAGGGTGTTGATGGTGAGGGGTGTATGGATGGGTGGAGGGGGATGTTGGTGGGTGGAGGGGGGTGTTGATTGGGAGAGTAGGGTGAGGGGGGTGTTGATGGGGTGAGGGGGTGTTGTTGGGGAGAGGAGGGTGTTGATGGGAAGAGGGGTGTGTTGATGGGGGAGGAGGGTGTGTTGATGGGGAGAGTGGGGTGAGGGGGGTGTTGATGGGGGGAGAGGGGTATTGATGGGGAGAGGGGTATTGATGGGTGAGGGGGTGTGGATTGGGGAAGGGGCTGTTGATAGGGGGAGGGATTGTTAATGGGGAGAGGAGGGTGTTATGGGGGAGGGTGGTGATGATGGGGGGAGTGTCGGATGTAGACGGGGGAGTGGGATGTTGATGGGGGTAGAGGGGGGTGTTGATGGGGAGAGTGTGATGAGGGGGGTGTTGATGGGGGGAGGGTCGGGTGTTGATGGGGGTAGGGGGGTGTTGATGGGTGGAGGGGAATGTTGATGGGGGAAGAGGGGTGTGTTGATGGGGCGAGGGGCGGTGTTGATGATGGGGGAAGGGGTAAGGATACGGCGAGGGTGTGGTGAGGATGGGGGGAGGAGGTGAGGATGGGGAGGAGAGGGGAGGGGGTGAGGATGGTGGGGGAATAGGTAAGGATGGGGGAGGGGGTGAGGATGGGGGGAGGGGATGAGTAGGGAGGGAAGAGTGTGAGGACGCGGGAGGGGGTGAGGATGTGAGGAAGGGGTGAGAATGTGGGGAGGGAATGAGTAGGGGTGTGAGGATGAGGGAGGGGTGGTGAGGAAGGGGGGAGGGTGTGAGAATGCAGGGGGGTTGAGGATGGGGGGGAAGGGTGTGGGGGTGGTGAGGATGGGGGAGGGTGTGAGGATGGGGGAGGGTGTGAGGATGGGGGAGGGTGTGAGGATGCGGGGGGGTGAGGTTGGGGGAGGGGGTGAGGATGGTGCGAGGGGGTAATGAGGATGGGAGGGTGGTGAGGATGGGGGGTGGTGAGGATGGTGGGGAGGGGTGAGGATGGGTTGAGGGTGTGAGGATGCAGGGGGGATGAGGATGGGGGGAGGGGGTGAGGATGCAGGGAACTGAACCCCTGTGTCCCTGGTGCTGTGAGGCAGCTGTGCTAACCACTGAGCCACCCAATGATGGGACACCCTCATCCCAGAAATGAACTTTTTCTGAACCGTGTCCTTTTTCAAGTAAAGATGTGGGGGTGCCAGTGTCGGGCTGGGGTGGAGAAGGTCAGAAGTCACACAACCCCCAGGCTAATGCCCCCAGCAGGGTTATTTGAAATCGCGAGCTTTCGGAGCATACTCCTTCACCGAGTGGAGTGACTTCACCTGACGAAGGGGCAGCACTCCGAAAACTTGTGATTTCAAATAACCCTGTTGGACGATAACCTGGGGGTTGTGTGACTTCTGACTCCCTTCAGTAAAGACCGTGACAGTGTACACAGTACGTAAGATGTGGTCTCGCCGTATCTAATTTTAACTTTCCCCACTCCCTTTGCAATTAACTCCAGCGTTCCACGTGCTGTCTGAGTTGGGTACAGGGTCTGCAGACTGGCCGTTAGTGATCCACATGCTGTGACAGAGACCTTTTCCTGACTTTTTTTTTGTTGTAGGCGGTTTCTCCGAAAACCCAATGTGGCAGAAGCGAGTGAGCAGTTTGGTAAGTGGCAGGGGATGGTGGGGAGCGGATGGAGGACGGTTGGGTCCGAATTTCTTTCCTGCCCTGGGATTGCTGCAAGCTTGGAAACGGCAGGCTCGGCTTCGGGAATGAGTCAGATCCTGAGGGAAATCTCAATTGTGGCACTCGCTGTAGAGGAATGAGCATCAAAAGAGAGACATTGGGAGAGGCAGTGAATTATAATCATAACAATTAAATCGTTTAACATGCGAGATTATTTGCAAAAATGTTGATAATATTTGCACAGACAGGATGAGCAATCTAACACCCATTTACATTTTCCTCGCATACATAATTTTGGGGACAGCTCCATTTCGGTTAGTTTAGTGATAGTGGAATTCTTAACTTGATAGTTTCTTATTGTTTGCTGAAACCCATCAGACATCGAGGCAGAAGATTAGATTAGATCTCCTACAGTGTGGAAACAGGCCCTTCGGCCCAACAAATCCACACCAACCCTCCAAAGAGTAACCCGCCCAGACCCATTCCCCTTACCTACCCCTGACTAATGCCCCTAACACTATGGGCAATTTAGCACGGCCAATTCACCTAGCCTGCACATCTTTGGACTGTGGGAGGAAACCAGAGCACCCGGAGGAAACCCACACAGACACGGGGAGAGTGTGCAAACTCCACACAGACAGTCGCCCGAGGCTGGAATCGAACCTCGGTCCCTGGCGCTGTGAGGCAGCAGTGTTAACCACTGAGCCACCATTCTGCCTTAGAAGTGGGCCATTTGGCCCATCAAGTCTGCTCTACCACTCAGTGAGATCATGGCTGATCTGATCATCCTCACTTGCACTTTCCTGCCTTTTTCCTATAACCCTCGATGCCCTTACTGATTTAACATCTGTCTCTCTCCGCCTTGAGAGAGCCCTCTGTGTTAAAGAGTTCTGCAGATTCACAAACTTCTGAGAGAAAAATTTTCCTCCCCATCTCTGTCCTAACTGGGCAACCTCTAACCAGAGCTGAAAATGTGTTGCTGGAAAAGCGCAGCAGGTCAGGCAGCATCCAAGGAGCAGGAGATTCGACGTTTCGGGCATAAGCCCTTCTTCAGGATTCCTGAAGCATCTGTAGTCCTCACTTTCTCCCCAACCTCTAACCAGAGTCTAGAGTGGTGCTGGAAAAGCACAGCAGTTCAGGCAGCATCCGAGGAGCAGGAAAATCAACATTTCGGGCAAAACTCAGGAATAGAGTCTGACCAGAGTTTGACCATTTTGTTTTTGGAAAGTGGAGCTCTGGATACATTGGATTTAACAGTCGGTCCTTGTTTAAGGAGAATCCTTCCACCTATTGGTTGCTACTGGTATTACAGACTCGCTGTGAGGAAAATGAAAGCAATTTAGAACAGGAAAGATTAAATTCGATTCCCTACCGGTGTGGAAACAGGCCATTTGGCCCAACAAGTCCACACCGACCCTCCAAAGAGTAACCCACCCCCTTCTGACTAACGCACCTTACAGATTTAGCACGGCCAATTCACCTGACCGACACATCTTTGGACAGTGGGAGGAAACCGGAGCACCAGGAGGAAACCCACGCAGACACGGGGAGAATGCAAACTCCACACAGTCTGTTGCCTGAGGCGGGAATTGAACCCAGGTCTCTGGCGCTGTGAGGCAGCAGTGCTAACCACTGTGCCGCCCACTGTGTGCAGTCCTCATTGCCCTGTTATGCGAAGGTTATTATTAAACTAGGGAGGGTTCGGAAAAGATTGACGAGGATGTAGCCGGGAATGGAGGCTTTGAGTTATACAGAGAGGCTGGATAAACGTTTCATTGAAGTGTCAGAGGTTGTGGGATGACCTTAATTGAGGCTTATAAAATCACGTGGGGCATAGAATGGCAGGTGTGTCTTTCCTAAGGTGGGCGGTTCAAGACTAGGTGCATCTCTTTAAGGTGAGAGGAGAACAATTTGAACAGGACACGAGGGACAACAGTTTTTTACACAGTGGTTCGTGTGTGGAATGAACTTCAAGTAGAGGTGGTTCAATTACAGTTACATCGAAAAGACATTTGGATGAAGACATGACTAGGAAAGATTTGGAGGCAGGTGGGCTGAGTGCAGGGAGGTGGAACTAGTTTAGTTTGGGATTATGTTTGGACTGGTTGGACCGAAGGCTCTGTTTCCGTGCTGGGTGACTCTGTAACTGCCATGGGATGGTTCCTC
The DNA here is from genome assembly GCF_020745735.1 of Hemiscyllium ocellatum. NCBI lineage: Eukaryota > Metazoa > Chordata > Chondrichthyes > Orectolobiformes > Hemiscylliidae > Hemiscyllium > Hemiscyllium ocellatum. The sequence continues at coordinate 26,118,176 of NC_083433.1, read as the reverse complement.
TGCCCCCTGTCCGCTGCCCCTTGGTTGGTGGCTATTCCAGAGACTGACCGGAGTTTCTGAAAACGTTGCCCATTACATTCTGCCACCTCTCCCAGTTCTGTAATACAGAGAGTAAATGATTTGAGGCCTTCGGATTGATCCGGGTGGCACTCCACTAATGACATCTTTCCAACTCGAGGAAGACCCGTTTGTCTTGATTCTCTACCTTTTAGCCAACCCTCACTCCAATATAGTATGTTATTCACAACACCGTGACCTCCTCACTTGTGCACTAACCTAATTGTGCCCTCCTAATTTGTGGGCGGCACGGTGGCTCAGTGGTTAGCACTGCTGCCTCACAGCGCCAGAGACCCGGGTTCAATTCCCGCCTCGGGCGACTGACTGTGTGGAGTTTGCCCCTTCTCCCTGTGTCTGCGTGGGTTTCCTCCGGGTGCTCCGGTTTCCTCCCACAGTCCATAGATGTGCGGGTCAGGTGAATTGGCCATGCTAAATTGCCCGTAGTGTTAGGTAAGGGGTAAATGTAGGGGTATGGGTGGGTTGTGCTTCGGCGGGTCGGTGTGGACTTGTTGGGCCGAAGGGCCTGTTTCCACACTGTAAGTAATCTAATCTAAAAACCTTTTGTGTTGTATCTTATCAAATGCCTTCTGCAAATCCAAATACACTGCATTCACTTCTTCCCCTTTACTGTCCCCATTGAATCCACACTGACCCCTGCATCCCACCCAAATCCACCTATCCCTGTAATTCCCACGGCTGGTCCACTTAGTGTGCACATCCCTGGACACTTCCAGCAACTTAGCATGGCCAATCCACCCTAACCTGCACATCTTTGGATTGTGGGAGGAAACCCACGCATACACGGGGAGAATGTGCAAACTCCACACAGACAGTTGCCCGAGGCTAGAATCGAACCTGGGTCGCTGGTGCTGTGAGGCAGCAGTGCTAACCACTGAGCCATAGTGCTGTATCCTCAAAGCTAGCAAATTTGTCAAGCATGACTGCCTTTTCACAAAACCAAGTTAACTCTGTTTGATTATGTTAAACTTTTCTAAATGGCCTGCTATTCCTTCATTAATAATGGACTCCAGCGTTCCCCCAACAACAGATGTTAGGTTAACTGGCCTGTAGTCTCCTGCTTTCTGTCTCCCCTCCCCTTCTTGAACGAGAATGTGACATTAGCTGTTTCCCAACCCACTGGAATCCATCTTGAATGCAGAGAGCTTTGGAATATTTTGACCAATGCCTCCACTATCTCAGCTACTTCCATGAAAACCCATGGGAAATGCAGGGTTACAGGGATAGGGTAGGGAGGCGAGTCTGGGTGGGATGTTCTTCTCAGGGTCAGTGTGGATATAAGCCATCAGGTTCCCGTGATTTGACAGTCTTCAGTCCCATTAGTTTGGTCAAATATTTCTGTCCCTTGATATAGAGAGTGTCGCAAGACATTTCTTCCCCATAAGCATTTTGTTTATCTGTTATCTTTGGGATGTTTATAATTTCCACCACGAATCCAACTTTTGGTTTCAATTATCTGCCTATCCCTGTTACTTGTTATCAATTCCCCAGTCGCAACCACCAAGGGTCCCATATTTACTTCAGCTATTCTTTCACTTTCCTAACGCCTGCAGAAGCTCTTGCTGTTTGTTTTTATGTTTCTTGCCAATTTTCTTTCATAGCCAATTTTCTGCCTGTTTATGAGCTTATACATAGTCCACTGCTGGTTCCTAAAAATAAAATTCTGAATCCTCTGCTCCGTCATTAGTTTCCGCTGACTTGTGGATGTTGAGTTTTTATTTGCATACTTCGATTTTGTTAACCATGGGCAGTTCATCGTCCTCATTGAGTCCGTCCTTTTTAATGACATAAAAATCCTGATTATAAAACAAATCATTGAGTCATAGAGATGTACAGCATGGAAACAGACCCTTCGGTCCAACCCGTCCATGCCGACCAGATATCCCAACCCAATCTAGTCCCATCTGCCAGCACCCGGCCCATATCCCTCCAAACCCTTCCTATTCATATACCCGTCCAAATGCCTCTTAAATGTTGCAATTGTACCAGCCTCCACCACATCCTCTGGCAGCTCATTCCATACACGTACACCCTCTGTGTGAAAGAGTTGCCCCTTAGGTCTCTTTTTTGTCTTTCCCCTCTCACCCTGAACCTGTAGTTCTGGACTCCTCGACCCAGGGAAAAGACTTTGCCTATTTACCCTATCCATGCCCCCTATGATTTTGTAAACCTCTATAAGGTCACCCCTCAGCCTCCGACGCTCCAGGGAAAACAGCCCCAGCCTGTTCAGCCTCTCCCTATAGCTCAAACCCTCCAACCCTGGCAACATCCTTGTAAATCTTTTCTGAACTCTTTCAAGTTTCACAATATCCTTCCGATAGAATTGCACGCAATATTCCGACAGTGGCCTAACCAATGTCCTGTACAGCCGCAACATGAAGTCACTGTAACCGGGACTATATGTTGTCCTAAGGTAGTGTCCAAGATGGAAGGCTGCAGGAGCGAGGGACAAGATGGAGTCACCAGTTTGGGTTCACGATTTGTCTTACAGGGAGAAACATGTGCCCACCTTACCCAGTCTGGCTGACCTGTGACTCCAGACCCACAGCAATGTGGTTGACTCTTTGATGTGGTCTGACTTGGCTGAGCAAGCAAAGAGACCCTAAGGGTGCAGGCGCACAGTTCCTTGGAAGTGGAGGTGAAGATGGCATTACACACGCTTGCCTTCGTTGGTCGGTGCGTTCGGTAAATGAGTTGGGATGTCATGTGGCTTCCAGGACATTGGTTAGGCCACTTTTAAAGTACTTCTGCTGAGGGGATTTTAGTGTCACACGGGACGTTACTTCTCCCCACCCAGCCCTGGCCCTCGCCCAGTGAGCAGGATGGTCTCCCCACTATAGGAAGGATGTTGTTTAACTTGAAAGGGTTTAGAAAAGGTTTATAAAGATGCTGCCATGTTTGGAGTATTTCAGCTATGAGGAGAGGCTGAACAGGCTGGGGCTGTTTTCCCTGGAGCGTCGGAGGCTGAGGAGTGACCTTATAGAGGTTTATAACATCATGAAGGGCATGGATAGGATAAATAGATAAGATCATTTCCCTGGGCTGGGGGAGTCCAAAATTAGGTTTAAAGTGAGAGAGGAAAGATTTAAAAGGAGCGTATGGGGCAACTTTTTCACACAGAGGGTGGTACGTGTATGGAATGAGCTGCCAGAGGAAGTGGTGGAGGCTGGTACAATTGTAACATTTAAAAGGCATCGGGATATGAATAGGAAGGGTTTGGAGGGAGATGGGCCGGGTGCTGGCAGGTGGGACTAGATTGGGTTGGGATATTTGGATGAGTTGGACCGAAGGGTCTGTTTCTGTGCTGTATGAATCTATGACTCCATAAGCTGCTCATTTTCAGGGCACTTAGGAACGAGGCAACACCCACGTCCCGTGAAAGAACGTGTTTTTTTTTAATTAGTGAGAAGCCAAAGTCTCAGCTCGGTGTGGGAGGTTTATTGACCATCTTATGTTACAGGACAGTTGGCCAAGGAGCTGAGGCAGGAGGAGTGCCTGCAGTACGCCGGCTTCTGTAAGCTCGCAGTCGCACGGTAAGGGGTCGATTCACATCGAGAAGAGCTGCCCATCCCCCACCCTCACCTGGTACGGTCCAGGGGCGCGGGCGGGGGGTATCTGGATCAGAGGAGGCTTTCGGTGTCAGGGCCAGTGTGGAAGGGGGACCCTGGTGGGCACTGCAGGTTGGAGACAGTGTGGGTACAGGGGGAGACGGTGTGGGGTACGGGGGGAGACGGTGTGGGGTACGGGGGGAGACGGTGTGGGGTACGGGGGGAGACGGTGTGGGGTACGGGGGGAGACGGCGTGGGGTACGGGGGGAGACGGCGTGGGGTACGGGGGGAGACGGCGTGGGGTACGGGGAGGGGAGAGTATGGGTACGGGGAGGGGGAGACAGTGGGGGGGAGGGGGAGACAGTGGGGGGGAGGGGGAGACAGTGGGGGGGAGGGGGAGACAGTGGGGGGTACGGGGAGGGGGAGACGTTGGGGGTCAGGGTGTGGGGACAGTGGGAGTACGGGGGGGAAGTGGGGGGTACGGGGGGGGGGAAAGACAGTGGGGGTACAGGGAGGGGGGAGCGGAGAGACAGTGAGGGTATGGGGAGGGGGGGAACAGTGGGGGTCTGCCAGTCTCTCTGGTTTGGGCCTGTGTTGGTGCTTGTCAGGGACTTGACCGTACAGACCGCTCCCTTCCTGCTACACACCGCCTGGGGGTGGTCACTCCCTCCAGCTAAGGAAGGTTTTGTGTCTCCCTGGACATTAACTGTCCCCCCCCCCCCAGTGAGCTGGGTGGATAGCCCTTGACCGAAAGGATTTCACCTCCTTCCCCCCACCCCGAGGGACCCCCATCACCGAGTGGTCACTGAGAGGGGGCAGTGTCTGGTTAATGGATGTTCCCCAGACCAGCGCTGAGCTCTGCCATGTCTCTGCAGCTTGGTTTGGGGAGATCTCCGAGTGGGAGCAGGGTGGGTGGGGGGAAGGGGTGGGGGCAGGAGTGGCGGGGGCGTGCTGACTGTTGGCGTCTCTCTGCCCCGTGTCCTCAGGTGCGAGCAGACACTGTTCAATGCGGCCGGGGAGGCCCTGGCTCTGACCGACGCCGCCCGACTCTTCCTGCAGGCCGAGAAGGAGACGCAGAGACTCCAGTGCCCAGGCTTCGAGGAGCACCTACAGGCCTCCACCAACTGCTACAGCTTTGCCATAAAGGTCCGCATTTGGAAAGCGCCTGGCCCATCCCCCGGCAGCCGTGGTGTGACTTCTTGTTTTAAATGTTCACACTGTTAGAACGTGGGGGCCCCACTGCAGCCAACTGGGCACAGAAAGATCCCACAGGGAGGGCTTGGCGAAGTGACCGCGGCAGAGGGCCTGTGTCCCATGGTGGGAGGGTATAGGTTGAGCGATAAATGTCGACCAGAGGGAGCGGTCCCGGCTCCCCTTTGAAGTGGGGGTCTCCGAGTCCACATGACAGGTGCCCAGGGGGGTTAACGTCACGTGTCTCGAGAGCTCTGGGAGTGGGGGCCTGACTCTGATTAATGGCGTTAACCATGTTGGGAAGTTTTCAATCTGCGAGTTCTTTTCCCTTGAGCTGGGGGGAAGGGGAAGGGTGCCTTGACTAACGCCCACTCTCCCTCTCCTCACCCCCTGGCTGGTCACACACGAGTCTCATCCCCCGACCCCAGACACCACCCTGTCACCCAGAGAACGGTCAAAAGGGAGACGCTGCCTCAGTCTGAGAAGCAGCCGCCGACTGCAACGTTCAGGCCAACGCCAAGGAACTGTAGAGAGTTGTGAACGCAGCCCAGTCCTTTACGAAAACCAGCCTTCCATCCACTGACACCACCTACACTTCCCGCTGCCTTCAGAGAGCAGCCAACGTCATCAAAGACCCCTCCCACCCCAGTTATACTCTCTCCCACTCTCTTCCATTAGGCAGAATGTACAAGACACGTACCGATAGATTTAAGATCAGCTGCTTCGGCACTGTTATCAGACTCCTGAATGGATCTCTCCTAGATTAGAGTTGATCTTTCTTTGCACCTTCCTTGTACCTGTAACACTGTGTTCCGCCTTCTGTTCTCATCCCCTAATGCACTTGTGTGAGGAGAAAGTGAGGACTGCAGATGCTGGAGATCAGAGCTGAAAATGTGTTGCTGGAAAAGCGCAGCAGGTCAGGCAGCATCCAAGGAACAGGAAATTCAACGTTTTGGGCATAAGCCCTTCTTCAGGAAGGGCTTATATAAGGCCTGATTTACCTGGTTAGCACTCAAAGCAATACTAGGTGCTGTGTCTCAGTACATGTGACAATAATAAATCAAATCAAGATTAAATCAAACGAGAAGCATTTTCGGTTTGTTTCTGATCCCCCTCAGAATAGGTTGGGCTTTAGGTCAATGTGGAACAGAGCACAATGTCACTGATGGAGGACGGATCCTGTCAAGGTGTGTTACCCCACTCCCAGACCCACCGCTGCTTCACATGGTCCCACCCTCACCCCCACCCCCACCCCCAGACACTCTGACAGTTTCCAGGTGTCAGTACATTCCCAGTCAGCACCAGTGCCTTCAGACAGAAGGGATAGGGTGGGAATTACCTCCACATTCAGGGACGCCAAAGGTTGGAATGCCGTCAAATCAGCTTATAAACGGAAAAGGTCTGATCGTCAAGCTGCTGGGGTCGGGGAAATGCATCATGGGTAATCTCCCGTCCCGCTCTCTCCCTGCAGGTCTACATTGAGTTGAACCAGCCAGTCATGGCAGCAAGTCTGTGCTTAGAGCTCGGAAATGCACTGAAGGTAAAGGCTGCATCCATCCCTCAGCACTGACCGGCGACCAGACCCTCCAACAGTGTGGCGCTCCCTCAGCCCTGACCCTCCGACAGTGCAGCACTCCCTCAGCGCTGACCCTCCGACAGTGGGGCGCTCCCTCAGCGCTGACCCTCCGACAGTGGGGCGCGCCCTCAGCCCTGACCCTCCGACAGTGGGGCGCTCCCTCAGCGCTGACCCTCCGACAGTGCAGCACTCCCTCAGCATTGACCCTCCAACAGTGGGGCGCTCCCTCAGCGCTGACCCTCCGACAGTGCAGCACTCCCCCAGCCCAGACCCTCCGACAGTGCGGCCCTCCCTCAGCACTGACCCTACGACAGTGCGGCCCTCCCTCAGCACTGACCCTACGACAGTGCGGCCCTCCCTCAGCACTGACCCTACGACAGTGCGGTGCTCCCTCAGCCCTGACCCTCTGACAGTGCGGCACTCCCTCAGCGCTGACCCTACGACAGTGCGGTGCTCCCTCAGCACTGACCCTCTGACAGTGCGGCGCTCCCTCAGCCCTGACCCTCCGACAGTGCGGCGCTCCCTCAGCACTGACCCTACGACAGTGCGGCACTCCCTCAGCACTGACCGTCCGACAGTGCGGCCCTCCCTCAGCACTGACCGTCCGACAGTGCGGCCCTCCCTCAGCCCTGACCCTCCGACAGTGCGGCACTCCCTCAGCCTTGCTCCCCTCTGGTTTTGACAATGCACCTGGACATGCCCTGCCTGTTCCTCACCAACCAGAGCGTTGCGTATAATTTGTTTTATATATCTTGTTTCCTTCCTCTGAAGGAGATGAATAAACCCGGCGAAGCCTCGGTGCATTTCCAGCGGGCCGCGGAGCTGCAATCCCAGGTTCCCATCGAGTGTCTCCTGTCCCTCGGAAAACTGGCGACCTGCAAAATAATTACCCGTGAGTACCGAGACTGCACTGGCTGGTTCCAGAAGCTCAGTCCCTGCGGGCTCCCCTCTTTCCCATCCTGTGTGTGTGAGTGGCTGTGCTCTCAGCTGTGTCTCTCGGATGTCTTGCAGGCGATTACGATGGAGCTCTGGCCGTTTTCACAGAGATGCAGCTCCTGGCTCAGGAGAAAGGATTACAGGTGCCAGGCACCTGTACCCCTGTAGGTGAGTGAGAGAGAGAGAGAGGTAACTCCGGGCTGGGGGTGGTTGATCAGCGGGGTCGTTGCTACGCTCAGAGACCTTTTAAGTTCAACTTTAGACATTCAGCCTTGTCATTGAAGGATTAGTCTCAGTAATAATGACCAGGAGATATCCAGGATTGTCAGTAAACCCCATTCGGAGTCCAAAGGGGTGGTGCTGGAAAAGCGCAGCCAGTCAGGCAAGCATCGAGGAGCAGGGGAATCGATGTTCCAAGCTCTGCCCGAAACACCGACACTCCTGCTCCTCGGATGCTGCCTGACCGGCTGTGCTTTTCCAGCACCACACTCTTCAACTCTGAACTCCAGCATCTGCAGTCCTCACTTTCTCCTAGAAACCCCCATCCACTTTCTCCTAGAAAACCCCCATCCAGTTCACTCATGTCCTTTAAGGAAGGAAATCTGCCTTTCTTAACCGATCCGGCTCCACGTGACTCCAGACCCACAGCAATGGGATCGACTTTCAACCCCACATACCTTCTGAAGAGCACCCAGGCCCACCCTGCTACCCTATCCCTGTATCCCAGCATTCCCCATGGCCAACCCACCCAACCTTCACATCCCTCCAACACTAGAACACTAGGGGCAATTTAGCATGGCCAATCCATCCTAATCTGCATATCTTTGGATTCTGGGGGTGTGGTTGAAATGAAATCCACGCAGACAGTTGCCTGAGGCTGGAATTGAACTTGTGTCCCTGGCTCTGTGAGGCAGTGGTGCTAACTACTGAGCCACCCAGTGGCGGTTCCCTGTTGCCTTCTCAAATGGCAGTTGAATAGGCAGCAAATAAACAGTGGATTTTGAGAGACTTAATGGCATTGAGGGATATGGCAGGAGAGTGGGGTAGAAGGGGTGGAGAGACAGCTGAGCTGCCGTGATCTAGAATGGCGAAGTGGGCTGAATGGCTGCCTCCAATGTCGACGCCTTTATTTTCTTCGTCCTCTCACAGGACGTGGATGTTGCTGGCACGGTCACCCAATTGTTGCTTGTCCCTAATTGCCCCTGAAGTGGTCGGTTTTGCTCAGCCATTTCAGAGGGCAGTTGAGGGCCAAGCACATTGCTCTCGGTCTGGGAGTGTAGGCCAGACCAGGTAAGGATGGCAGATTTCCACCCCAAGAGGACGTCCGTGAACCAGATGGGTTTTTACAACAATCGATGACCGCTCAGTTGTTACTGTCACTGAGATCAGCTTTATCATCTCAAGAGGTTTACGACTCAACTGGGATAAATTGATTGTCCATCTCCATCTGTAGTTTTCCTGATCAACATTCTCAGTTTAACAGCTTTGTTGTTAACTTGCTGTACGACGCCTCTGCTGGTAAAAGATGGTATTCCAGCGTGACGTCTTTACATCGGCAATCGCCATTATTGGAAATCAAATTTAAAAACAGGGTGTGTACACAGAGAAGTTATCAAAGGGCCCTGTTTTGGTGTGTGTAAATCTGTGTGTACCTCTCTCTGATCTCTGCCCTGCGTGTGGATACCTCATGCCACAGCTGTTGTGTAGAGATCAGTCTAATCCACCTCCTGTGCCACTGTAACCTGGCTGTGTTCAGCTACCCCTCCATTACCGGCATCTGAGAGGGAGGGAGTGTTCTTCCCTCCTGCAGAGATCGAGTGAGTTTCTGTACTTTATTGCAGTGCGGTTTATCGGCCCGCCCCGATAAATCACAGAGAATTTGATCGTTTTTGCTTTTTTTTTTCTTGTAAAGGTGCGTTTATGGACGTTATCGCTCGGTGTGAGGTGTCCCGGGTCCTCCTGCTGATGCTGCTCCAGGTGAGGGTCCTTGCCCTGCAGTCACCTCCCCCCTCACACTCTGACTGTCTCCCGTGCTCGGACACATTCCACTCTCCCACACTGACTGCTCTCTCCCTGCATCTTGCCAGGTTAACATATCCCATTCCCTTTCCCATCGCCTGGATTGACTGAGGATTGTGCCGGCCCCCCCTCAAAAATCTGGGAGCTTTCCTGGTTATCCCGCGCCTCCCCTTTCCCCAGCCTTTTCATCCCTGAGTATTTTCCTGCGACAATATCCATCCCTCGCGGTGACCATCACTCCCTGATTGTTGTTGTTGGTGCCCCCACGGGTTACCCTGGGCACAGGGTGCAGTGAGATGTTTTCTTCCAGCTGTTAAAATCCTTCCACTGCGGCACGGTGGCTCAGTAAATAGCACGGCTGCCCCTCACAGCGCCAGGGACCCAGGTTCGATTCCAGGCCCGGGCTGGGTGGAGTTTACACATCCTCCCAGTGGCTGCATGGGTTTCCTCCGGGTGCTTCGGTTTGTACAGCGCAGTTCAGGCCCTTCAGCCCTCGATGGTCCCACAGGTCAGTGCAACATTCCGAAGCCTATCTACCCTACACTATTCCATTTTCATCCATATGTTTATCCAATGACCATTCAAATGCCCTTAAAGTTGGCGAGCCTGCTACTGTTGCAGGCAGCGCATTCCACGCCCTTACTCCTCTCTGAGTAAAGAAACGACCTCTGACATCTGCCCTATATCTCTCACCCCTCACTGTAAAGCCGTCCCCTCATGCTAGCCATCATCATCCGAGGAAAAACACTCTCACTGTCCGCCCTCTGATTATCTTGTGTCTCAGTTAAGTCACCCCTCGACCTTCTTCTCTCTAACAAAAACAGCCTCAAGTCCCTCAGCCTTTCCTCATAAGACCTTCCCTCCATACCAGGCAAATCTCCTCTGGTTATCTCCCCCAGTCCAGAGCTGTGCAGGTTAGGGTGAATTGGCCAGGCTAAATTGCCCATCGTGTTCAGGGATGTGTAGGTTAGGCACATTAGTCAGGGGCAAATGTAGGGTAATAGGGGAATGGGTCTGGGTGGGTTACTCTTTGGACAGTTGTCCTGTTTCCATGCAGTTGGGGTTCTATGGTATTCTGTGGTATACCTGCCCCCCCCTCACCAGCCCTCGGTCCCCTGAGGGATAAAAGTGTGGGTGAAGTTACACTAAAAAAAATTCAATCTCTGTCCCCACACAGGCCAAACTTCTCATTCCATCTACGAAATCAGTGTACCGTCTCCAACACACTGTCATGACTCAACTGGGCAGGCTGTGTTACTCATCAAGCCCGACTCACAAGGAACCTGAGAAATATAGCTCCCCAATCAAACCGCTGAGGTGATCAGTTTGCCCGACTGACTAGAGGGCATAGGTTTAGGGTGAGAGAGGAAAGATTTAAAAGGGACCTAAGGGGCATGTAGAGGGTGGTGTGCGTATGGAATGAGCTGCAGAGGAAGTGGCAGAGGTGGGTACAATTACATGATTTGGACTGGGCTGTGCCAAGTTAAAAATCACACAACACCTCGTGCTTCCAAATAAACCCGTTGGACAATAACCTGGTGTTGTGTGATTTTTAACTTGGCGCAATTACAGCATTTAAGAGGCATCTGGATGGGTATACAAACAGGTAGGGTTTGGAGGGATATGAGCCAAGTGCTGGCAGATGGGACTGGATTAGTTTAGGGATAGCTGGTTGGCATGAATGAGTTGGACTGAAGGGTCTGTTTCCGTGCTGTACGTCTCTATGATGTGTATGACTGCTATTCACACCAGGTTTCATTGCTGGTAGAAAAATAACTTTCTTTCAAACTTTCGATGTAATAAGTGGCAAAAAATAACTCACTTGTTTATCATTATCTAACTTAAGCTACACCCCTTTGAAACCTCAAATGCATTTATAAGACAAAAGCTGAGAGCTTGACACAAATCTTATCGACGGTAAAATATAGACAGAGAGAAATACATTCTGTGGATCAAAGGTTCACACAACAAGAGTACAGAGCCGTTTCCCACCGCTGTTTAGTTTTTTTCTTTTAATGATGATGATAACGATACTATCTGTAGAGTGACGGTCGATTTCTGGTTCAACAGCTGATCAGTTGGACCTGGTCATTTCTCGTATCAGTCTTCAAGTTTAGTCTTTTCCACTCGCAGAGAGAGAGACGATAATGCTTTCAGAGTTCTGACTATCTCGGAGTGCGCTGCCCTCTCAGGTTTGTGGTAAACTGCAGTTGGATCACTATGAAGGGCCATCGCTAAACCATTCCTCCAGCAAAAATGTGACCCTGGAAAAGCACAGCAGGTCAGACAGCATCTGAAGAGCAGGAGAGCAGGCATAAGCCCTTCAATTAGGAGGTGGTATTGTCACTAGATTGCTGATCTAGGTAATGTGCTGAGGACCTGGGTTCAAATCCTCCCATGGTGAAATTTGAAAGGGGTGGCACGGTGGCTCAGTGGTTAACACTGCAGTCTCACGGCACCAGGGACCTGGGTTCGATTTCAGCCTCGGGTGTGTGGAGTTTGCACATTCTCCCTGTGTCTGTGTGGGTTTCCTCCGGGTTTCCCCCCACAGCCCAAAGATGTGCAGGTCAGGGTGAATTGGCCATGCTAAATTGCCCATAGTGTTAGGTGCATTAGTCAGAGGGAAATGGGTCTGGGTGGATTACTCTTCATAGGGTCAGTGTGGACTGGTTGGGCTGAAGGGCCTGTTTCCACACTGTAGGGAATCTAATCTAATCTAAACAGGAGTGTGATGAAGGGCTTATGCCCGAAACGTCGACTCTCCTGCTCGGATGGTACCTGACCTGCTGTGCTTTTCCAGCGCCACACTTTTCAACTCTGACTCTCCAGCCTCTACAGTCCTCACTCTGTCCTTAACTCAAAGGCTCGGACTCCTAAAACGTCCACCTCGCTGCTCGGAAAGGTCAGCGAGGGTTATACAACTGAAGGGCACACCGCATAATCCCACGGGATCTCCAGGTGTGCGAGAACGACACCGAGCTTCACCAGGATGTTGTCAGTGCCGGGGGGGTCTGAGTTAGGAAGAGAGCTTGGACAGACTGGGATTGTTATGCTCAGAGTAGAGGAGACGATGAAGGGGGGCATGACAGAGATGTTTGAACTTGTGAGGAGCCGAGATTGGGGTAGGTGAGATGTTAAGGGGTTAATTTGCTCTGCTGACCTTCAAGAAATTGGGGTGGGGGGGCGGGGGTGTAGGGTGGTATGTCTCTGTTTTGCATTACATTGTCATCATCTCCTATTCAGAATCAATAAGAACATTGCAGTCGGAATTCTGACCACACCCAGTAGTTTCAAAAAAAAGATTTACACCAGATCTTGCCGTTAAGGGATGGTTCACGTTCCACTGTTTCTGGAGGTGATCACTGCCTTGTGTTTTGAGTGGCGTGTGACTGTGAGGGAGCGGCTGGTGGGTTGCCTTGTAGCCATCACTGACTGTGATGTAAAAATCCTGTATAAAGGAAGGACTGTGCCTTTATTCAGAGAGATCTCTTGACCCAGCTCCGCAAGCATGCCAAAGAGTGTTGAGAGTTCCTCCAAAAGCTTGTATTTGCTTAATAAATTTTGGCTGAAGTATTGCAGTTGCATCGTGTGTGTAAGAATCTCAAGAGAAAGGACCTAGCGTAGGTAGGAAGGAGCCTTTCCACCAGGAATCAGAAACTCATTGCCAGTGGAAGTGCTAGAGGCAGAACCCCTCCTTACCTTTCAGATGCCAAGGCTGATGGGCCAAGTGCTGGAAAATGGGGTTAGAGTAGGTCATTGTGACTGGTATAGACGCGATGGATCTACACAGGAGAGATCACGGCTGGAGTGAGGAACCCTGAGCTTCCTGTTTCCTGTCCCTTCCACAGCCCGCCCTGCTCCCCGGCCAACGTCCCTGTCTCGGGCCTGCTGCAGTGCTCCGGTGAAGGAAGCTGGAAGAACAGCACCTCGGGGACTCTGCGGCCTTCAGGTCTCAATATCGAGTTCAATCACTTTAGGGCCTGAACCCCTCCTTCCATGTCCTTTCCCCCAACCCCCACAGCCCAGGCCTTGATGTCACATGGGCTGCTTCCACAACCAAATAAAACACAGGGCTGCAGACGCTGAAGGTCTGAAAACAAAAGCAGAAGTTGCTGACGAAACTCGGCAAGTCTGACAGCTTCTGTGGAGAGAAAGCAGAGTTAGCAGTTGGAGTCCAGTGACCCTTCGTCCTTCCCTATGAAGGTAATCATGTGGATGCAGCAGGCAATGAAGAACACAAACGGGTGTGTTGGCCTTCACAGAGGGAGGATGAGAGTCCAGGAGCAGGGGGAGCTCTCTCTGCAATTGTACAGGGTCTTGGTGAGGCCACGCCTGGAGTATTGGGTGCACTTTTGGTCTCCTCATCCGACACAGGATGTGCTGGCAACGTGCAACAAATGTTTACCAAACTGATTCCTGCTGAAAATGTGTTGCTGGAAAAGCACAGCAGGTCAGGCAGCATCCAAGGAACAGGAGAGTCGACATTTTGGGCATGAGCTCTTCTTCAGGAATTCCCGAAACGTCGATAAAATTCCTGAAGAAGGGCTCATGCCCGAAACGCCGACTCTCCTGCTCCTTGGACGCTGCCTGACCTGCTGTGCTTTTCCAGCAACACATTTTCAGCTCTGATCTCCAGCATCTGCAGTCCTCACTTTCTCCCAGACTGACTCCTGGGTTGGCAGGTCTGACGTATGAAGAGAGACTGGACCAATTGGGACCATCGATGATGTACAGCACAGAATCTTCCATCCACGAGTCCACGCCGACCAGATATCCTGAATCATTCTTGCCCCGTTTATCACTGTTAGGCCCATATCCCTCTAAACCCTTCCTATTCATATACCCATCCTGATGCCTTTTAAATGTTGTAATTGTACCAGCCTCCACCACTTCCTCTGGCAGCTCATTCCATACACGCACCACCCTCTGTGTGAAAAAGTTGCCCCTGAGGTTCCTCTCTCACTTTAAACCTGTGTCCTCTAGGTTTGGACACCCCTCCCCTGATGAGTAAGAACCTTGGCTAATTGCCCTATCTATGCCCTTCATGATTTCATAAACCTCTATCAGGTCACCCCTCAGCCTCTGATGCTCCAGGGAAAACAGCCCCAGCCTGTTCAGCCTCTCCCTATAGCTGAAACCATCCAACCCTGGCAACATCCTTGTAAATCTTTTCTGAACCCTTTCAAGTTTCACAACATCTTTCCTCTAGCAAGGAGACTGGAATTGAAAGCAGTAGTCCAAAAGTGGCCGAACCAATGTCCTGTAGAGTCACAACATGACCTCCTAACTCCTGTACTCAATACTCTGACCAATAAAGGAAAGCATACCAAACGCCGCCTTCACTATCCTATCTACCTGCGGCTCCACTTTCAAGGGGCAATGAATCTGCACTCCAAGGTCTCTTTGTTCAGCAACACTCCCTGGGCCCTGCCATAATGTCACTGAGGAGGCATCTCAGAAAGCTGTAAATTCTGGCAGGACTAGACGGGAAGGATGTTCCTGATGACCAGAGTCAGGGTTCACTGTCTAAGGGTAAGATGGAGGTCATATAGGACTGAGGTGAGGAGAGATTTCTTCACCCAGAGAGTGGGGTGGCCTGTGGAATTCTCTACCACAGAAACTGGTTGAGGCCAAAACATTGACTGTTTTTGAAAAGGAGCTGGATATAGTTCTGAGGGCTAAAGGGATTAAAGGGGAGAAAGTGGGAACAGAGAACTGAGTTGGATGAGCAGCCATGGGTCAGAATGAATGGCAGAACAGGCTCGAAGGCCGATTGGCCTACCCCTGCTCCTGGTTGGTATGTTTCTGTGATTGTTTGTGAATGTTTCCTCTTGTAAGGGGCCTCTGTTTAACACAACAGGCCATCCGTTTATGACAGAGATGAGGAGAATTTTTTTCTGTCAGACGATAGTGTGTCTTTGGAACTCTCCTGATAAAAAGCAGGTGGAAACAAAGCCCTCGAATCTTTTTAAGGCAAAAATAATAGATTCTTGTCAAGCGACAGGGGTGAAAGGTCACTACGGCTAAGTGGGAGAGGGGGGTGACAGTCCAATCAGCCATGATCCTGTTGGTGGTGTAGCAGGCCTGAGGGGCTGAGTGGCCTCCTCCTGCTCCTTATTACAAAGAATTTGTTACCCAGACGCCATCAGGCATTGCTCTGGGCAGCTTCACTCAGTCTCTGTCTCTTCTGCACAGCCCCCACCACAGAAACTACTGCCAGAGCACGCTCAGACCCTGGAGAAATATGACTGGGAATCGTTTGACAGCCATAGCCAAGGTACAGATCCTGCCTAGCCCCTCTGACTGCTCTCCCCATGGGTGTGGGCCCTGGTGAGTGTGTGCCCCCCTGGTGAGTGTCCTGTTCCTCGCCCCCAGTGAGTGTGGGCCCCGTGGTGAGTGTCCCCCCACCCCCACCCCTCTGTGTGTGTGTGTGTGTGTATGTGTGTGTGTGTGTATGTATGTATGTATGTGTGGGGGGCCCGGTGTGTGTGTGTGTGTGGAGCCCGGTGGTTTTGGGTCCCCTGGTGAGTGTGGGTCCAGTGAGTGTGGGTCCCCCGATAGGTGTGGCCCCGCTGAGTGTGAGCCTGTGTCTAACAGCCTGCTGTCTTGCAGTGAACTACCTGCCGGAGAATGTCTTCCTGTTGCTGCAGTCGGTTGTGGTGAGTGAACGGGGTTTCCTGGGCCGGGAGCTGGGGTTGTGCCTGCGGTGATCATGTGAAGGGGGGTGGGGGTGTGGGTTAGAGGGTCATTGTGAACTATCCATTGACCCTGACTCCGACCATGTGTCGGTAGCAGATTCTGACTCTGGGTTCCAGCATGATTCCCCCCATGGCAGACTTGCCCCGGTGAGGCTGACTGAGGGAGCTGTTGTTCCCCCCCACCCCCATGTTGCAGCTTTCCCCTGGTGCAGCCAGGATGTCCCACGCACTGCCCCCTCACTCCTTGGGGCTGAGAGGAGGCGAGACACAGTACGGGGGCCTGGCTGGGGACTGGGTGGGCGATCGGGACGGGGGTACGATCTGGGAGGGGAAGGGACAGTGTTTGCGGCGGAAGGGGTGGTGTGTGTGAGGGAGGGGGAGGGGTGGGTGTGCGTGGGGAATGGGGAAGGGGGCAGTGTGTGTAGGAGAGGCCGAAGGGTGGGGTGTGTAGGGGGAGACAGAGGGGATGGTGTATGGAGGAGGGGGTGATGCTTGTGGGGGAGGGAGCAGCTTGCGTTGGGGGGGGGAGGGGTGGTTAGTGTGTGGTGGTGGGCCTAGGGTGGTGGGTGTGGATGTGGATCTGGGTCCCTGTCTCAATCGGCTCTGGCTCTGGGTGTGAACTACTGGTGCCAGAGGGAGGGGGGGGAAGGTGACGGTGAGTGAACCTGATGCCCTCCGACACTCCGTGACCAGCCCCTCCTTTATTTTCACAGATGGCCTGTCAGGAAAAGGATCTCGAGTCTTTAAAGGTTCTGCAGGTGGAGCTCTGGTGAGGACCACGCGGTCTGCTCATTGCTGCCCACAAAGTGGACCTCTCCATCCCGTTTCTCTTCACCCCCCTCCCCACGCCCCCCCCCCCCCTCTCTCACTGCACAGTCTGGCCCTCCCGCCCGTCTGCCCATCTCGGGGGTCCGTGACCGGGATCCTGCCTGCGACCCCTCACCCTCCCCAGGCACCGAGATCTGCGGGCCCCAGCTCAATAGAGAGAGGGGGGGTGGGGTTCAGGGGTCAGGGCTGGGGTGGGGTTCAGGGGTCAGGGCTGGGTCCATCTCTAATGTGTGAACCCTCCAAGACTCCAGGGGGAGCTGCTGCTCATTTCTCTCAGGAGAGAAATCGTCTCAGAACGAGAGGGAGGGCGTTTGGGGTTTGCTGGGGTGGGGTGAGAGTGGGTCATCTTGCCCAATGGTACCTTGAGCTAAAGGGGAGTGGGAACCTGGGAGCCGTTCTGGAGGAGCAGGCGGGAGGTTTTTCAGGAGGTGGGTCACGGTGTAACCCTGACCTAACCCCACGAACAGTATGAGCTCGATGAACTGAATGGTCTCTTGATCAAGAACAGTGCTTGGGGGCAGGGATCACAGGCCCCATTGTGTCTCCTGACACAGACCACCCCCCCTCCCACCCTGAGTGTGACCCCCCCAGGGTCCCAGCTAGTGCTCCAGTCCCTGTGTCTGTCCGAATCTCCCGGGTGGGTCCACTCTTCCTCATCCTCCTCTCCAATTTCTTTCCCAGTGGGGGGCTGTAGTGAGGTGTTGCTCGAGGGAACCCAGTTTGACGATTGTTTGCCTCTTTCTGAGCTTTCCGGTTGCGTGAAGGTCCCTCCAATGGGCTATTGGTGCCAGAGCAGTCCCTCTCTAACCTCCACCCTCTCTCTCTCTCTCTCTGTAGGCCGCTGTTGACCCCCGAGCAGAACCACCTGCTGCACTTGGTACTACAGGAGGTCCTGGCACCCTCAGGCCGAGGTGTGTGAGATCCCACCCACTGGCCCCCCTCCACCGAGAGCTCCTAACTGCTGTCAAGTGATTGGGGTGTTGTCTGTACTGTCGAGTGCTCCCTGACCGTGCTGCTGGGGAGCTGGGCTTTGAAACGTATTTAATAAAGGTAACACTGACGTGACTCCACTTGGGTTTGTGTCAATGTGTCCCCACTCTGTGTTCTATCGAGTATTATTGTGAGCGTGGGCAGCAGTTTCACTCTGGTCTTGATGCAGAACGCTGGGGATTGCAATTGGGGATGGCACAGTGGCTCAGTGGGTGGCACTGCTGCTTCACAGGGACTCAGCTTTGATTCCAGCCTCGGGGAAAAGCCTGTGTGGGGTTTGCACACTCTCCCTGTGTGTGTGTGGGTGGGTGGGTTTCCTCCAGGTTCCACCCACAATCCAAAGATGTGCAGGTTAATGTGAATTGGCTGTGCTAAATTGCCCATAATGTGCAGGGATGTGTACATGAGGGTGCATTAGTCAGGTGTTAGTATAAGGTAGAGGGAATGAGTGTGGGTGGGTTACTCTTCGGAGGATCAGTGTGGACTTGTTGGGCCGAAGGGCCTGTTTCCACACTGTAGGTATTCTACGATGATGGATTCAGTCAACAACAGGTAGAAGGACACAGAGACTTATGTGCAGTACCCAGGCCACACTGTGCTGCTAGCTGTCACCTGGCTCCTCTGTGGATATTAAAGCTCCCAATGGAGGGGCGATGTCTGTCTGGACTCCTGTAACCTTATTTATGCCTCAACCAATATGGCTGTCACAAAATAGAAAGGTGTTCTGGCCATTACCATATTACTGATCTCTGTGCATAAACTGACTGTCGTGGTTCCAATATTATCAGTGACCATGTTTCACTTAGATATCTTGTAAACCATTTTGGGAAGCTGTTGTGTCGTTACCTCAGGTGTAGGCGTTGTCCAGGACTTTGGTGAGGCCTCTTCTGGAGCACAGCATCCAGTCTCTGGTCATCCTGTTATAGGAAGATTATTTAATCTGGAGAGGGTTCAGAAAACATTTCCCTGGATGTTGCCGGAAATGGAGGCTTTGAGTTATGGGCAGAGGCTGGATAGGCTGGGACTGTTTTCACTGGAGCGTAGGAGGCTGAGGGGTGACCTTATAGAGGTTTACAATATTGTGAGGGGTATAGATAAGGTGACTGGCAGGTATCTTTTCCCTAGAGTGGGAGATTTTGAGACTAGGGGGCATATTTTTAAACTGAGTGAGCAGTTTTTAAAAAGGGCAATTTTTTGACACCAAGTGTTTCACGTGTGGAATGAACTTCCTGAGGAAGTGGTGGATGTGGGTACAGTAACAATGTTTAAAAGACATTTGGATAAGGACATGAGTAGGAAAGGTTTGGAGGGATATGGGCCAAGTGCGGTCAGGTGGGACTAGATTAGTTTGGGATTATAGCCAGCATAGACAGGATGGATCAAATGGCCTGTTTCCGTGCTGTATGACTCTGTGATGCTGAAAATGAAAAGGGTTCATTTTGAGGTGGGGCTTTAGGGCTGTACAGAAAACAGATAGGGAGGGGTTGGGTGTCAAAGGTAGCCAGGGTTAGTTTCACACTGTACACTCCGAATTGTGGGGGGGTGGGTAATTAAACCAGGTATAGGGGCAGGCAGCACCAAACGCTGGGAAGTTACTTGTGTAACAGGGATGGAATTGGCAACTAAATGTCAAAATGGATATACAGTATGTGATTTGACGGGAAGAATAAGCCACACGTTCTCTGATCCAGATGTAGACTAGCTGGGTAGAGCAGGTGCTGCCATAATCCCACCTGGACAAGGTCGCTAGCCTGAATCCAGAGGTTCAAGCTTGAAGGAGTGCCACCTCCCATTAAATATGACTGATCACAAGTCCCTCCCCAAGGGCACGCGACATCAAGGCCAAGTAACAGGGGCCGCTGGTCCTAAGGTCTAGTAACTAAGGCCTGGGACCAGTAACCAAGGCCTGGGGCCAGTAACCAAGGGCTGAGGTCCTGGGGCCCAGTAACCATTGCCTGTAGTCCTGGGGCCCAGTAATTGAGGGCTGGAGCCTTGGGGCCCAGTAACCAAGGACTGGGGCCCGGGGGGCCCAGTAATTGTTGGCTGGAGCCTTGGGGCCCAGTAACCAAGGCCTGAGGTCCTGGGGCCCAGTAACCATTGCCTGTAGTCCTGGGGCCCAGTAATGGAGGGCTGGAGCCTTGGGGCCCAGTAACCAAGGTCTGGGGCCCAGGGGGCCCAGTAATTGATGGCTGGAGCCTTGGGGCCCAGTAACCAAGGCCTGAGGTCCTGGGGACCCGCTGGGCTGGGAACAGCCCTGAGGCCCATCCGCAGCCTCAGACGTGTTGGAAAGCTCGACAATTTCACTGTTTCTAATTGTAATCTTCAGTCCCTGGAATGGGATGTCAGGGACTGAAAGAGGAAAAATCTGCAGGACTACATCTGGAAGTTTAAAATAAGTAGTTACACTGGATATAAATCGCTCTGAGATTCGACAGTGATTTCAGGGGATTTCACGTTAGCAAACAGAACATCGCTGTTCAGACATTTGGGAGGGAGAAACTGAGATTAACAGACCAGTTCACTGGAAAACACGGGAACTACAGGCAACTTATCATGAACAGAAGGAGCTGGAGGATGGTTCCCATCAAAACGGAAGTAGAAGCCGGTTAACCTGAAAATAGGGAGCTACAGTTCCCATGGAAACTGGGATCTACCGGCCAGTTAGCCTGACACCACTCAGCAGGAAAGTGCTGTAAACTGTCGTTAAGGAGATCTTAACACTTGGAAACATCGAGTGAACAGAGTGACCACGGTTTTCACAAAAGGCAAATCATATTTGACAAATTTATTTGCTTTTTTTTTGAGGATCTAACCACTCAAGTAGAAGAGGAAGCTGGTGGGGCAGAAGGACCAAATCAATCACTCAACACCTGGCGATCTACTTCCTGCATCAAGCAATTTATTGAAATGATCCCGAGGGAAAGCGTCCCGAGAATCCAAAAATTTCTTCAGTAGACAAAGAAAAGACATACATTTGTTCTCAGCCTGCCTTTCGCAATTACAAATCAATCATATTATTAGTTAATTCCATGCACTTCCAATTAAGCTAATCTTGTAACTGTGATCATGTAATCTCATGGCTAGAGATGGACAGTCTAATGGTCTCATGATTTTTCCACAACGCTCTCATTTCCTTTCTTGGGGCTTTTCACAAGTACATTACGTTGGTAACCACGCTCCTTCTCAGACATTTGCTAACTGCTAAACGTTAATTAACAATGATTAGTAAACTTAGTGATCTCAAACTAAGCCCCACTCTCTGCAATTGGATCCTCAGTTTCCTGACCCACAGGCCATAATCAGTGAAGATTAGGGACAATATTTCATCCTCGCTAACACTCAACACTGGAGCCCCCCAAGGGGTGCATCGTCAGCCCCCTACTGTACTCACTTATACCCATGACTGTGTCACCAAATACCAGACTCATGCCATTTACAAGTTCGCTGATGACACCACCATAATCGGTCGAATCTCAGATGGCGACAAAACAGACTACAGGCGGGAGGTAGAAGACCTGGGAAAATGATGCACTGAGAACATCCTAGCTCACAATGCTGACAAAATCAAGGAACATTTGGCCCCTCTACACGTTAACAGCACAGAGGGGAACAAGTGGAGAGTGGTTGTCCACAACAAGCTTTCTTGGACTCTTCATGTGGATACACTGGTTCCAAAGGCCCAACAACGTCTTCTTCCTCAGGCAGCTGAGGAAAATTGGCATGACTGCGAATATCCTTGCCAACTTTTATAGGTGCACCATCGAGAGCGTTCTGTCTGGATGTATCACTACCTGGTATGGCAACTGTACCATTCAAGATTGGAGACGGTTACAGAGAGTGGTGAACTGGGCCCAGACAATCACAAAGGCCACCCTCCCCCATCTATAGAATCCATCTACCAGGCCCAGTGTCAAGGAAAGGCCGCCAGCATTCTCAAAGATCCACCCCACCCTGGTAATGTTTTTCTACAACCTCTACCATCAGGGAGAAGGTACAGAAGCCTGAACACACACACCAGCCGGTTTCGAAACAGTTTCTACCCGACTGTTGTTAGAATACTGATCAGTCTCACAGACTCTTAATATTTGCCTGTCCCTGTGTTGTTGTTCCTGCTGCTGTTTCCCTATTATTTACTTATCGATGCTACTTAACTCTGTGAGCGGCCTGTATTGCTCACAAGACCATAAGACATTGGAGCAGGATTTAGGCCATTCAGCCCATCGAGTTAGCTCCACCATTCAATCATGGCTGATATGTTTTTCAACCCCATTTTCCTGCTTTTTACCCAGTAATACTTGATCACCATTATACTCCAGAACCTATCTCAGTCTAAAATATACTCAATGACCTGGCCTCCACAGGCTTCTCTGGCAACGACTTCCATCGCGGCAACACTCTCCGGCTGAAGAAGTTTCTCCTTCCCTCCATTCTAAAAGGTCTTCCCTTTACTCTAGGGCTGTGTCCCCAGATCCTAGTCTCTCCTACCAATGGAAATATCCTCCCAACATCCACTCTGTCCAGGCCAGTCAATATTTTGTATGCTTCAGTTAGGACCCCCCTCATCTTTCTAAACTCCACTGAAAGTCCAGACATCTCCAAAAGTCATCGTATGTTAAGCTTTTCCTTCCTGGGACTATTCTCGTGAACATCTTCTGAACGCGCTCCAGGGCCAGTACATCCTTCCGAGGCACACAATACTCCAAACGTGACCTGCCCAGAATCTGATAGAGCCCCAGATGCACATCCCTGCTTTTGTACTGACAACGCTTTTCACTGTGCCTCAGTCCATGTGACAATAAATTCAACGCAATTCATAATCTCTCACTAAGAATCTTTCAAATTCCGTTGTACAGTTTATTTTTCTTTCTGCACTCATTACAGAAAATACAAAAGGTTACCAATTTCTACCAGTGATTCGAAAATCTGCGATGTGAAGTTATATCTGTAATATGAAATTCCAGTCTAAAGTTAGTGTTCTGCATAAAGTTATACGGTTACACTTAAGGTCACTGAAAGTCACTCTGTGTGGCAGCTGCAGTTGTAACTCTTTGCCAAGACATCGCTCGGCTGGTGGGGAGAAGGGCACTGACTGTCAGATCCTTCAGGTACGCCAGATTGGTCTGTGCCACTGCACGCTGCCCTTGAAGTGGCTGTGGGGGGTAGAGACTGTCACATCTCCTTCTGGAATGTGCCTTTTGTTATGAAGATGTGGGTGTACCTTGAAGAGAGTTAAAAGCAGCAGAACTACCGGACGCAGCACCAAGTGTTCTCAATAAGGCAACAACGTATGTAAGCACTGGGTTGAACAACTCGAGTAGTTTGTTGCCTGGAGACAAAAAGCAAATTCAAATTCGGCAAATCAGTTTAAATTATACTCCAAAAGAAACCAATTTCCAATCAAGTTTGAATTGAGTCTTTTGACAATCTTAAAAGTCAATGACACAATCCGATGCTCTGGGGTATAAGACTAGGGGGAAATTGAACACTTGAGAGGAGAACTGCCAGGTCCTAGCATGTAACAGACTGCTTGGAAAAAAAATCTCTCTTAAAAGAACCTTTTCAATCAGTAACCTGTGGCACAGAAATTGCTAACAAGGAGAAAAGAAGACACAGGAAGATTCAAAGACAAGAACCCAAAGCTGCCTGGTTTTGAAGTAGGAAATGTTGTTTTGTAAATTTCAATTGGGAGTTTTATCAGAGTAATATTATAGAAGGAAAGGCAAAAGATATGTTAGAGAAAGAAATTGTAAATAATGGTTAGTTAATTTTCCTCTGTTATACTTTAAGAAATAAAGTTGTTAATTTTTATTTTACAAAGTTCTTGACCATTTGAATTTTTACAGATTACTGCATGGGATAAATCTTTTCTGTGTTGCTGGTTTTAAATTAAGCAGGTGGGTTTAGCCCGTGTCATAACACTTTGTAAAGGAAGTCTGGAGAGAGATGCAGTGGTTTGTGTCAAGCTCTGTGACACAGGAAATGGTGTGGGGGTCAGGCCATCTGCTTCCTCACCCTTTTCCTTCCTCCGTTCCCTCCCCCTTCTCTATCCCGTCCTGTTCACTGGTGGGCAAAGGCAGTTGGTCTACTTGGTGATGGCCGCATTCCCAACTCTGACCAACAGGGGGCTGGGCCCAGCGGAGAGCAGGGAGCCACAGTTTACCCGAAAGCGAGGCTGGGTGCAGGATTGGTCCTTTAACCTTCAGATTCCTGTCGAGGTCCGTCCCGAGCAGCTCCGTGAGGCGGGACTCTGTTTTCTACGGCCTGTTCCCCGGGACACACACCGAGACAAACACCGACTGCGCCTGGAGGACCATCAACTCAGGGAGAGACGCTCTTTGATCTGCCCGAAACGTGTTGGGTCTTCCAGAGCAAGGAGCTGACCCTGACCGAGTGTTACAGACTGACACCTTCCAAGGTCCAGGACTACGTGCTGAGGGGGGCACTGAAGCTTGGGGCAGCTGCTGCCAAGGGGCAGTGGGGAAAGACCCCTGTCTGAGGGCTTCCTGCTGAAGGGAAACGGGGGTCTGTTCAGTTATGAGACTGTTCCAGTCGCTCAAATATGTGTAAATATCCTGTAAGGTAAAAAGTACTTTGGTTTGTCTGTTGGACAGAGTCAAACTCCAACGTTTGTTTGTTTCTTCATATGCTACTGCACAGAACCAAACTGCTTTTGTGACAACTTTATGAATAAAGTATATTTTTGATGTAAAGAAATGTAACACCCATTGACATGCTGTAAATGTAATTCACATCCTTACAGTTCATCTTTAGAGGTGTTTATTAAAGGAAATGGAATCGCGTAAATGTTTATGGTGGATTTTAGGTTCGAAATCTGTAACTATTAGATGAGATACTCTACAGTGTGAAACAGGCCCTTCGGCCCACCAAGTCCACACCAACCCTCCGAAGAGCAACCCACCCAGACCTATTCCCCCCTACATTTACCCCTTCACCTAACACTACGGGCAATTTAGCATAGCTAACTCACCTAACCTGCCCATTTTTGGATCATGGGAGGAAACCCACACAGACACGGGGAGAATGTGCAAACACCACACAGTCGCTGAGGCAGAAATCGAACCCAGGGCCCTGGTGCTGTGAGGCAGCAGTGCTAACCACTGAGCCATTGTGCCACCCCGAAACTACGGTCATCTAGAAATCTTAACTAAATAGATCTTTTCTGCTTGGTTACCTGCGAAGTCTTGTTATTAAGCCCGTAGAGACTCTGTTCACACTGTCTGTACGTTTTTCATTACCTGGAATTATCTTGCCCGTATCTCTCCACCTATAAATTCTGTGCGCTTCTCTCCAGCTCACAGGTGGAGAGAGGCACTCCGAAAGCCTGTGACTTCAAATAAACCTGCTGGACAGTAACCTGGTGTGGTGTGATTTTTGTTTTTGACTTTGTCCACCCCCAACACTGGCACCTCCACATCTTGAGAATAGGACTAACTGCAAATTCCCCTCCACCGTCCTGACTTGGAAATATGTCACTGTTCCTTCAGTATCGCTGGGTCAGAATCCTGGAATTCCCTCCCTCCCTCCCTCTGGGTCCACCTCAACCCCCAGCAACTGCAGTAATTTAAGAATTGTCTCCAGGAACAATTCAGGACAGGCAAGTAAATGCTGGTCTAGCCAATAATGTCGCATGTAATGGAAGGAATTAAGGTTTTATAACTTACATTTATTTCCAATGAAGACAGTAATATAGATTGAATTTCATTCAGTTGATCGTGTAAATCCTGTATTTCCTCCTCAATAATGCTGAGAAGATTGGAGTATGAATTGGGCCACATATAGATATTAAATAAAACAATTAATAACGAGCTTAAAGGATGATTAGGATTGAAACGCAGGCTTACAGAAAGGTGGTGTGGTGAATAAAAGGAGGAGATGGGTGACCCATAATGTGGCACGGTGGCTCAGTGGTTACTGCTGCTGCCTCACAGCTCCAGGGTTCAATTCCAGCCTGGGGCGACTGCAAATTCTCCCCGTGTCTGCGTGGGTTTCCTCCGGGTGCTCCGGTTTCCTCCCACAGTCCAAAGATGTGCAGGTTAGGTGAATTGGCCATGCTACATTGCCCAGAGGGTTAGGTGCTTTAGTCAGAGGGAAATGGATCTGGGTGGTTTACTCATTGCAGGGTCAGTATGGACCTGTTGGGATGAAGGGCCTGTTTCCACACTGTAGGAAGTCTAGTCTAGTCTAAATACAACTGAGGCACACATCAGCACCAATCTGACTGAACAGTGGAACAAGCTAGAGGGACTGAATCTTGGTTTCATCTCCTCTCTGGGACTATTTATACGTGACTCCAGTCTCATGCCAACATGGCAGCCGACTCCGAACAGTCCTCTGAGGTGTCCCCGTCAGGGAAGGTGGTGACTCCCGAGACAGTGCCTTCCAAACCCACAGCCACTTCCATCTCGAAGGACAAGGGACTGCAGATACACGGGAACACCGACTCCTGCAAGATCCCCTCTGAGCCACTCACCATCCCGACTTGGAAATCTATTGCCGTCCCTTCAGCGTGGTTGGGTCGAAATCCTGGAGCTCCCTCCCTCAAGGCGCTGTTGTGTCCACCCCACAGAGTGACGAGAAGGCAGCTCAGCGATAGGGCAATTGGGGACGGACAATATCCTCTCACCTTGCCAGACATGACCGCGTGCTGGAAAAGAATGAGACCTTCTCTTTTTAAAAATGCTGGCTTTGCCAACGTCATTCCCAGGGTTGAATTTGAAAAAAAAAAGCTGTTTTCAATCAGCGAAAAAGCGACTGCTTTTACAGGACAAAGGATTAGAATCAAATTGAAGACCAGATCTGGGATTAAACTGCGGTCAATTCAAAGCCAGCCCTGTCAGGAAGGGAATTTTATTACTAACGGGAGAATCAGCAGACTGAACATCATCCCCCCAGCCAGGTGAGGCAGAACGTTATCTTAAACAATATTCTTGTGTTTTCAGAGTTCACTGTGAGATAATTGTCTTCAAAGTGTGTAATTGCTGTCTATAAATGTGATTAATGCAGTCGCTTGTCTCATCTGGGCACACATGAGGGATAACGGAATCGGCTTCCATCGTAGAGAACCTCAAAATACAGCTTTCGATAATCTATCGAGTTCATTCCACAGTGTCCAGCCATCCCTTAGTGTAAAATCACGGAGAGACACTAATGCCAGTGACTCTCCGACAGTGCAGTACTCCCTCAGCACTGACTCTCTGACAGTGCAGCACTCCCTCAGCACTGACTCTCCGACAGTGCAGTACTCCCTCAGCACTGA
This sequence comes from Hemiscyllium ocellatum, assembly GCF_020745735.1. Classification (NCBI taxonomy): domain Eukaryota; kingdom Metazoa; phylum Chordata; class Chondrichthyes; order Orectolobiformes; family Hemiscylliidae; genus Hemiscyllium; species Hemiscyllium ocellatum. The sequence continues at coordinate 26,091,038 of NC_083433.1, read as the reverse complement.
CCCTCTGACAGTGCAGCACTCCCTCAGCACTGACCCTGTGACAGTGCAGCACTCCCTCAGCACTGACCCTGTGACAGTGCAGCACTCCCTCAGCACTGACCCTGTGACAGTGCAGCACTCCCTCAGCACTGACCCTGTGACAGTGCAGCACTCCCTCAGCACTGACCCTGTGACAGTGCAACACGCTCTCAGCACTGACCCTCCCACAGTGCAGCACTCCCTCAGCACTGACCCTCCGACAGTGAATGTGAGGGGGTGAAACCTGAAACCTTGAATGATGCAGCCCTTGAGAGTCAGCCGTTTGGTTTAATTTGATGGAGTGGTGTTGTACCATCTGTCCTCACTCAGGGTCTTTGTGGTTGTGTTCTGCAGGCAGCCGGCTTTGGGATGGGCTGTTTGTCCATGAACCGGGACACCGTCTCGCTGGTGTTGAATGTTCTCGCTGTGGGTCTATCAGCCGTGGCTCTGAGCAGCACGTACTGGTGTGTCGGGACACAGAGAATACTCAAACCTGCCTGTACCGAGTTCAGGAGGACAGACTGCACCGTTCCCCTGGACATGGAGACAGGGGCGGACAGCAGCACTGGGCACAGCCAGTACAACTGGGAAATGGGAGACGATCGTTTCACCTTCCGATCATTCCACACGGGGATCTGGATCTCCTGTGAAGAGAACATCACAGGCACAGGTCTGAAAATTCCGATCTCTCTCTCTGGTATCTTGAAACGTGACAGGGTTCAGAAAAGATTTACAAGGATGTTGCCAGGGTTGGAGGGTCTGAGCTACAGGGAGAGGCTGAACAGGCTGGGGCTGTTTTCCCTGGAGCGTCGGAGGCTGAGGGATGACCTTATAGAGGTTTATAAAATCATGAGGGGCATGGATAGGATAAACAGACAAAGTCTTTTCCCTTCCTATTCATATACCCATTCAGGTGCCTTTTAAATGCTATAGTTGTACCAGCCTCGCAGTGCCAGGGACCCAGGTTCCATTCCAGCCTTGGGTGAGTGTCTGTGTGGAGTTTGCACATTCGCTCCGTGTCTGCGTGGGTTCCCTCAAGGGATTGGGGGAGTCCAGAACTAGAGGGGCATAGGTTTAGGGTGAGAGGGGAAAGATATAAAAGAGAACTAAGGGGCAATGTTTTCACACAGAGAGTGGTGCGGGTATGGAATGAGCTGTTAGATCAAGTCATGAGAATTAGAATTAAAATTAGATTCCCTACAGTGTGGAAACAGGCCCTTCGGCCCAACAAGTCCACACCGACCCGCCGAAGAGTATCCCACTTAGACCCATTCCCTGACATTTTCCCCTGACTAACCTACACATCCCTGAACATCATGGGCAACTTAGCATGGCCAATCCACCTAAGCTGCACATCTTTGGACTGTGGGAGGAAACCGGAGCACCCGGAGGAAACCCACGCACACACGGGGAGAATGCGCAAAGTCCACACAGACAGTCACCCGAGTCTGGAATTGTACCCAGGCCCCTGGCACTGGGGGTTGGTACAATTATAGCATTTCAAAGGCACCTGAATGGGTAGATGAATAGGAAGGGTTTAGAGGGATATGGGCCAGACGGGGTTAGATTAATTTAGGATATCTGGTCAGCATGGATGAGTTGGGTGTGTTTCTGTGCTGGACATCTCGATGATTGTATAAATCCCCTGCCTCAGGGATAGGCAGCTCATGGAGCTCAGGTCAATGCTACACATCACAAAGTATTTCTCCATGAGACCCGTAACTATTCACCTCGTCTCCCTACCCCTCCCCAACACACGTTCACCTCATCCATCACCACCCACTTCCAATTCCAGCCAATCACCAATACCAGGCAGAGTGTACGGACTGGCACTGTGCCCAGGCAGAGCGTACAAACTTGACTGGGTCTATACAGGGCCTAAAGACTGGAACTGTCTTTCTGTCTTATCCCTCAACGATTCCTCTCAGGCAGAGGGAATGTTGATGAAAGGCTGGGATTTGAACACATGAACAATAGCTGGGATTTCAAAAGCACCCAGACCTCAGTGAAATCTCCCAAAGTCTCCGTTACTGGATTGACTGCAATGCAGTCTGGCCTACAGGGACAGGAGGTGATAGCTGTGCGGCTGACCAGAAGGAACTGGCTTTAAGGGTCACCTTAAAGGAGTGGGGTCTGCTGAGAGACAGTGGCAGGGTATCCCTGCTCTGTAAGTACAGGGACAGTCACAAATCCGCGATGGTCAGGGCCCAGGAGCATCTGGGATGCAGAGATCTAGGACAGGCTCGTGAGGCTGGATTAGCTTCGAGAGATAGGGAGCAGGTGGAGGGGACAAGGCCCAGGGGGAAGGTGAAGACATGGATTTGAAATTGATATTCCAGAATTGAGGCTTAGTCAAAGGGGAGCCTGTGTAGGTGATAGTACCAGGGTGATGGGTGAAGGGATTTAGAACATAGATCAGAGAACTGTACAGTACAGGACAGGCTCTCAGTGTTGTGCTGAGCATTTATCTTAACCTAGTATCTGGTAAGACTCCAGCTCAGCTTTGTGGAGAGTGCTATGAGGAATGCCCCCTCCCCGGGGGGTGGTATTTAAGCTCCTCACAAACCCCTCGATTTTATTCGCCCTCATTTCCCCCTGCAGCTCCCCCTAGCGTTCACACGATTCGACGGTATTTATCTTGCGTGAGGAATGGGAGAAAAGTCGGTTCTTTGAAAACGAGAAGATTAATCATTGGGTCACACAGTTCAAAGCAGAGATTACAGGAGTGCAGATTGGAAACGAAAGCAAAAAGGAAATAATGCTGCAAGCCCACATCAGACTGGAGGAACGTTGAGACTTTAATCTCATCACTAACACTAGCCGAAAAATGACGCAGGGACTGAGTGGACCAGCACTGGTCGATGCTCCAGCCTCAGCATTTTACCGGGATCTTGCCTGGTTTGGAGGGAAGGTCTTACAGGGAAAAGCTGAGGGACTTGAGGCTGCTTTTGTTAGAGAGAAGAAAGTCGAGAGGTGACTTAGTTGAGACATATAAGATAATCAGAGGGTTAGGTAGGGTGGGCAGGGGGAGAGCCTTTCTCCTCAGATGGTGATGGCTAGCACGAGGGGGACATAGCTTTAAATTGAGGGGTGATAGATATAGGACAGATGTCAGAGGTAGTTTCTTCACTCAGAGAGTAGAAGGGGTGTGAACAGGAGTAGACTCACCAACTTTAAGGGCATTTAAATGGTCATTGGATAAAGATATGAATGAAAATGGAATAGTGTAGGTTAGATGGGCTTCAGATTGGTTCCACAGGCACCATCGAGGGCGGAAGGGCCTGTACTGCGCTTTTGGAAGTTTATAATATCATGAGGGGTAGAGATAAGATGAAAGACAGCTGTCTTTTCCCTCGGGTGGGGGATTTCGAAACTAGGGGCAACTCACTAAGGTGAGAGAAGAAAGATTTTAAGAAAGACACGAGGGGCGACTTTGTTTTTTTTACACAGGGAGTGGTTCGTGTGTGGAATGAACTCCCAAAGGAAATGGTGGATGTGAGTAGAGTTACAACGTTTAACAGATGTTTGGACAGGGTCATGAGTAGGGAAGGTTTGGAGGGATATGGGCCAAGTGCAGGCAGGTGGGACTCGTTTAGTTGGGGATACTGGTCAGCCTGGATGGATTAGTTGGACCGAGGGGTCTATTTCCATGCAGTATGACCCTAAGACTCTAATATTGCCTGCACCATCCATGAACTTGCACCTTTCTCTCAGGTCTCTCCTCCTGCGCCCCTCACCATCTTTGAACTCTCTTCTCTCTGAGACCCATATCCTTGCCCTTCAATCCTTTAGTTCCTTCATTCATTCCTGGGATCGTACCAGCCATCTCGAATCGTCCCTTGAACTGACTGTCTCTCTAAAACTATGTTAGAGGGGCTGTTAGGAGTTCATCCCATTGGCGTGGGTCAGGGGTCACATGTAGGGTAAGGATGGGGGGTGGGTCTCCTTCCCTAAAGGGCATTACTGAGCTCAAGGGGCTTTTAATCCTTGTTGCCATGGTTACCATCACTGAGGTAGCTTCTGAAATCCCAATTTATTAAACTCTGGCCACCACCATGATAGGGTTTGAACCCACATCCTCGCGTGAATATGTAAATGCAGTAACTGCCTGTTCTTTTCCTCAGGGGAAAGGTGCCGGAGTTTCATTGATTTGGCCCCCGTCACTCAGCAAGGTAAGAGGGGGCAGGTCGCTGGGATCTGGTGGAGGATGGATCATGGAGGGGAGGATGGGGAGTGAGTGGGGAGGGGTGGGTGGAGGGTGACTGAAAACGGGGTTTGGGATGGGGGCGAGGGACACTGAGGGTGATGGCACTTGTGGAGGGATAGGCAGGAGGGAGGATAGCCTGGGAGGTAGAGGAGGGAGAGTGAGAGCTGAGGGTTGGGTGAGGAGGGAAGGCAAGGGGCTGGGGGTTTGGGGAGAATTATTCATCACGGGTTCAGTCTGAAATCAAGCATTCAACACAAAAAGCTGCAAAAGATCAATTTGTGATTGAACATAAATCCCTTTGAGATTAAAGACGCACTGTGCCGATGTTACAGTCTTCTTGTGAAGTGAGACATGTACATGTTCACTTCTTGTTTTAAATAAGGATGAATTTTTAATCATGGGCTATTAGGGAAAAGCAGGACTCATTGCTCGGTGGGCCGAATGGCCTACTTCTGCTCTAGTTTCGTCATATCGCTCTCAGGCCTAGTCTCTCTGGTCTCTCCCTTGCCTAGTGTGTGCTGTCAGGCCTAGTCTCTCCCTCGGCCTAGTGTGTGCTGTCAGGCCTGGTCTCTCCCTCGGCCTAGTGTGTGCTGTCAGGCCTGGTCTCTCTGTTCTCTCCCTTGCCTAGTGTGTGCTGTCAGGCCTGGTCTCTCCCTTGGCCTAGTGTGTGCTGTCAGGCCTGGTCTCTCTGTTCTCTCCCTTGCCTAGTGTGTGCTGTCAGGCCTGGTCTCTCCCTCGGCCTAGTGTGTGCTGTCAGGCCTGGTCTCTCTGTTCTCTCCCTTGCCTAGTGTGTGCTGTCAGGCCTGGTCTCTCCCTTGGCCTAGTGTGTGCTGTCAGGCCTGGTCTCTCTGTTCTCTCCCTTGCCTAGTGTGTGCTGTCAGGCCTGGTCTCTCCCTTGGCCTAGTGTGTGCTGTCAGGCCTGTCTCCTGTCTCTCTCACATTCTCATCTTGTTATTTGTGAGTCATTTCATATTCCTGTCTGTCTGAGTCTATCTACAACTGTCTCACTGCCTTTCAGATTTTCTCTAGCTCACCTGTACTTTTTGATCTTTCTGTCTGCCATTTCTCATTAGTTTGTCTCGTCTGTCACTTGCTCTTTGTCTCTTGAATGGTCTCATATTGGGACTGATGCTGACTGACTCCCTAATCCACACTCTCTCTGTCTCCGTGTGTCTCTCTCTGTGCTATTTACCAGGTATCCTGTGGCTCTCGTTGGTCTCTGAGGTTCTCCATGTTGGCCTGCTCTCCTTCAGTTTCCTGCTGATGGGGTTAGACTTCTGTTTATCTGGCAACCCTACCTGTGGCCTCAAACTCAACGCGTTTGCAGCCATTTTCTCTGTTTTATCGGGTAAGGAAGTGTCAAATATTATCAGAGCATCCACAGGATTAGATACTGAGTAAAGCTCCCTCTACACTGTCCCCCATCAAACACTTCCAGGACAGGGACAGCACGGGGTTAGATACAGAGTAAAGCTCCCTCTACACTGTCCCCAACAAACACTCCCAGGACAGGGACAGCACGGGGTTAGATACAGAGTAAAGCTCCCTCTACACTGTCCCCAACAAACACTCCCAGGACAGGGACAGCACGGGGTTAGATACAGAGTAAAGCTCCCTCTACACTGTCCCCAACAAACACTCCCAGGACACGGACAGCGCAGGGTTAGACACAGAGTGAAGCTCCCTCTACACTGTCCCCAACAAACACTCCCAGGACAGGGACAGCACGGGGTTAGACACAGAGTGAAGCTCCCTCTACACTGTCCCCAACAAACACTCCCAAGACAGGGACAGCGCAGGGTTAGATACAGAGTAAAGCTCCTTCCACACTGCATTCCACACCACCCCATCAAACACTCCCAGGACACCACTGTAATTAGACACTGAGTAAAGCTTTCCCTACCATTTTAAACTGAAAGTGAAGCCTCCTTTGCACTGTCCCCCATCAAACATCCCAAGACAGGGACAGCACAGGGTTAGATACAGAGTAAAGCACCCTCTACACTGTCCCCAACAAACACTCCCAGGACAGGGACAGCACGGGGTTAGATACAGAGTAAAGCTCCCTCTACACTGTCCGCCTTCAAATACTCTCAGGACAGGGACAGCTTGGAGTTAGATACGGAGTAAAGCTCCCTCCACACTGTCCCCACCAAACAGTCCAAGGACAGGGACAGCACGGGGTTAGATACAGAGTAAAGCTTCATCTACACTGTCCCCAACAAACACTCCCAGGACAGGGACAGCACAGGATTAGATACAGAGTAAAGCTCCCTCAACACTGTCCCCACCAAACAGTCCAAGGACAGGGACAGCACGGGGTTAGATACAGAGTAAAGCTTCATCTACACTGTCCCCAACAAACACTCCCAGGACAGGCACAGCACGGGGTTAGATACAGAGTAAAGCACCCTCTACACTGTCCCCCATCAAACACTCCCAGGACAGGGACAGCACGGCGTTAGATACAGAGTAAAGCTCCCTCAACACTGTCCCCCATCAAATACTCCCAGGACAGGGACAGCACGGGGTTAGATACAGAGTAAAACTTCCTCTACACTGTCCCTCCATCATACACTCCCAGGACAGGGACAGCATTAGGTTAGATACAGATTAAATCACCCACTACACCATCCCCCATCAAACTCTCCCAAGACAGAGACAGCAGGGGATTAAAAGCTTAGTTAAGCTCTCTCCCCAATTTCCCCCATCAAACACTCCCAGGGCAGGGACAGCACGGGGTTAGATACAGAGTAAAGCTCCCTCAACACTGTCCCCACCAAACAGTCCAAGGACAGGGACAGCACGGGGTTAGATACAGAGTAAAGCTTCATCTACACTGTCCCCAACAAACACTCCCAGGACAGGCACAGCACAGGGTTAGATACAGAGTAAAGCTCCCTCTACACTGTTCCCCATCAAACATTCCCAGGGACAGGGATAGCACGGGGTTAGATACAGAGTAAAGCTTCCTTTACACTGTTCCCCATCAAACACTCCCAGGGCAGGGACAGCACGGGGTTAGATACAGAGTAAAGCTCCCTCTACACTGTTCCCCATCAAACACTCCCAGGGACAGGGACAGCACACGGTTAGATACAGAGTAAAGCTCCCTCTACACTGTTCCCCATCAAACATTCCCAGGCCAGGGACAGCAGGGGATTAGTAGCTTAGTAAAGCTCGCTCTACAATTTCCCCCATCAAACATTCCCAGGACATGGCCAGCACAGGGTTAGATACAGAGTAAAGCTTCCTCTACACTGTCCCCCATCAAATACTCCCAGGACAGGGACAGCATGTGGTTAGATACAGAGTAAAGCTCCCACTACACCATCCCCCATCAAACATTCCCAGGACATGGAAAGCATATGGTTAGATACAAAGTAAAGCTCCCTCTACACCGTCCCCCATCAAACACTCCCAGGACACGGACAGCATGTGGTTAGATATAGAGTAAAGCTACCACTATACCGTCCCCCATCAAACACTCCCAGGACACGGACAGCATGTGGTTAGATATAGAGTAAAGCTCCTCCTACACTTTCCCCCATCAAACACTCCCAGGACAGGGACTGCACAGGGTTCGATACAGAGTAAAGCTTCCACTACACCGTCCCTCATCAAACACTCCCAGGACAGGGGAAGATTACTTGTAATTTCAAAAATATACTTTATTATATCTTTGGATAGAATTGAATTGTTGTAGTGACTATGTATGTATAAAGACTACAATTCTGTAAATACAGGCACAGCATTGTCGATACTGACAGCACTAGTACGTAAATGTAGTGTTTGTGTTTATGCTGGAGTCTGGAAGGGTGAATGCCTATATTTCTAAATAGCAATGTGTGCACAGTGTGTTAGTTAGTGCTCGTAGGGGTCTGTGTGAGTGCCTGTGTGTGAGACTGTGATGCTGGGTGACTGTGTATGTTAGTGAATGCCAGTGTGAATGTCACTATGTAAGCACCTATAAATATGTGTGTTAATGTGTGACAATATGCACAAATCACCTTTGTATGTCAGTGTGCAAGAGAGTGTCAGTGTGTGAGAATGTGTGTGTTGGTGTATGTCTCTATGAGGGTCTCAGTGGTGTGTGAGAGTGTGTCAATGAAAATCTGTGTGTGTGTGTCAATGAGAGTGTCAGTGTGTGTTAGAATGTGTCAGTGTGTGCGTGTTAATGAGTGTGTCAGTGAGAATGTCAGTGTGTCAATGAGAGTGTGTCAGTGAGATTCTGTCAGTGTGTCAGTGAGAATCTGTGAGTGTGTCAGCGAGTGTGTCAAAGAGTGTTTCAGTGAGAATCTCTGTGTGTGTGTCAGTGAGATTCTGTCAGTGAGTATCAATGAGTGTGTCAGTGAAAATCTGTCATTGTGTGTCAATGAAAGTGTGTCAGTGTGTGTATTAATGAGTGTCAGTCAGTGTGTCAATGAGTGTGTCAGTGAGATTCTGTCAGTGTGTCTGTGAGTGTGTCAATGAGAATGTGTCAGTGAGAATCTGTCATTGTGTCAATGAGAGTGACACACACACACTGACACACACTCATTGACACACACACACTGACACAATGAGAGTGTGTCAGTGTGTCAGTGAGAATGTGTCTGTGTGTGTGTCAGTGAGAATGTGTGTGTGTTAGTGAGAGTGTGTCAGTGTGTGTCAGTGAGAATGTGTCAGTGTGTGTGTCAATGAGAGTGTGTCAGTGTGTGTCAATGAGAGTTAGTGTGTGTGTGTGTCAGTGAGAGTGTGTCAGTGTGTGCCAGTGTATGTGTGTGTGTGTGTGTCAATGAGAGTGTGTCAGTGTGTGTCAGTGAGAGTGTGTCAGTGTGTGTGTGTGTCAGTGAGAGTGTGTCAGTGTGTGTGTGTATGTGTCAATGAGAGTGTGTCAGTGTGTGTCAGTGAGAATGTGTCAGTGTGTGTGTGTCAATGAGAGTGTGTCAGTGTGTGTCAATGAGAGTGTGTCAGCGTGTGTGTGTCAGTGAGAGTGTGTCAGTGTGTGTCAATGAGAGTGTGTCAGTGTGTGTGTGTCAATGAGAGTGTCAGTGAGAATGTGTCAGTGTGTGTGTGTCAATGAGAGTGTGAGAGTGTGTCAGTGTGTGTGTGTGTCAGTGTGTGTCTGTGTGTGTGTGTAGTGAGAGTGTGTCAGTGTGTGTGTGTGTCAGTGAGAGTGTGTCAGTGTGTGCCAGTGTGTGTGTGTGTGTGTGTCAATGAGAGTGTGTCAGTGTGTGTCAGTGAGAATGTGTCAGTGTGTGTGTGTGTGTCAATGAGAGTGTGTCAGTGTGTGTCAGTGAGAGTGTGTCAGTGTGTGTCTGTGTGTGTCTGTGTGTGTGTAGTGAGAGTGTGTCAGTGTGTGTCAGTGAGAGTGTGTCAGTGTGTGTGTGTGTCAGTGAGTGTGTCAGTGTGTTTGTGTCAGTGAGAGTGTGTCAGTGTGTGTGTATGTGTCAGTGAGAGTGTGTCAGTGTGTGTCAGTGAGAATGTGTCAGTGAGAATGTGTCAGTGTGAGTGTGTCAGTGAGAATGTGTCAGTGTGTGTGTGTGTCAGTGAGAGTGTGTCAGTGTGTGTGTGTCAATGAGAGTGTGTCAGTGAGAATGGGTCAGTGTGTGTGTGTCAATGAGAGTGTGTCAGTGAGAGTGTGTCAGTGTGGGTGTGTCAATGAGTGTGTGTCAGTGAGAGTGTGTCTGTGTGTGTGTCAGTGCGAATGTGTCTGTGTGTGTGTCAGTGAGAGTGTGTCAGGGTGTGTGTGTCAATGAGAGTGTGTCAGTGTGAGTGTGTCAGTGTGTGTCAGTGCGAATGTGTCTCTGTGTGTGTCAGTGAGTGTGTCAGTGTGTGTGTCAGTGAGAGTGTGTCAGTGTGTGTGTGTCAATGAGAGTGTGTCAGTGTGTGTCAGTGAGAATGTGTCAGTGTGTGTGTGTCAATGAAAGTGTGTCAGTGAGAATGTGTCAGTGAGAATGTGTCAGTGTGTGTGTGTCAATGAGAGTGTGTCAGTGTGTGTCAGTGAGAATGTGTCAGTGTGTGTGTCAATGAAAGTGTGTCAGTGAGAATGTGTCAGTGTGTGTGTGTCAATGAGAGTGTGTCAGTGTGTGTCAGTGAGAATGTGTCAGTGTGTGTGTGTCAATGAAAGTGTGTCAGTATGTGTCAGTGTGTGTGTGTGTCAATGAGAGTGTGTCAGTGTGGGTGTGTGTCAGTGAGAGTGTGTCAGTGTGTGTCAGTGCGAATGTGTCTGTGTGTGTCAGTGTGAGTGTGTCAGTGTGTGTGTGTCAGTGAGAGTGTGTCAGTGTGTGTCAGTGCGAATGTGTCTGTGTGTGTCAGTGTGAGTGTGTTAGTGTGTGTCAGTGAGAGTGTGTCAGTGTGTGTGTTTCAATGAGAGTGTGTCAGTGTGTGTGTGTCTGTGTGTGTGTCAGTGTGAGTGTGTCAGAGTGTGTGTGTCAGTGAGAGTGTGTCAGTGTGTGTCAGTGAGAATGTGTCAGTGTGTGTGTGTGTGTCAATGAGAGTGTGTCAGTGTGTGTCAGTGAGAGTGTGTCAGTGAGAGTGTGTCAGTGTGTGTCAGTGAGAATGTGTCAGTGTGTGTGTGTGTCAATGAGAGTGTGAGAGTGTGTGTCAGTGAGAATGTGTCAGTGTGTGTGTGTGTCAATGAGAGTGTGTCAGTGAGAGTGTGTCAGTGAGAGTGTGTCAGTGAGGGTGTGTCAATGAGAGTGTGTCAGTGAGAGTGTGTCAGTGTGTGTGTCAGTGAGAGTGTGTCAGTGTGTGTCAGTGCGAATGTGTCAGTGTGTGTCAGTGCGAATGTGTCAGTGAGAGTGTGTCAGTGTGTGTGTGTCAGTGTGTGTCAGTGTGAGTGTGTCAGTGAGAGTGTGTCAGTGAGAATGTGTCAGTGTGTGTGTAATGAGAGTGTGTCAGTGTGGGTGTGTGTCAATGAGAGTGTGTCAGTGTGTGTGTAATGAGAGTGTGTCAGTGTGGGTGTGTGTCAGTGAGAGTGTGTCAGTGTGTGTGTGTCAATGAGAGTGTGTCAGTGTGAGTGTGTCAGTGTGTGTGTGTCAATGAGAGTGTGTCAGTGTGTGTCAGTGAGAATGTGTCTGTCTGTGTGTGTGCGTGTGTCAATGAGAGTGTGTCAGTGTGTGTTAGTGTGTGTGGTTCAGTGAGTGTGTGTCAGTGTGAGAGTGTGAGACTGAGAGAGATTCTATCCCTTTGCCCTCAGGGTTGCTCGGAATGGTCGCCCATATGATGTACTCGCAGGTTTTCCACGTGACAGCGAGTCAAGGGCCTGAGGACTGGAGACCCTATCGCTGGGACTTTGGCTGGTCCTTCTAGTGAGTACCTCACTCTGTGTGTGTGTGTGTGTGTGGGGGGGGGAATGCCAACGCCTCATTTGATTTGATATGATTTATTGCTTCACATGTACAACACAAAAGTGTTGTTTTGCATGCTCTCCAGGTGTATTGTACCGTACACAGTGCATCAGGGGAACAGAGTGCAGGAGACAGTGTCACAGCCACAGAGAAGGTATAGAGAGAGAGAGAGAGAGATCAGCATTAACATTTGAGAGATCTGTTCAAACGTCTGCTAACAGCAGGAAAGAAACTGCTCTTGAGTCTGTTCAGACACGTGTTCAAACTTTTATATCCTCTGCCTGATGGAAGGGGGTGGGAGAGAGTATAACCGGGGGGTGGGAGGGGTCTTTGATGTTGGCTGCTTTCCCGAGGCAGTGGGAAGTGTAGATGGAGCCAATGGGGTGGAAGGGCTGGTTTGGGTGATGGGCTGGGCTGTGTTCATGACTGAAAATGTGTTGCTGGAAAAGCGCAGCAGGTCAGGCAGCATCCAAGGAGCAGGAGAGTCGACGTTTCAGGCATGAGCCCTTCTTCAGGAATGAGGAGAGAGTGTCCAGCAGGCTAAGAGAAAAACTTGGGGGAGGGGTGTTGGAAATGCGATAGGCAGAAGGAGGTTAAGGTGAGGGTGATAGGCCGGAGTGGGGTGGGGGCGGAGAGGTCAGGAAGAAGATTGCAGGCGGTGCTGAGTTCGAGGGTTGGGACTGAGACAAGGTGGGGGGAGGGGAAGTGAGGAAACTGGAGAAATCTGACTCTCTGACGTTTCTTGCGATCCTGGGAAGAGCTTTCTACAGTGAACCTATAAAAAGTGGTGAGAGTCCTTGTGGACGTGCCGAATTTCCGTAGCCTCCTGAGGAAGTGGAGACGTTGTTGTGCCTTCCCGACCATTGTGTCAGCGAGGGTGGACCAGGACGGATTGTTGGCGATCGTCACTCCCGGGAATGTGGTGTTGTCCACCATCTCCAACTCAGCGCCGCTGACACAGGGGGGCATGCCTTCCACTCTGCTCGCCGAGCTCGATGGCCAGCTCCTTCACTGCGCTGACATCGAGGGAGAGACGGTTGTCTTTACACCACACTGCTCAGAAGGCCGTCTCTCCCCCTGTGCTCTGTCCCATCATTGTTTGAAATCCAAGCTATAAAAGTGGTGTCATCAGCAAATTTGTTAATGGGGTTGGTGTGGAAATTGGCCACACAGTTATGAGTGTGTAAGGAGTAGGGTAAGGGGCTTTGTGGGGCACGGGTGTTGTGGATTACAAGTTAGGAAGTGAGGATTTGGTTGCAGAGCGGGGAGCAGAGTCCTCAGTCACAGAGTGTCGAGGTGGGGGTCTGGTTGGAATTATGATGTTGGAGCTTTTCATCAATATGTAGGAGCCTGATGTAGCTGTCCTTATTATCCAGATGTTCCAGGGATGAGTGTAGGGCCAGGGAGATGTCTGTGGTGCCAGGAGGTGAATAGCGAAGGATTGGGGTAATCTGACAGGCTGGAGTTAGCGTGAGCCATGATTAACCTCTCAAAGCACTTCACAGCACTGGAGGGCAGAGCCACTGGGCAGAGGCACTGAGGCACGGGAGTTTTGTTTGGCACTGGGTATCATGGCAGCATCCAAAGAGCAGGAGAATCAACGTTTCAGGCATGAGCCCTTCTTCAGGAATTCTTCAAGAAGGGCTCATGCCCGAAACGTCGACTCTCCTGCTCCTTGGATGCTGCCTGACCTGCTGCGCTTTTCCAGCAACACATTTTCAGCTCTGATCTCCAGCATCTGCAGTCCTCACTTTCTCCACTGGTTATGATGGTGGTCTTCTTGAAGGAGGTGGGAACCTCAGATCGTAGTCAGGAGAGGTTAAAGATGTCTGCAGAGGGCCCACCCATCTTTGAGCATTGCTGTCCAACCATCAGAGATGCCTACTGCTCCATCCTCCGTCTGCATTTCGGAGAGCACCCTCTGTGCTCCTCAGCCTGGCCCACAAGCAGTAAGTGAAGCGTGAGGACCCTCAGTACAGAAGCTAATGCAGGGTTGGTCTGAGGCAACGGAACGCTTTCTGCAGGACTGCTTCGGGTCTGTGGACCGGTCTGTATTCAAGAACTCAGTGGCCAATCTCTGCCTCACAGGATCTGAATACACGACCGGAGGGTCCATCCAAGCCGGTCACTTTCCGTGGGCTCACTCTTGAGAAGGCCAGTCTGACATCAGCAGTGGTGACCATGGATACAGATACACACGAGGCTGATGGGATAGGTGACATCGTTTCAATGACCTTCTGTCCAGAGCAAGTGTAGAATGCATTGAGCTCGGTGGGTGGGGATGTTCTGTTACCCATGATTCTGTTCAGCTTGGCTTTGTAGCCCTTTATGTCATGTAAAAAATGAGGTCTGCAGATGCTGGAGATCACAGCTGCAAATGTGTTGCTGGTCAAAGCACAGCAGGCCAGGCAGCATCTCAGGAATAGAGAATTCGACGTTTCGAGCATAAGCCCTTCATCAGGAATAATCATGTCATGTAAGCCTTACCATAAACAATGGGTGTCCGTGTGGTTAGTCTGAGTCTCGAGCTTAGTTTGCTGTTGCCTCTTGGCATCTCTGGTGGATTATCTGTATAGGTCAGGGTCACCCGACTTGAATGGCTCAGACCTGGACTCCAATAGGAAGTGGGTCTCCACGGTTTTTGATTGGGGAACATTCAGATTAACGTCGTCAGCACATAGTCCTCTACGTACTGAAGTCTATAACTGTAGTGACATACTCATTTAGGTTGGCAGCTGAGTTCTTACCGCTGAAAATGTGTTGCTGGTTAAAGCACAGCAGGTTAGGCAGCATCCAAGGAACAGGAAATTCGACGTTTCGGGCATAAGCCCTTCATCAGGAATGAGGAGTGTGTGCCAGGCAGGCTAAGATAAAAGGTAGGGAGGAGGGACTTGGGGGAGAGGCGATGGAGATGTGATAGGTGGAAGGAGGTCAAGGTGAGGGTGATAGGCCGGAGTGGGGTGGGGGCGGAGAGGTCAGGAAGAGGATTGCAGGTTAGGAGGGCGGTGCTGAGTTGAGGGAACCGACTGAGACAAGGTGGGGGGGAGGGGAAATGAGGAAACTGGAGAAATCTGAGTTCATCCCTTGTGGTTGGAGGGTTCCCAGGCGGAACATGAGGCGCTCCTCCTCCAGCCGTCGTGTTGTTATGTTCTGCCGGTGGAGGAGTCCAAGGACCTGCATGTCCTTGGCAGAGTGGGAGGGGGAGTTGAGTGTTAGGCCACGGGGTGGTTGGGTTGGTTGGTCCGGGCGTCCCAGAGGTGTTCTCTGAAGCGTTCCGCAAGTAAGCGGCCCCGTCTCCCCAATATAGAGGAGGCCACATCGGGTGCAGCAGATGCAATAGATGATGTGTGTGGAGGTGCAGGTGAACTTGTGGCGGCTTTAACCAGCAACACATTTTCAGCTGTGATCTCCAGCATCTGCAGACCTCATTTTTTACCCGGCTGAGTTCTTACGTATGGCCAAGTCACTGACTCGAAGCAGTTCTGTAGAAATTGTTCCGTTGCCTCAGACCAACCCTGCATTACCTTCTGTACTGAGGGTCCTCGCGCTTCACTTTCTGCTTGTAGGCCAGGTGAGGAGCACAGAGGGTGATCTGATAGTCCAAAGTACAGATGGGGTAATGGAATGGTTGACATTTCTGATGGTTGTGTAGCAACGGTCAACCCTGTTCAGGCTGCTGGTGAGACAGGCGACGTGTTAATGGTATTTTGGTCGCACATTCCTGAGGTTGGCCTGGTTGAAGCTACAATAAACAAGGCCTCGGAATATTCAGTCTCAAGGCTTCATCAAGAGCACTCTTCACTTTGGTGTGGGGTGGGACGTAGACTGCTGTCAGGGTGGGGGAAGTGAACGCGCACATCATAGGGTCATAGGGATGGCGCTTTACCATGAGATGTTCCGGGGAAACATTAACCTGTCTGGATCGCCCATGCCTGAACACCAGGAGGTGTTGGTCAAGAGGTAGGCCCCACCCTCCCTGGCTTGAGGACACCAACGTTTGGAGAACTGGGAAACCCTCAGGGTGTGAGGTGCAACAGGAGTGAGCCATCTCTCTGTAAAACCCGAGTACACAGCATTCTCCTCTGGAAGGTGAGTCTCACTTTAAGTTCATCCGTTTTGTTCTCAATGTTCTGGATGTTTGCCAGGAGTATTCTGGGGAGGGGGTCCTTGAAACCCTGAAGTTTCAGTCTCATCGGACGTCCAGTGTGTCTCCCACATTTCCTGGGTAGGTGGTTGCTCCTAATCAATCCCAGGTATCGGTGAGGAATGTCTGCTGCGCCGTGTGGGCACTCCCGATGGGGTCCTGAGCACCAGTCGCGGCCTTGAGCATTCTTAGGGATTGGGTGGGCCTGACGGTCAGTTTGGTCAGGCCTCCTCAATGTCAGGTCAGAATACTCCTGGTTCCACCGCTGGTCGGGCCTTGATTCTGGGGTTCCACAAGGTTGGGCCTGTGACAGGCCAGAAGGCCTCTGGCCTTGTACCTCCAGCGTCAACAAGGTAAGTAGGTGCAACCAATGGGGTCCTGGGCCTAATTCATGAGGGCTCTTGGGCAGGGTCATGTGGCCGTCGGGGCACCTTCGTGTCGGGTCACTGAGAGGTTGGGTCTTGTTCTCGTGCTGGCCAGGCCTCAGTTTTCTCCGAGGTGGTCCAGGGAGTCAGGCCCTTGTCGGGCCTTGTTGTCTGTTTCTGGTGACCGCTCACTCTCTGCCTGTTTTCCAGTTTCGCTTGGGCTTCCTTCACCTTCTGCATGGCCTCCTCAGTCACTGCTCTGAACAGCTACACCAAGACAATCCTCGAGTTTAACCAGCTGCAGAAAACCTGCCAGCGCTATTCGGTGCGGGGGCTGGATTCTCTCCCGAGACGGTCCAGTCGCTCAGTCCAAACCTTTCCCGATCCGGTTCTCGGCCTCCTGACCTGCAGGCCACCAGCAGACGAACTCGACACCGCGTCCCTTGGTGATGAATGTTGTTAACTGCGGGAAGACAGACTGTCTCTGCCTTCATCGATACGATCCCTTTCCGATATTGTCAACGTAAAAGCTTTCCCCAATAAAAAAAAACTGAGCCGTGGTCAGATTGAGCCCCTCCTGGAGGTTGGTGTTTGGAAATCAGTTTCTCTCCCAGTCACTGAGTAGGATTGTCAGCAGGAACCAGCTACAATGTGAGCGACCATACCATCAGCCAATAGGGCTGCGCGGTGGCTCAGTGGTTAGCTGACTGCGGCCTCACAGCGCCTGGGTTCGATTCCAGCCTTGGCTGACTGTCTGTGTTGCGTGTTGAGTTTGCGCATTCTCCCCGTGTCTGTGTGGGTTCCTCCCACAATCCAAAGATGTGCAGGTTGGATGGATTAAGCACGCTAAGCGTGGGGATAGATTGAGGGCCAAAAAGAGTGGCGCTGGAAGAGGAACGGGAGATTTGACGTTTTGAGCATAAGCTCTTTATCAGGAACATCAGGAATCGTCGACTCTCCTGCTCCTCGGATGCTGCCTGACCTGCTGAGCTTTTCCAGCACCATACACTTTGACTCTGATCTCCAGTATCTGCAATCCTCACTTTCTCCCTAATAGGTCGGGGGGGCTTGTTCTAGACCCAATGGGCTGAATGACCTCTGCCTGCATTCTAGGTGGGAGGAAAGTTCCTTACACAGAGGGTGGGCGGTGCCTGGAACGTGCTCATCCGGGAGGTGGGGAAGCTGATCCAATAGCAATGTTTAAGAGTCACTTGGACCAGCAGGGAATAGACCGGAATGGACCATGTGCAGGCAGGTGGGGGTTAGTTTAGAATGGCATCATGGTCAGCACAGACATGGTGGGCCGAAGGGCCTGGTCTTGTGCTCTACTGTTCTACATTAGGTGTGAGGGGTGGGAACGGTACAGTGTGTGTAGGAGGACAGGCCTGTAACCTGTGCCAGGATAATCCTGTATTTCCTCAAACAGTCTCGGAAAAGGCTGGGTTATATGTGTGACACCGAGGGGAGGAAGCGTTTCGGTTCTCCAAGGTGAGAAACTGAAAAGGCCTCAGGGGAAGAGTGTTTGAGAGAGAGAGAGAGAAAGGCAAGGTGCTGGGACAGAGAAGGAAGTCCGACTGAGAGAGAGAGAGAGAGGGAGCACGACAGAGGAGCTGTTCAGGGAAAAGTGGTGAATGAGAAATCGTGGGTGGCACGGTGGCACAGTGGTTAGCACTGCTGCCTCACAGCGCCAGAGACCTGGGTTCAATTCCTGACTCAGGCGACTGACTGTGTGGAGTTTGCACATTCTCCCCGTGTCTGCGTGGGTTTCCTCCGGGTGCTCCGGTTTCCTCCCACAGTCACAAAGATGTGCGGGTCAGGTGAATTGGCCATGCTAAATTGCCCGTAGTGTTAGGTAAGGGGTAAATGTAGGGGTATGGGTGGGTTGTGCTTCGGCGGGTCGGTGTGGACTTGTTGGGCCGAAGGGCCTGTTCCCACACTGTAAGTAATCTAATCTAATCTAAATTGGCAAACCAAGGGGTGAAAGATTCAGAGAGGGAACACAGAAGTTATTTGAATTCTGTGGTGCTGTGTTGAGACGTAGGAGCAGAATTAGGCCATTAGGCCCATTGAGTCTGTTCCATCGTTCGATCATGGCTGACGTTTCTCAACTCCATTCTCCTGCCTTCTCCCTGTAACCCTTCATCCCTTTACAAATCAAGAAGCTACCTATCTCCATCTTAAAGACACTCAATGATTCGACCTCCACAGCCCTCTGCTTGTGGCTCCTCTGAGGTTAGTGAGGGACTGGCTGTTGGAAAACGCTGACGATTTTATTCTGGGGCCGGGTCCCCAGCGAGCCCACTCAGGAACACAGAGGGCAGTTTGAGTCAAACAGCCCGTTGTCACCTGGAAATACAAGCCACCAGCAAGCTCGCTCCTCCCAGCTCACCCCCTGTCCCATCAAAGGACTTTCTCACAGCTGCCCAGTGACAGAGAGGAAGCAGGAACAAGGTGGGCCGTTCTCCTCCAAGCTCAAAATGACGAATGAGAGCTCAGGATGGCTACGTGACAGATCAAACTGAATTCAATCACTGGGGTTTGTGATAGCCTCACAAAAGGAGCCCAACTGATGTCGTCAGGGTTGGAGCTATAGGGAGAGGCTGAACAGGCTGGGGCTGTTATCCCTGGAGCGTCGGAGGCTGAGGGGTGACGTGATAGAGATTTATAGAAACATGAGGGGCATGGATTGGATAAATAGACAAAGACTTTTCCCTAGGATGGGGGAGTCCAGAATTAGAGGGCACAGGTTTAGGGTAAGAGGGGAAAGATATAAAAGAGACCTACTTTTTCACTCAGAGGATGGTACGTGTATGGAGTGAGCTGCCAGG
Organism: Hemiscyllium ocellatum; assembly: GCF_020745735.1. Lineage (NCBI taxonomy): Eukaryota > Metazoa > Chordata > Chondrichthyes > Orectolobiformes > Hemiscylliidae > Hemiscyllium > Hemiscyllium ocellatum. The sequence continues at coordinate 26,072,142 of NC_083433.1, read as the reverse complement.
GGAAGTGGTGGAGGCTGGTACAATTGGGCGGCACGGTGGCGCAGTGATTAGCACTGCTGCCTCACAGCGCCAGAGACCCGGGTTCAATTCCCACCTCAGGCGACTCTCTGTGTGGAGTTTGCACATTCTCCCCGTGTCTGTGTGGGTTTCCTCCGGGTGCTCCGGTTTCCTCCCACAAAGATGTGCAGGTTAGGTGAATTGGCCATGCTAAATTGCCTGTAGTGTTAGGTAAGGGGTAAATGTAGGGGTATGGGTGGGTTGCGCTTCGGCGGGTCGGTGTGGACTTGTTGGGCTGAAGGGCCTGTTTCCACACTGTAAGTAATCTAATCTAAATGGGTATATGAATAGATTAGATTCTCTACAGTATGGAAACAGGCCCTTCGGCCCAACAAGTCCACACTGACCCTCCGAAGAGCAACTTACCCAGACCCATTCCCCTACATTTACCCCTGACTAATCCACGTAACACTATGACCAATTCACCTAACCTGCACATCTTTGGACTGTGGAAGAAAACCGGAGCACCCGGAGGAAACCCACGCAAACACGGGGAGAATGTGCAAACTCCACACAGACAGTCGCCTGAGGCGGGAATTGACCCTGGGTCCTGGTGCTGTGAGGCAGCAGTGCTAACCACTGTGCCACCGTGCTGCCCAAGGAATAGGAAGGGTTTGGAGGGATATGGGCTGGGTGCTGGCAGGTTGGGATATCTGATCAGCATAGACGGGTTGGACCGAAGGGTCTGTTTCCGTGCTGTACATCTCTATGACTCTATAACTTGTCCCTGAGTGGAACAGCTAATATGTAAACAGATGCCACACCATGGTGGGTCTATCCGAAACTAAAGAGGGGCGGATAGGACAGTGAAAGGACACAGGGACTAGTGCCATTGATCCGGAATGAGGAATTAACAGGATTAAGGGGGAAAACAAACACTTGCATAACTGTTCTTTCAAACAGTGAGCATGGCTATACTGGGCAAGTGGTCTTTCTGTTCTACAGGAAACAACCGATGAGTCAACTGCTACCGAGAGGGAAAAGCTGATCACATGGTACAGGATAGATGGATGGGACTGAGCTGAGGGAAATTTGAGCTGACTGAGAAGGGAGGGATGAGTATTTACTGTAATATATTGACAGAGGGAGGTGGTGGAGGGTTGTTTTTCAGACTGGAGGCCTGTGACCAGTGGAGTGCCACAAGGATCGGTGCTGGGTCCTCTACGTTTTGTCATTTGTATGAAATGAGTTGGATGTGAGCATAGGAGGTTTGGTTAGTGAGTTTGTAGGTGACACCAAAATTGGAGGTGCAGTGGCCAGCGAAGAAGGTTACCTCATACAACGGGATCTTGATCAGATAGGCTAATGGGTCAAGGAGTTTAATTTAGATAAATGTGAGGCATTGCATTTTGGAAAAGCAAATCAAGGCAGGATTTATACACTTAATGGTAAAGTCCTCGGGGGTGTTGCTGAACAAAGAGACCTTGGAGTGCAGGTTCATAGCTCCTTGAAAGTGGAGTCGCAGGTAGATAGGATAGTGAGGAAGGCGTTTGGTATGCTTTCCTTTATTGGTCAGAGTATTGAGTACAGGGGTTGGGAGGTCATGTTGCAGCTGTACAGGACATTGGTTAGGCCACTGTTGGAATATTGCGTGCAATTCTGGTCTCCTTCCTATCAGAAAGATGTTGTGAAACTTGAAAGGGTTCAGAAAGGATTTACAAGGATGTTGCCAGGGTTGGAGGATCTGAGCTACAGGGAGAGGCTGAACAGGCTGGGGCTGTTATCCTGGAGCGTCGGAGGCTGAGGGGTGACCTTATAGAGGTTTTTAAAACTATGAGGGGTAAATATGGGGAGTTGAAGTGATTGGCCACAGGGCAGTGGGGTTGTTGGGTGTGTGTGTCCCAGAGATGTTCCCTGAAACAATCTGCGAGTTGGCATCCTGTTTCCTATCACTATCAACCCCCGCTCCCGCCACTTGCATCTACCTATTGCCTTCCCAACTATCTTCCCAGTACCCTCCTATTTATCTCTCATGCCCCCTTTACCACCCCCCCCCCCCCCATCTCATTCCTGATGAAGGGCTTATGCCTGAAACATCGACTCTCCTGCTCCTCGGTTGCTGCCCATGTAAACATGTCACGCTGTAATTACACCCTTTCACCACATGTGGCACTAGAATGTCTCAGCTTGAACTGCGAAGAAATTTCTGGTTAAAGTCATCTGGTCTGGCAGCCTTGGTGGAAAGAAAACAGAATCCGTGTTTCAGTGCTGTTCGAGGTGACATACCTACTGAAGATTGGGAAGGGGAAGGGGAAGGGAGTCAATGAGGGGAGGAGGTGCAGCCCAGAGAGAAAGACAGAAAACAGCGGTTGGGCAGATGAAGGAATGGATGATGGTGAACCTGGGAGAAAGGAAAGTCGCTACTGGAGACCGTTAGTAGACATGGGAGAAGATGATCAGACCCTAAAATTGTTGAACTCAATATTGAGTCCTGGAGGCTGTAGACTTCCCAAGTGGAAAGTGTGATGCGGTTCTTCCAGCTTGTGCCAAGCTCATTGCAGCAAGACTGAGACAGAGACGTTGGCCAGGGAACAGGGTGGATGAAGTGGCAGGCAACAGGAAGCTCAGGGTCCTTTTTGAGGGCAGAGGTGAGGTGTTCTGCAAAGCAGTCACGTGGACGGCATTTTGATTTCTCCAGTGTCGAGGAGACCACATTGTGAACAGCAAATACAGTGGAGTAGATTGAGTCAAGTGCAGGTAAAATGGCTGCTTCATCTGGAATGTCCCAGTCGATCCTGTTGGTGTTGTGGGTGGGAAGAGAAGGGGGTGAGGGTAGAAGTTTGGGAGATAGGTAAGGACCCAATGAACCACAGTGCTGAGGAATCTTTGGTTGAAGAACAAAGGTGGATATTTCTGAGACTCTGCCGCCCCCACCCAGTGGAAGTGGCCTCGATAGATGTGACAGAGACACAGAAACTGGGAGAATGGGATGGAGTCCTTGCAGGATGTGAGGATGTATATTTAAGGTAACTGTGGGAGCCGGTGGACTTGTATCAGTGGCCAGCCAATCTCCAGCAATGGAAACAGAGATGGCGAGGAAGTGAAGGAAGGGGTCAGAGATGGGCCAAGTGAAGGTGAGGGCAGGGTGGGAATTGGAAGCGAAATTGCTGAACTTTGCCAGTTCTGGAGGAGAGAGGGAAGCAGCACTGAGGATGTCACTGGAGAAAACGGTGCGGGTGGGGGCCGGAATTGGGACGGGAACAAGGAACGTTCCACATACTCCATGAAGAGATATTGGGGCTCATGCATGTACCCTTTGACCTGAAGAAAGTGAGAGGAGTTAAAGGAGAAGTTGTTTGGGATGAGGACGGGTTTGGCCAATGAGAGGAAGGGTGGTGGTGGATGGGAATGGTTCAGGCCTTTCTCCCAGGAAGAACAGAGAGCCCTGAGACCGTCCTGATGGGGGGATGGACGTAACAAGAGATTGCATGGCAATGGTAAAGGGAAGGCCGCTGGTGCCCTCAAACTGAAATTCTGACGGGGACATAAGGTGTCAGAGAAATCGCGGATGTCAGGAGGAAGGGATGGACAAGGGAATAAAAAATCATGTTGAGGAAGGAAGGGATGAGTTGCGTGGGGCAGAAACAATGGGTCTGCCCGGGCAGCCCTGTTTTTGGGTTCTGGGAAGGAGGTAGAAGTGAGCTGAGAAGGACTGGGAGATCATGAGCTTGGAGACAGTGGTGGGGGGAGATCGCTGGATGGAATGACTGCTGGACACACAATATCCTGGTGTGAGGTCATAGTCCAGAGGGAGGTAGGTATGGGAGAGCTGGCGCTCAGCCTCTGCGATGGGAGAGATCAGTACGCCAGACGACCACATCGCCATCCTAGTCAGTGGATCTGAGAGCAAAGGGTGAAGTCAGTTCATGGAGAGATAGACTGGAATGAGTGAGGGGGAGCAGAGAAATTGAGGTGACCAATGCTACGTCAACCGTTTCATTGATTAGGTCAGGTGCACGTAAATGGAGGGGGTCCAGATAGAGGGAGACTGCTGGGGTGGGGGTGAAGGGGTCTGTGGAATGGGGAGAGGACTCCTGTCCAAAGGAAGGGGTGCGGGGGTGAAGGTGATGGACATATCCTGCCCAAAATGCATCAAGGTGGGGATACAGAGGAATAAAATGGAGACCTTTGCTGAGTGCAGAACATTCAGCATCGGAGAGCAGAAAGTCAGTCGGGGATAGTAGATAACTGACAGGAGATGGTTTGGGAGAAGGGTAGAGTCAGGGGAAAGGGGTGGGGAGGAAGGTTTCAGTGGGGGGGGGGTGAGTTAGTATTTCTGAGTTGTTGCAGCTTGCATTCCTCAATGCCTGAAAGGAAGAGAAAATTGATAACAGGAGCTGAGGCAGTGCAGCTCTGAGCCAGCGTGAGGCGATGTTGATGGAGAGAGCGAGAGAGAGGTGGAGAATATGCATATGGCAGTGAGTGTGGATCACAGCGTGTGGTTAGAACAGCTGTCTGAGGAACACTGTACATCGGCGATCCTGGGTGGATTCAAAACACGAAGGATGAAACTTCAGTCAGAATCCGCACGGGGTGAGCCCGAGCCAGGGGCAGAGAGTTTTGTCAAACACCAGGGGTGAAAACAAAAGTAATGATGATGAAGAAAAAAGAAAGATTAGGACAGAAATCCTGTTGGCAAGAGGAGCAGAATGGGCCTACCTGGAAGAGATGTGACATCGCTTGGTGTTCTTTGCCGAAGTGAAAAGACCTGCTGATTATGGAAATCTGAAACAAAAATAGACATTGCCGCACAAACCCAGCAGGTCTGTGGAGAGAAAGCAGAGGTAACGCTTCGGGTCCAGTGACCCTTCTTCTGAACTGACTGTTGCTGGTATTTTCAGTGAAGACCAGGGCTTCCTTGAGCATTCCATGTTCCAGTCCTATTCCGCACAATCCTTTCTCCAGTACATTAATGACATCACCGCTGCTGCGTCCTCATCTCAACTGGAATTAGAATGATTGCTTCCAATTTTCAGCCTCCCTCCGGTCCAGCTCGGATTCCCCCTTCCCCCCCGACGTCTGTTTCCATTCCTGGAGAGAGGCTGCCACCAATATCCACTGCAAACAGTACGGTGGCTCAGTGGTCAGCACTACTACCTCACAGCGCCAGAGACCCGGGTTCAATTCCCACCTCAGGCAACTGACTGTCTGGAGTTTGCACATTCTCCCCGTGTCTGCGTGGGTTTCCTCTGGGTGCTCCGGTTTCCTCCCACTGTCCAAAGATGTGCAGGTCAGGTGAATTGGCCATGCTAAGTTGCCCGTAGTGTTAGGTAAGGGGTAAATGTAGGGGTAGGGGTGGGTTGAGCTTCAGCGGGTCGGTGTGGACTGGTTGGGCCAAAGGGCCTGTTTCCACACTGTAAGTAATCTAATCTAATCCTTCCTGTAATGTGGCGACCAGAATTAAATGCAATCCTCAATGTGTAGCCTAACCAAAGTTTTATAAACACAACATTACTGACCACCACAAAGTCGTAGATAAAACCCCGTTTAACCACAACAAATGAAAGTTTCAAAACTGTTAATAATAAAAAACCAGGAGACGACACAGCAGTGAATGGCATTTTACTTCTGTACCTGATACCTTTAGATCAAGCATAGCACATGGAAATATGGAGACAGCAGCTGGAATTCTGAATTTACAGACCATTCTTGCTGATAAATGATCAAAAGTGCAGACATTTCGAGTTCACATGCAGAGTGCATTTCCCCATATACCGCTGATTAGAAGGACAGCCCCCTCTCCACCATTCCCACCTGGTACAACACTCAGACTCCAAACTTTAACTCTGTTTCTCTCTCTGATGCTGTCAGAACTACAGAGTGTCTCCAGCATCTTCATACGTTGCCTTTATCACATTGTTGCTGCACAGACTGGAGAATTTAGCAAACAGCAAGGGGTCCCCGGTTTATGAACTCTTGTGCTCACAAACGTGATCCCATACAGGAGTGTAATTTTAAAGACCCAACATTACAAATGGCTGCTTTATGTTATTCCCCAACTTGAACTGAACCGAATTAACTTTATTGTCACCTATACTCACATGAGTACAGTGAAACATTTACAAGTCACCACTCATCGCACCACCAGGTACCTCGGTACAGATTCTTCAGTTCTTAGATTAAAAAAAGGAAAAGCTCAGCATTTCAGATCGTAGGCAAAATAAACCCAACCCCGCGCTGGGCCCTGACTTGGACCATACTGGGCTTCACCTCGAGCCCCGGAGGCCGCTCTGAAATCACCTCGAGACTGGAAGTCCATGCTGAGGCCACACCAGGCTGCGAGACCACCACGAGCCACTGGGAGAGCACCATTCAAACCAACGCCCGCACAGACCCCAGAACAGGATCCATTTGTAACCTGGGGTTTGAGTGTATAGTGCGAGTAATCAAAGGGACTTGGGTGTGATTGGACAAGGATCACATACAGTCACAGCAAGAAATGAGGGAGGCCTACAGCATCCTGGCTTTTATGTGGAGAGGATACTGTGGGCAGTTCTGGCTTCCACATTTACAAAAGAACACAGTTACATTGAATGTGGTAGAGTGTCAGTTCACTAAATTGGTCCCTGGGATGAGGAAATTGCCCGCGATGGGATGGTGGATCCATATTCTCTGGAGTTGAGCAGAATGAGAGCCATAGCTGACACTGCAGAGGGCTGAGGGAAGGTAGGCACACAGAGTGTCCTCCCTCATCGAGGCATTGGGAATGAAGAGGCACAGTCTTGGAATAAAGGTCTGAGCATTTAGGAGAGAGAGGAGAAATGATGACACTCAAAGACTGTGAACCTTTTATAATTCTCGATCCTAGTAGATTGTTGATGCTCCATTGTTGAATATGTTTAAAGTTTGGGATTGAAAAACTTTGGTCTCAATTTGGGAACTGAAGGATGAGGGGAACAGCAGGGGGAGTGAAAGTGAAGCCCAAGTTCAGCCATATCGAACAATGGAACAGATTCGATTGGCCGAATGGTCTGCTGGCTCTCCAATTTCGTGTTTTGGGCAGGAACAGTCACAGACTGGACTGAAATAATCTCAGCGTGGGCTCCAATGTTTTCAGAAGAATGGGCATGGAAAATGTATATGAAGAAAGACAGGGACTGATGGGTTACTTAGAGAACAGGCTTAGGGTATGACAGAACAAGCACCTGCCCATGAACACTCTGTTGTAAAAATATATTAATTTCCGAACTGCCTCTGGGAGGGAGAGTGCACCACCAAATCAATCCCATGTTACATGCATAGCTGTGTGTGTATGTGCGAGATGAGAGAGTGAGAGAAACAGAGAAAAAAGAGAGAGAGGCAAACAGACAGACAGAGAGAGAGAGACAGAGAGGCAGGGACAGAGCAAAAAAAAAGAGAGAGAGAGCGCAAGAGAGAGAGAGATGGGAGGCTGACTGTACATTCTGACCCGCATGTCTGTGTCAGATACCCTGTTGATGGTAAAAGAGTGACCCCTCCTGTAATTGACCCATAGTCTGAAATAACCACAATGAAGAATTAAAGATCTGTTGAGGAGATACAGAAACAACCAGCATGAATTACAGAAGCAAACCGGCATCAGAATCGGGAGATGACTGTGCCCTGGTGTCCTCTGAACCCTGAGGTGGCCCCACAGTTGACTCCATAAGTCAAAGGTCACGCTGTCCTGGTTTCTCAAGAAGGGGTCCAGGTTGATGCCAAATTAAACACCGTAAATTCAGGTATCTTATATATTAATTTTGTTTAAATCACATAGAAACCATTTTAGGATATATCTATTTACAATCTAGGCCTACTCCAGCTCCTATATACAAATAAATCATTTACAAATCTTTTAAGTTCACATTCAAGCTTTTTGACTGGTTCAGCGAAGACTATAATAAACTCTAATGATAAATAAGTTTAGATTGTAGCTACAATAAGACACAAGATTGCGCTAATCTAAAGTGCAAATACTACAGGCAACACTTGTAAACATGTGTGCTTTAAAGAGGACTCTGTGGGAACAAATTGCGCATTCCGACATCTAGGAGAGAGCTCATTTAAAGCTGGATCCTGGTGGATAACAGACAGACGTGACTCCTCACATGGAGACGGCCGAACGCTGCCAACTACACACTGGGGGATGAACTGCCAGATGGTTGTGGCAAACCGAAGGAACTGGATTGTTCTCAAATATTTGTTCTGATTGAGCCAGTAACTAGTGGGGAAAGCCCTGGCGAGGATTGTTGCCTTGGAGATCATTTTCAAGTCATTTTCCAGATCAAGTGAGGATAGTGAAGGGCGGGTAGGAGGATACAGGGACACTGCTGGCAGGGAGCACCGTGATTGGGATGTGGCGTTCCCGCAGAAAGCAGTAAATGAGCTTCTGTTCCTTGCGTCACATCATGGTCGGTGTCTGCAGTGACTGCACAGAGACAACAAAACAATCCATGAGTGACCGCGCCTCTTCACCACAGAGAAAATTCACAAAAGGGAAGGAACAGCTGAAGGCACGGTCTGGTAAACGGTTTTGAAAACAAATATCTCCTCACTGTAGGAAGTGCTATTATTGGGAATTCTCTACTCCAGAGAATTCCTACATTGGGGACACACAAGATGCAGGTTTGCTGGATATCCCGGTGCTCGGTGAACTGAAGGATATGGGAATTATTGGGGGGGGTGGTTGGAGCTGAAATAGGAGGTCAGCCATGATTGTTCTCACCACCAGAGCAGGGTTGCTGGCCAAATGGCTAACTCCACCTCCAGGTTTGTGTGTTTTCAGCTGGACAGTTGGTCAGTTCACTGCTCTTACTAACGACATGCTCGGAGTGAAGATGGAGGAATAGGCAGAACGATACAGATTGGGATCGTGGGGCCACAGTTTCTGTTGATATTGGAGTGCACAGACCAGCAGAGTTCAATCGCACAGCTTCGCTGGCAACTGGTGGGGGAGGAATCTTTCTTCTGGGGATAAGGGAATCTAGGAAAGCAAAAAAAAATTCAAATCAGCACACCCCTGTGCAGAGGTGCGCGGGGGCATCAGACAGCTCACGGGGACCTGGCTCTGCAGAGTTACACATCGCCCAGACATTTGTCAAGGGATGGTGGTATTTTTGAGCCAATGCCCACTGCACAGTTCAGGTGCTGGGTAACAACACTCCCTTAAACCTTTATTTTCATTCACCTGTAGATGGGTGTTGCTGGCCAGGCCAGCATTTATCGCCCGTCCCGAATTGCCCAGAGGGCAGCTTAAGAGCCAAACACATTGCTGTAGGTCTGGAGTCACACGTAGGCCAGGAAGGTAAAGATGGCAGTTTCCTTCCCCAAAGGGCATTAGTTTTCTCACAATCAGTCATGGATTCATGGTCCCCATTAGACTTTTACTGAATTCAAACACCACTACCTGCTGGGGCAGGATTTGAAACCTGGTTCCCCAGGCATTAATGGGGGGGGGGGGGGGGGGGGGAGAAAGAGAGAGAGAGGGGGGGAAGAGAGAGAGGGGGGGGGGAAAGAGAGAGAGGGGGGGGAAGAGAGAGAGGGGGGGGAAAGAGAGAGAGGGGGGGAAGAGAGAGAGGGGGGGAAGAAGAGAGGGGGGGAAGAAGAGAGGGGGGGAAGAAGAGAGGGGGGAAGAGAGGGGGGGGGAAGAGAGAGGGGAGGAGAAGGGGGGAGGGAAGAGAGAGAGGGGGGGGGAAGAGAGAGGGGGGGGAAGAGAGAGGGGGGGGGAAGAGAGGGGGGGGGAAGAGAGGGGGTGAGAGAGACGGGGGAGGGGGGGAGAGAGAGGAGGGGGGGAGAGAGAGGAGGGGGGGAGAGAGAGGAGGGGGGGAGAGAGAGGAGGGGGGGAGAGAGAGGAGGGGGGGAGAGAGAGGAGGGGGGGAGAGAGAGGAGGGGGGGAGAGAGAGGAGGGGGGGAGAGAGAGGAGGGGGGGAGAGAGAGGAGGGGGGGAGAGAGAGGAGGGGGGGAGAGAGAGGAGGGGGAGAGAGAGGAGGGGGAGGAGAGAGAGGAGGGGGGGAGAGAGAGGGGGGGGGAGGAGAGAGGAGGGGGGGAGAGAGAGGAGGGGGGAGAGAGAGGAGGGGGGGAGAGAGAGGAGGGGGGGAGAGAGAGGAGGGGGGGAGAGAGAGGAGGGGGGGAGAGAGGAGGGGGGGAGAGAGAGGAGGGGGGGTGAGAGAGGAGGGGGGGTGAGAGAGGAGGGGGGGTGAGAGAGGAGGGGGGGTGAGAGGAGGGGGGTGAGAGAGGAGGGGGGGTGAGAGAGGAGAGGGGGTGAGAGAGGAGAGGGGGTGAGAGAGGAGAGGGGGTGAGGAGGAGGAGGGGGTGAGGAGGAGGGAGGGGGTGAGGAGGAGGGAGGGGGTGAGGAGGAGGGAGGAGGGAGGGGGTGAGGAGGAGGGAGGGGGTGAGGAGGAGGGAGGGGGAAGGGAGGAGGAGGGAGCAAGGGAGGAGGGAAGGGAGGAGGAGGGAGGGGGTGAGGAGGAGGGAGGGGGTGAGGAGGAGGGAGGGGGTGAGGAGGAGGGAGGGGGTGAGGAGGAGGGAGGGGGTGAGGAGGAGGGGGGCGGAGGAGGAGGGGGGAGGAGGAGGAGGGGGGAGGAGGAGGAGGAGGAGGAGTACGAGGTGAGGGGTGAGGAGGAGGAGGGGGTGGGATGGGTGTGGAGGAGGAGGGGTGAGGAGGAGGAGGAGGGGGGAGGAGGGGGTGAGGAGGAGGGAGGGGGAAGGGAGGAGGAGGGAGGGGGAAGGGAGGAGGAGGGAGGGGGAAGGGAGGAGGAGGGAGGGGGAAGGGAGGAGGAGGGAGGGGGAAGGGAGGAGGAGGGAGGGGGAAGGGAGGAGGAGGGAGGGGGAAGGGAGGAGGAGGGAGGGGGAAGGGAGGAGGAGGGAGGGGGAAGGGAGGAGGAGGGAGGGGGAAGGGAGGAGGAGGGAGGGGGAAGGGAGGAGGAGGGAGGGGGTGAGGAGGAGGGAGGGGGTGAGGAGGAGGGAGGGGGTGAGGAGGAGGAGGGGGTGAGGAGGAGGAGTACGAGGTGAGGGGTGAGGAGGAGGAGGGGGTGGGATGGGTGTGGAGGAGGAGGGGTGAGGAGGAGGAGGTGGGGAGGAGGAGGGGGTGAGGAGGAGGGGGACGAGGTGGGGAGGAGGAGGGGGGAGGAGGAGGGGGTGAGGAGGAGTACGAGGTGAGGGGTGTGGAGGAGGAGGAGGGGGGGAGGAGGGGGTGAGGAGGGGGAGGGGGTGAGGAGGGGGAGGGGGTGAGGAGGGGGAGGGGGTGAGGAGGGGGAGGGGGTGAGGAGGGGGAGGGGGTGAGGAGGGGGAGGGGGTGAGGAGGGGGAGGGGGTGAGGAGGGGGAGGGGGTGAGGAGGGGGGAGGGGGTGAGGAGGGGGGAGGAGGGGTGAGGGGGGAGGAGGGGAGGAGGGGTGAGGAGGGGGTGAGGAGGAGGAGGGGGTGAGGAGGAGGAGGGGGTGAGGAGGAGGAGGGGGTGAGGAGGAGGGGGTGAGGAGGGGGGGGTGAGGAGGAGGGGATGAGGAGGAGGGGGGGTGAGGAGGAGGGGGGGTGAGGAGGAGGGGGGGTGAGGAGGAGGGGGGGTGAGGAGGAGGAGGGGGTGCGGAGGAGGGGGTGCGGAGGAGGGGGTGCGGAGGAGGGGGTGCGGAGGAGGGGGTGCGGAGGAGGGGGTGCGGAGGAGGGGGTGCGGAGGAGGGGGTGCGGAGGAGGGGGTGCGGAGGAGGGGGTGCGGAGGAGGGGGTGCGGAGGGGGGGGTGCGGAGGGGGGGGTGCGGAGGGGGGGGTGCGGAGGGGGGGGTGCGGAGGGGGGGGGTGCGCGGAGGGGGGGGTGCGGAGGGGGGGGTGCGGAGGGGGGGGTGCGGAGGGGGGGGTGAGGAGGGGGGGTGAGGAGGGGGGGGTGAGGAGGGGGGGGTGAGGAGGGGGGGTGAGGAGGGGGGGTGAGGGGGGGGGTGAGGAGGGGGTGAGGGGGGGGGTGAGGAGGGGGGGGTGAGGAGGGGGGAGGGGGAGGGGGCGAGGAGGAGGAGGGGGCGAGGAGGAGGAGGGGGCGAGGAGGAGGAGGGGGTGAGGAGGAGGGGGTGAGGAGGGGGGGGTGAGGAGGAGGGGGTGAGGAGGAGGGGGGGTGAGGAGGAGGGGGGGTGAGGAGGAGGGGGGGTGAGGAGGAGGGGGGGTGAGGAGGAGGAGGGGGTGCGGAGGAGGGGGTGCGGAGGAGGGGGTGCGGAGGAGGGGGTGCGGAGGAGGGGGTGCGGAGGAGGGGGTGCGGAGGAGGGGGTGCGGAGGAGGGGGTGCGGAGGAGGGGGTGCGGAGGAGGGGGTGCGGAGGAGGGGGTGCGGAGGAGGGGGTGCGGAGGAGGGGGTGCGGAGGAGGGGGTGCGGAGGAGGGGGTGCGGAGGAGGGGGTGCGGAGGGGGGGGTGCGGAGGGGGGGGTGCGGAGGGGGGGGTGCGGAGGGGGGGGTGCGGAGGGGGGGGTGCGGAGGGGGGGGTGCGGAGGGGGGGGTGCGGAGGGGGGGGTGCGGAGGGGGGGGTGCGGAGGGGGGGGTGCGGAGGGGGGGGTGCGGAGGGGGGGGTGCGGAGGGGGGGTGAGGAGGGGGGGTGAGGAGGGGGGGGTGAGGAGGGGGGGTGAGGAGGGGGGGGTGAGGAGGGGGGGGTGAGGAGGGGGGGTGAGGAGGGGGGGGTGAGGGGGGGGGTGAGGAGGGGGTGAGGGGGGGGGTGAGGAGGGGGGGGTGAGGAGGGGGGAGGGGGAGGGGGCGAGGAGGAGGAGGGGGCGAGGAGGAGGAGGGGGCGAGGAGGAGGAGGGGGCGAGGAGGAGGAGGGGGGGAGGTGGAGGAGGGGGGGAGGTGGAGGAGGGGGGGCGGGGGGAGGTGGAGGAGGGGTGGGTGTGGAGGAGGAGGAGGAGGGGGAGGGGTGAGTGTGGAGGAGGAGGAGGAGGGGTGAGTGTGGAGGAGGAGGAGGGGGAGGAGGAGGGGTGGGTGAGGAGGAGGAGGAGGAGGAGGAGGAGGAGGAGGAGGAGGAGGAGGAGGGGTGAGTGTGGAGGAGGAGGAGGAGGAGAAGGAGGGGTGGGTGAGGAGGAGGAGGAGGAGGAGGGGTGAGTGTGGTGGAGGAGGAGGAGGAGGGGTGAGTGTGGTGGAGGAGGAGGAGGAGGGGTGAGTGTGGTGGAGGAGGAGGAGGAGGAGGAGGAGGAGGGGTGAGTGTGGTGGAGGAGGAGGAGGAGGAGGAGGAGGAGGAGGAGGAGGAGGAGGGGTGGGTGTGGAGGAGGAGGAGGAGGAGGGGTGAGTGTGGAGGAGGAGGAGGAGGAGGAGGAGGAGGAGGAGGAGGGGTGGGTGTGGAGGAGGAGGAGGAGGGGTGGGTGTGGAGGAGGAGGAGGAGGAGGAGGGGTGAGTGTGGAGGAGGAGGAGGAGGAGGAGGAGGAGGAGGAGGAGGGAGTGTGGAGGAGGGGTGAGTGTGGAAGAGGAGGAGGAGGAGGAGGAGGGGTGAGTGTGGAGGAGGAGGAGGAGGAGGAGGAGGAGGAGGAGGAGGAGGAGGAGGGGTGAGTGTGGAAGAGGAGGAGGAGGAGGGGTGGGTGTGGAGGAGGAGGAGGAGGAGGAGGAGGAGGAGGAGGAGGAGGAGGAGTGGGTGTGGAGGAGGAGGAGGAGGGAGTGTGGAGGAGGGGTGAGTGTGGAAGAGGAGGTGGAGGAGGAGGAGGGGTGAGTGTGGAGGAGGAGGAGGAGGAGGAGGGGTGAGTGTGGAGGAGGAGGAGGAGGAGGAGGGGTGAGTGTGGAGGAGGAGGAGGAGGAGGAGGGGTGAGTGTGGAGGAGGAGGAGGAGGAGGAGGAGGAGGAGGAGGAGGAGGAGGAGGAGGAGGGGTGAGTGTGGAAGAGGAGGAGGAGGAGGGGTGGGTGTGGAGGAGGAGGAGGAGGAGGAGGAGGAGGAGGAGGAGGAGGAGGAGGAGGAGTGGGTGTGGAGGAGGAGGAGGAGGGGTGGGTGTGGAGGAGGAGGAGGGGTGGGTGTGGAGGAGGAGGAGGAGGGGTGAGTGTGGAGGAGGAGGAGGAGGAGGGGTGGGTGTGGAGGAGGAGGAGGAGGAGGAGGAGGAGGAGGAGGAGGAGGAGGAGTGGGTGTGGAGGAGGAGGAGGAGGGAGTGTGGAGGAGGGGTGAGTGTGGAAGAGGAGGAGGAGGAGGAGGAGGGGTGAGTGTGGAGGAGGAGGAGGAGGAGGAGGGGTGAGTGTGGAGGAGGAGGAGGAGGAGGAGGGGTGAGTGTGGAGGAGGAGGAGGAGGAGGAGGGGTGAGTGTGGAGGAGGAGGAGGAGGAGGAGGAGGAGGAGGAGGGAGGAGGAGGAGGAGGGGTGAGTGTGGAAGAGGAGGAGGAGGAGGGGTGGGTGTGGAGGAGGAGGAGGAGGAGGAGGAGGAGGAGGAGGAGGAGGAGGAGGAGGAGTGGGTGTGGAGGAGGAGGAGGAGGGGTGGGTGTGGAGGAGGAGGAGGGGTGGGTGTGGAGGAGGAGGAGGGGTGGGTGTGGAGGAGGAGGAGGAGGAGGAGGAGGAGGAGGAGGAGGAGGAGGAGGAGGAGGAGGAGGAGTGGGTGTGGAGGAGGAGGAGGGGTGGGTGTGGAGGAGGAGGAGGAGGAGGAGGAGGAGGAGGAGGAGGAGGAGGAGGAGGAGGAGGAGGAGGAGTGGGTGTGGAGGAGGAGGAGGGGTGGGTGTGGAGGAGGAGGAGGAGGAGGAGGGGTGGGTGTGGAGGAGGAGGAGGAGGAGGAGGAGGAGGAGGAGGAGGAGGAGGAGTGGGTGTGGAGGAGGAGGAGGAGGAGGAGGAGGAGGAGGAGGAGGAGGAGGAGGAGTGGGTGTGGAGGAGGAGGAGGAGGAGGGGTGGGTGTGGAGGAGGAGGAGGAGGGGTGGGTGTGGAGGAGGAGGAGGAGGAGGGGTGGGTGTGGAGGAGGAGGAGGAGGAGGTGTGGGTGTGGAGGAGGAGTGGAGGCGGCGGCGATGGTGGTGGAGGGGTCCGATGGTGGTGCAGCGCTTGTGTGGGTGGGGGTGCGGTGGTGGTGGTGGTGTTGGGGGGTGGGGCTGCGGTGTTGGACGGGGTGGTGGGGGTGGGGGTGGGGGTGGGGGAGGGGGAGGGTGCCAGCTGCTCTGCCTCCGTGTGTGTTTACCTGTCAGTGCTCGGCCGCAGTGAACTGGATCTTGGAGACCATTTTCTGGACGGTGGTGACAGCTGCGTCCTCCAGGGCCACCGTCCTGCTGTGGGACACTGCCCAGCTCAGGCCCAGGCCAGTCACCATCAGGTGCCCAGTGTGACTTTCACTGGACCAGCGCGCGGTGCCCATCGTCACGGTAACGCAGAAAGCGTCCTTTTGTTGCTCCAGTAACCCAGCTATAGAATGGAAAAGACAATTCCAGAAAGTTCTACATGACGAACATTGATATATTACAAAACAGCAGGGAAGTTCAAACAAACTAAAGGGACTCTGAAGGGGACAATTTGATTGGCAGTGTCTGGTTCCACTGTTGGATTTAGCTGCTTCTAAGTTTTGTCACCCGCTGCATTTCTCTCCAGGCCCAATCTGCGACCTATCGCCTCAGGAAGCAATGACAGCTCCCTGGGGTGCAGTCGTGATTTCCTGGAATAGACGGTGGTAGGACTGTCATAATCACCCCGAATGACTCATCCCCGCCCCCCCCCCCTCATAAGCTGGGTCACGTAGGTGGGCTTTGAGGGGGCGAAAGTGGTGGTGTGCCCTTAAAGGAGGGGAGGGAGAGAGCTAGGGGAGGGAATTCCAAAGTTTCAGAGCATGGCCGATGAGAATGAGGGATTGGCAAGAAGCACAGAAATCTCAGAAGGTTGTAAGACTGAGGAGGTTACAGAGATAGGAAGGGGATAGACCATGGAGTGATTTGAAAATGAGGATGAAGATTTCAAATCGAGACTCCCAGGAGCAGGAGAATTAATGTTTCAGGCAAGAGCCCTTTATCAGGAATGGGTCCCAGTCCTGGCCACGGTGGCTCAAGAGAACTCAGGACAAAAAAAAGAGGGAGACAAACTGCTGTAGCTGGCAGGTCTATGTCGGGGGGGTTTGCAAGGGGGAACACTGGGATAGACTGGCTGGCATTTCATGGGGATCTGTACCCAACATTTGTACTGAACTGGTCATTAGGTCCCAAAGCACAGGGCTCGACTGTCCCTGGCCAGAGCCAGCAGTCTACGTGGGATTAGCTGCTCCCTGTCACACCCGCACAGACCTAACCTCCAAACACACCAGCTCAAACAATACAGCTTCTGGCAATAATTAACCTTCTTAAAAGCACTGTTCTGAAGCTCGAGTACACGGGTATAAGTTTCCACTGTAACGAGGTCACAGAGAAAGGCTGAGTCGACAATCTCCTTTTGAAAGGAGCTGGCTGAATAGTTACCTATTGTGGAAAGGGTTGTAAGGATGATAGGACAGTGAAATGATCACATTCTGTGTGGGATACAATGTTCAGCTGTGATCAGGGCTCCCCCTCGGGAATGTTAGGCAGAACATGCTTGGTTTCGCTGAAGGCAGCAGACTGTCACACTGATATCTGAGACCCAAACAGTTTTCCTTCAACACCTCTTCCCTAGGGTAGGGGAGTCCAAAACTAGAGGGCTTAGATTTAAGGGGAGAGGAAAAAGATTTTTAAAAAAGGGGCAACTTTTTCACACAGAGGCTGGTGCATGGATGGAATGAGCTGCCAGAGGAAGTGGTGGAGGCTGGTGTAATTGCAACTTTTAAAAGGCATCTGGATGGGTATATCAAAATAGGAAGGGTTTGGAGGGATATGGGCCTAGTGCTGGCAAATGGGACTAGATTAGGTTAGGATATCTGGTTGGCATGGACGAGTTGAGTGAAGGGTCTGTTTCCGTGCTGTATAACTATAAATCTATAACGTATTATATGAACCTGAATCAAACACTGCTCACCCAGTCATCCCCTACTCATTGATCTATCCCATATTACCCATGGAAAGTCCTGAGCTTAGAACTCGATCAGGAAATTCTGTGTCTTCCCCCTTGGTAATGCTGTTTGAAACAGCCCTCTCTGCTCTTTGCTCATCAACGCTAACACTTCCTTATGTGGGGATGCTGGTGGTAGTCCCTGTGAACGAGGGTGACACCGGCTCATGGTGACAGCCTGCAGGCGGACTCTCTGAACAAGAGGAAGCTGTTGAACTGCAGCGACTGTGGGCATCTACCTCCTCAGGTAGCAAACCCACCTCTTCCCGTTCTCTTTTAAAGACTGAGAATCAATCGGTTTGACTGTGTTACAATCCCTGCGGCAGTAAGTGAATGCGGGACTTCTGGGCCAGAGGTGGGCAACACAAGGCTTCCTTATGTGGTCTATCAATTTAGAGTCATAGAGATGTACAGCATGGAAACAGACCCTTCGGTCCAACCCGTCCATGCCGACCAGATAGCCCACCCCAATTTAGTTAATTTACTTGATAAATAACGTGAGAAGTGGAAACGTTTAAAAATAACAATGAATAGGAGCTGTGGTCGTTTTATTTGCAGTCTCTTCTCTACAGATTGAACACCAACCAGGGCATTGATGCACTGGGACAAGCCAACACGGCAAGGTCTCAATTTCCGTTTCGAAATGTTCAGGAATTATTTTTGTTCAATCGTAATTGCTTTGATTTTTTCATAATCCTCTTGTTTTTATTTCGTTATTCATTCGAGGGATAAGTGCCCCACTGGCTAGGCCAGCATTTACCTGCCCATCCCGAATTGCCCTGGAGGCAGTGGTGGTGAATTGCCTCCTTAAACCACTGCTGCCCACATGGGGGAGAGACACCCACACTACTACAAAAGGAAGGAGTTCCAGATTTGCTGACACTGACAATATATTTCCAGTCAGGATGGGAGTGGCTTGGAGGGGAACTTGCCGGTGGATAGTTAAGTTTGCTGTTTTGTCCTGGATGGTGTCAAGTTTCATGAAAGCTTGTTGAAGCTAAACCCATCCAATCAAGTGAGGAGTATTCCATCACACTCCTGGACTTGAGCCTTGCTGGTAGTGGACAGGGGAGTCAGGAGGCAAGTTATTCACTCAAATGTCACCCCAACACTATCCCGAAGTTGACAACTCACATGGGGCTCTCTCTTGGTTAATCCGCCGCCATCCCTACCCACAGTGCGGCTGGACAGCTCGGAACGGAGGGTTGGCAGCCAAAGAGAAAAATGGCACTGAGCCCAAAGTTTACCTCGGTTGCTAGCTGGAGAGGTGAAGGGTAGTGGTCCCTGGATTGGGAACAGCCGCAGGAGTCCTGGCTGAGAGATAACCTGGCCACATTTACTGAGCCACCGTGGCGAGGACTGGGACCCATTCCTGATGAAGGGCTGTTGCCCGAAACATTGATTCTCCTGCTCCTCAGATGCTGCCTGGCCTGCTGTGCTTTTCCAGCGCCACACTCTTGACTCTGACCCTCCAGCATCTGCAGTCCTCACTTTCTCCTGGGACTGGCTACCAGGGGGCGCAGTACAGTGTACTGCCACACTGATCATTTGCCTATCCAGTCGAAAGTATAAGAATGCAGGGTAATTTCAACAATGTGAATTAAAAAGATTGTAAAAAGTCATTGTTTCTTTTCTTTCAAGACGGTATTGGCACTCTGAAGCCAAGATGAAGGACATAATGTCAATGAGTGCCAACTTACAATCACCTTTGGTACAGTAGATGCTGAGAGTGGAATTGGAGATTAACTGGGTATATCTGGGAGGGAATGATGGGATTCACTGGCTGCAGGAACAATGCTGTGCCCCAAACCAAACTGCTCACTGCCCACCCACTCACCCCCAGCATGATTGACTGCCCACCCACCCCCTGGCCCAACTGCCCCTTCTCTCGGATGCTCTTGGAAACTTTGGTATTGTGAATACACTTACTTGCTGATGCTGTCACGAGTGCTGTGCTGTTGGCCAGCTGCAGCAGGACACTGGGATACAACGGGTGCAGGAGGTACAAATGATACTGGTTCGGAGGGTATATGTCTGTCGTCTGACCCTGCGATGACATAGAACAGGCAGCATCCATCAACATAATCCTCGAAGTCCCAGTCACACTTGATTGTTTTGTAAAAGGCTTTTACACAATAAATGCATTGTGGAGAAAATAGAGGGAGGCAATGGGTCCCAGAACAGCAACATATCACTGACCTCAAACTGCTAATCACCAGTCTCCTGCCAACCTGCACAGTGAGGTTTCTGCTGGGAGGAACAGCCCAGTCCAGATAATGGAGTCTGGGCCCCAGCCTGATGGAGAGCAGGACCCCTGACTCACAGCGGGGAGCTGCATCCAGGGGATGTGAAGGTTAATTGTATTTCACATGAGGTAAGTTCAAATCGTGGAGATGAGATTCTGCGTTCACACTCACCACACCCTTCATGGCTCTACTATTTTGTTGATTAGAAAGGATTCAGAACAGATTCAGTAGCTGAAAACGGGGCATCCATGAGGATCACTAGCAACATAACTACTCATCCACAATGTGTAACCACATGACCCAGTATTTCTCTCACCCTGTTATCATTAAGGGAACAAACTGGTTCAATGAGTGTAGTACAACAGAGAGTCACACAGCACAGACACTGACCCATTGGTCCAACCAGCCCAACTCGATTTTAATCCCAATCTAAACTCGCCCCACCTGCCTGCACTTGGCCCATATCCCTTCAAACAATTATGTATTTATCTAAATTTCTTTTAAACATTGTAACTTCATCTGCAACCACCACTTTTTTTAAAGATTAGATTAGATTCCCTATAGTGTGGAAGCAGGCCCTTCGGCCCATCAAATCCACACCGACCCACCGAAGAGTAACCCACCCAGACCCATTTCTTTCTGACTAATGCACCTAACACTACTGGCAATTTAACGTGGCCAATTCACCTGACCCTGCACATCTTTGGACTGTGGGAGGAAACCAGAGCACTTGGAGGAAACCCACACAGACACGGGGAGAATGTCTGTGTGGAGTCTGCATAGTCACCAGAGGCTGGAATTGAACCTGGGGCCCTGGTGCTGTGAGGCAGCAGTGCTAACCACTGAGTGACCGTGCCGCCCCATTTCCTCTGGAAGTTCATTCCACACACAAACCACTCTATAAAAAAAAATTGTCCCTCATCTTTAAATCTTTTGCCCCTCATTTTAAAAATATGCCCCTTAGTTCCCACCCTAGGGAAAAGACACCTGCCATTTATTTTATCCATACCCCTCATGCTTTTATAAACTTGTGTCAGGTCAAAACTCAAGCTCCAGGGGAAAAAGTCCCAGCCTGTCCAATCTCTCCATATAACTCAACCTTCCATTCCTGGTAACATCCTGGTAAATCTTTTTTGAATCCTCTCCAGCTTAATAATATCCTTCCTATAACAGGGGGACCAGAACTGCACCGTATTCCAGAAGGGGCCTCACAACGTCCTGTATAACCTCAACATAACTTCCCAGCTCCTATACTGAAAGCATGTTAGCAGCATCACGTGCTTGAAAAGGAGATGCCAATCCTGTGGGGTTATAAAAACAGGACTAAGGACAGGCTGACGAGCAGAAGCAGCAGGTCATTATACAAAGCACTGCCACCACCAACAATCAGACCAGAGTCCAGCTGCTCTGCCTCAGCCAGTTGTGACAATTAAGCAACTAACCACGGGAGGGGGCTCTCCAAATAACGCCAGCCTCAATGACGGAGGAGCCCAGTGTAGAAGGCCATGCGACATGTCGGAAGTGTGGATTGGACGGGTGGTAGAAGAGAAAGCGGAGTTAGCAGCTTCACAAACAAGGTGACAGCATGGGTCAAGAGCTTCAGAAAGAGAAGAGTTGACCGCCATGAGGGAGGCAGCGAGAACGGGAGACAAGACCTGTGGCCAAAAGCTCCTTTAGTATGTTTTCACCGGTCGGATACGAAGTGCAACACCACAGGAAAACAGGAGCTGAAACGGACAGCTAAGAAATTCACTTTTAAAAATTAACACCCAAATTCAAATTTTAGAAATCTTGAATTAGGAATCTCATGTTACCAAGGAAGCATTGCTGGTTGTTGGAAAAACTCAGCTGGTTCATTAAAAGTCCTTTAGGGAAGGGAATCCTCCATCCTTACCCGGTCTGGCCTCCATGTGACTCCAGACCCACAGCAGTGTGTTGACATTTAACTATTAGGGATGGGTAATGGATTCTGGCTTGACCAGCAACTCCCACACCTCATGTATTTGAAAAAAATAATAGCCTATTCCTGTATCTTATCATCTTGGTGCAGCTTTGGTACAAACACAAGCAGAAGAGCTGACTTACAAAAGGTGTGGTGACTTCAGTTCAGTATTTGACTACGTGTGGCATCAAGGAGCCCCAGCGAAATGGAGGTCAATGGGAGTTAGAGTTCCACTGCTGGGGACCATGCTCGTTCCTCAGGCAGAGGTGTCCTAGCCCAACCCAACTTTAACTGCTTCCTCAAGCTAAGGTTATATGTGGGGGCTTTTCTTTGATGATTTCAGTTGCAATTCCATTTGCGACTCCTCAAATAGATTAGATTAGATTACTTACAGAGTGGAAACAGGCCCTTCGGCCCAACAAGTCCACACTGACCCGCCAAAGCGCAACCCACCCATTCCCCTACGTTTAGCCCTTACCTAACACTACGGGCAATTTAGCATGGCCGATTCACCTGACCCGCAGGTCTTTGGACTGTGGGAGGAAACCGGAGCACCCGGAGGAAACCCACGCAGACACGGGGAGAACGTGCAAACTCCACACAGTCTGTTGCCTGAGTCGGGAATTGAACCCGGGTCTCTGGCGCTGTGAGGCAGCAGTGCTAACCACTGTGCCACTGTGCCGCCCATAAAACCACAAGACATGAAGAGAATGTACAAACTCCACACAGACAGTCACTGCACACTGGAATTGAACCCATGTCCCTGGCACTGAGAGGCAGAAGTGTTAATCACTGAGTCACCATTGCAAGTGTGTTGCTGGAAAAGCACAGCTGATATATTCTGGGCCTTTATGTAGTGGGACCTCAACAGTAGTCAGGTTGGAGTTGATATACAGCAAGTAACATTCACACCACATAAGGGCCTTGCTATTGACCCTTCTAGCGAGAGGACTCAGTGCCTCCTCGCTAATACTTAACACCATTATGATCACTGAATCCCACAGCAACAAACATTTGGGGTGGCACGGTGGCTCAGTGGTTAGCACTGCTGCCTCTCAGTGCCAGGGGCCTGGGTTTGATTCCAGCCTCGGGTGACTCGCTGTGTGGAGTTTGCACATTCTCCCAGCGTCTGCGTGGGTTTCCTCCCACAACACAGAGTTGTGCAGTTAGGTGAATTGGCCATGCTAAATTGCCCATCGCGTTCAGGGATGTGTAGGTCAGGGGAACTGTGGAGTAACAGGATGGGTGGGTTGGGTTACCCTTCAGAGGGTCAGTATGGACTTGTTGGGCTAAAGGGCCTGTTTCCACACTGTCGGAATTCTATAATTATGATTGTTGGGGTGCAACCATTGACGAGTAACTTAACTGGATCGGATATATACAGCGCACACAACAGCGAGTCAGAGGCTGGACATTCTCCGGTGAGTGAATCTCGTAACTCCCCAAAGTCTGCCCACCATTTACAAAGCACAAGCCAGGAGTGTGGTGGAATACTGTCCACAAAGCCTGACTGGGTGCAGCTCCAATAGCACTCAAGACGCTCAGAGCCGTAACCAGAGACAAAGCCTCTCGCTTTATGGACATTCTATTGGCTCCCTCCATCACTGGCACACTGTACTTTCAGTCTGCACTATGTACAAGATGCTCCTGAAATAGCCCACCCCCCCCGAACAAGAACAGCAGGTACGTGAGAACCACTTATAAGTCACCCTCAGAGTCACACAACCTGTAAATGTAACACTCTTTCTTCGCGATGACTGGACCAAATTGCAGCACTGTTGGATGCACCTACAGCACACGGGCTGCAGCAACTCAAGGCAGCTTTCTGCCTTCTCAAAGAGAATCAGGAATTGGTAATAAATGCCAGTGATGCCCGTATCTTGGGAATGAATACAATTGTAAAGCTCCAAAGGGGTGCAGCTTACAATCACAGGGCTGACTAAACTCACCAAGTGGGCCACTCCACACGCCTCAGTCCAGAACAGAAACGCAGATCTCCCATTGGACATTGGTACAGAGGCTGCTTCCTGGACACGACAGTCCACGTTTGCTTTCCAAAGTTCCTCACCCGAACTCCCATCGATAATTAAACTCTAGGATCGGCATAAAGAAGTTCAGAATTCTGGAGCCAAGCAGTAACACATAGCTCAAATTTGGGCATCACTACAGAAATACCAGCAAATTAGAGACACAGTAAACCTAGGTCCATAACAAATTCCTTCTGGAAGCACTGTCCCACCTATGAACTCTCTCACTATTCCGGTCACATTTACACATTGATACATACAGCAATCAGTGGGACAATTTTGGGAAAAATCAATACAAAGCAATGAGCAAGAACCATATTAAAGGAAGTCTAAATAAGCATGAGGGAGAAAGGAATAAGATATAGTGATGAGGTTTGATCAGTGGTTCTGAAATATATTTGTTGAATACCTTTAAAATAGATGAGTAACCACAGGCAACATTTAGGTTCTGATGACACAAGTCCTTCGAGATGATGATGACCATTCCATTTCATGAGGGTCTCTGGTTGATACATGAGTGACTGAGTTCTGTGCCTGTAGGGAACAAGACCAGATTCTGGGGACTAATGAATTATGCAGCTAGCAGAAAGTGAGGACTGCAGATGCTGGAGATCAGAGCTGAAAAATGTGTTGCTGGAAAAGCGCAGCAGGTCAGGCAGCATCAAAGGAGCAGGAGAATCGACGCTTCGGGCATAAGCCCTTCTTCAGGGGAGTTTCCGGTTCAGGATTTCCTCCGCGTTTCCTCTCAGCCTCTGATGTACACTTGCTTTGGAAGGAGGCTCCAATGAAGAGCGATCCTGGGTGGGTTTTTCCCTGGTCTCGTGGTCGACTTCAAAACTCTTCAGCCGAGTGTTTGGAATGTGTCTGTAGCATTTCCTGTGACCGCCATGACACTGCACAAACCGTCAGGCTCAGATTCAGGGGGCGATCATTTAAAACAGAGATGAGGAGAGGTTTTGGACCACAAAGGGTTGCAAACCTTTGGAATTCTCTACCCCAGGGGCTCATAGATATTCCATTATTGAAAATAGTTAAGGCTGTAAGAGACGATTTTGAGGGAATTGAGGGATTGGGGAGCAGGTGGCAAAGCCAAGTTGAAGCTGAAGACCAGCCACGATCTCACGGAAGGGCGGAGTAGGCTTGACAGGTTTCATCATCATCTTGTCTCATTTCAGATGGCTCTGCAAAAGATTCACTTTGGTCATCGAGAGTCGGGCTACATGACCAGCTCAACTCAGTTGCGACTGGAAAGTAAGGGTGGGCTGTCGTTTCCAGGCGTCAGTGGTACGGCTGCTTGGCACGCCAATCTGGTGAGCACCTCAGTGCCTGGTATTTTGTCTTGCCATCTGATACTCAGAAGCTTCCAAAGGCAGATCAGGTAAAAGGTGTTGAACTTGCTGAGATGACACTGGGACACTGTTCAAGTGTCACATGTACAGGGCAGTGAGAGTCGGACTATACTCTATTGATGCTCAGTTTGGTAAACAGACCTACTCTGTTTCATCCCCACACTGCTGAAGACTACAACTGCTGCACCAATCCTTGCACCAGTCTCCTCTTCTATACAGACATCTCAAGAGACAGTGTTGTGGAGGTAAATCCTGCTGTGGACAGGTTCTGAAATCTTGGGCTCAAGATGGGCCCTTCTAGGACCATTACTTCAGCTTTGCTAAGGCTGAAGTTATCACACACAATGGAGAATGTGTCCATGCCTCATTGCCTGCCCAGTTCTGAATCGTCGGCTTGTGCACAGTCATTGGGAACCAAGAAATCATGGTGTCCTTGGAGACCTTGGTTTCTGTCCAGAGTCTTCTCAGATGGAATATTGTATGGCCAGTAGCTACTCAATGTCAGGGTTATCCTGATGGAAGGCATCGGAGAGCAGGGAGGAGAAAAACCATGTGGAAGACAGCACACTGACCAGTTTAACTCCATTAGTGACTGGGAATGGGTTGTGCCCATGTGTGACAGTGTGGAACTCTCCAACCATTGTGAAGAATCTTTTGGGGTCAGCAAATTTCTCCCTAACCTCCAAACACCCTCATGGCTTTGACTGTCTCAAAGGGTTTGCTCGTTGATGTAGTGCAGAGGGTCTATCCTCTGGGGTGGATGGTTTTCCTGGAGCTGTCTGTCAGCCCCTCATCAGTGGTTCTTCAACCTTCTCTGAAACTGCAGTGCCTCTCTGGCAGCGGGTCCTGGTTGAGAAGTTGCATTAAGCAGCTCAGGAGGACTCTGGTGTAGATTTTGAGATGGAGAGGAGGAGGGTGACTATGACTGTTGCAAGATTAGCAAGTTCCTTCCCACTTAAACAGTTGGACAATGGAGGCATCTTATTATTCTTCCAGGATGGTCCCTTGCTTACACATAGATTCAAATACTTCAATGAAATTCTTGACAAGTCTTTGACTTCCAGCCTTGTATATTCAGCCAGAATAAATACTGCTCCTGGAGCTGTGACTTTGGTAGTATTTGATGTTCTGTACAGATATTTCACCGTAGCAAGAGTCTATCTGCTTGTCTATGCTTTCGATCAACCTGGGTCTAAAAGGCAGGTAAACTGGGGACTTAGACACTTTGAAACACAAATTTAATCAAACACAGAAGGCTCTTCATGGAAATAGTTGATGGCAACTTTTGGGGAGTTCGTTGATTGCTTTTTCACTGATGGATGAAGGCATTTAGTATTAGTTTAAAACACTTTAGCCATCTTTGTAGAATTTGGGTTTGTTTCTGGGAGCAATATTGGCCAGTCAGCACTGGCGATGAACCAGTACATGGGGCCTGTGAACTAATGCCAGAGCTAAATTCTCACCCTATAATAACATCCATAATATGGAAGTGTTCTGTGTAAAGAGAGCCTTAATAATGTTTTTGGGAAAGACAGAAATCCCCACAGAACTTGAGAGGAGCAGGGAGAGAACGAGAGCACAGGGTTAGGGATGGAAAGTAACATCTCCTACAGCTGTCACTGCACACTGCCCTCCTCTTGACTTCAGCACCCTTGGCAGTGCCCATCTCATGACTGCCATGCTGACACTGCACCCTGAAGGGTGCCTGCGGTCAACAGACCCTAATCTGAAAAACACTGGGTTAGAAGAGGAGGGCTGGGAAGAAGTATTACCACTGGCATGGTCCTGTTCACGTTCACCATTTGGCATCCCACTCCCTACCTCGCTTGTAATTTAAGCAGCTGTTTGTTCTACATCCTCACTGCACCAAACAATCTTCAGAGGCAGCCCCATTGTCGTTGTTCTGATGAACAGTCATCAAGCTGAAAGTTAAATGTCGCTCTCTGTAGATACTGCCTGATGTGTTCTGTCCTCCCAGTGTCGTTTGCGTTTTATTTCAGATTTCCAGCAGTATTTCGTCCTTGGTTTCGTAACTTCTGTCTGACTTTCTGGATGAGATCTGCTCTCACCACACTGGGGAGAAGGCCAGATTCAATTAATTACATTGACTTTGGATTGCTCCATCTCCTTTCCCCATAGCTAATCCAAACTCCTATGATACTATGATCACGGTCTGCTAAACGTCACCCTAGTCACACTGATAAACTTAACTCACTTCATTTCCCCCATCAGCACAAGGGCGTACTGCATGTGGAGTCAGAAATATACAGGTGTAGAAACTGTCCTGCAGGCACCTCTCTGCCGTTTCTCTTTCTGCTGTTTACACTATTATCCTTCTGGTTTAAATTAGGATACTGCAAGCTCTCCATTATATTGTTATTCTATAATCCTTGCAAATTTGTAATTTCCTTGTGAGTTTATTTGTCTACAGTTCTACCATGGGTGGCTTGAAGAACACACAGTCGTGGATGGAAACCCTTATTTCTAATCCAACAGGATCTGCCCATGTCCACTCCGCACTCCCCTCTAAGATGTCCTCTCCCTCCAGCCCTGGAATGTTATCTTCCATCAATCCGTCCTCCTTTCTTTCATTCCCCAGGTTCCCTGAACACCTTGTATCCAGGCGTGTTCAGCACACAGTCCTGTTCTTTTTTGAGGGGAGTCTATTATCATTACAAAGACCAGAAGTGGATGTCTGCTCTACCACTCAATGAGAGCGTTCTCAGCTTGCCTTTCCTGCCTTTATCCCATAACCCTGATCCCCTGAGGACTAAACGCCTGACTATCTCAGCTTTGAACATACTTAACAAGCCCTCTGTGGTAATGAACTCCATCAATTCACTTCCCTCTGAGACAAGGCATTCCTCCTCAGCTCCGTCCTTACTCTGCCATCCCTTATCCTGAGATTATGCCCTCTGGTCCCAGACTCTTTCCACAGGGGAAATAGCCTCTCATTACCCACCCTGCCCAGTCCCCTAAGAACCTGATAGGATATAATGTGTAGGATATATAGAATCTCCAGAGTGTGGAAACAGGCCTTTCGGCCCAACAAGTCCACACTGACCCTTAGAACCCACCCAGACACATTCCCCTACCCTATATTTATCCCTGACTAATGCACCTAACCTACACATCCCTGAACACGATAGGCAATTTAGCATGGCCAATTCACCTAACCTGCACATCTTTGGACTGTGGGAGGAAATCGGAGCACGTGGAGGAAACCCACGCAGACACAGGGAGAATGTGCAAACTCCACACAGTCAGTCGCCCGAGGCTGGAATCGAACCCGGGTCCCTGGCGCTGTGAGGCAGCAGTGCTAACCACTGAGCCACTGTGCCGCCCCGTGTATTTCAATAAGGTCACCTTTCATTCTTCTAAACTCCAATACATACGGACCCAAACTACTCAATCTCTTGCCATGAGAAAAAGGAATCGCTCCATACTGAAGATCAACCATGATATCAATCCCAAATATTTATATACACTATCACGCATGTTCAATCACTATATACCGGATTTAGACCACCTACTGCAATCCTGAGCTGACCAAATACTTTTCCATTTCACAGTCCTGTGATAGCTTTTGCTTCAAACTGTTGTCACCTCAGTTTTCCTCTCTACTATTACCCAGTCCCTACATCCCTTCAGCCAGAGGGTGGTGGGCCTGTGGAATTCATTGCCACGGAGTGCAGTGGAGGCCGGGACGCTAAATGTCTTCAAGGCCGAGATTGATAGATTCTTGTTGTCTCGAGGAATTAAGGGCTACAGGGAGAATGTGGGTAAGTGGAGTTGAAATGCCCATCAGCCATGATTGAATGGCGGAGTGGACTCGATGGGCCGAATGGCCTTACTTCCACTCCTATGTCTTATGGTCTTATAGGTTCATTTAAAACCTCTCCAGTAGCACAAGCAATTTGCCTTACAGTGACTGGAGGAAGGGGGGCACTAAGGAGCACCTGGTCACTTGTTGAGGAATGGTACATGGTACTGAGACACTACCAGAATGAGACGGAACCCTTCAAAGCAAATGTGCAACCCCCACCTCTCTCACGTTGCTCCTGTTCACGATCTGGATCAGGAAATCCAGGATGTCGTCTTCGTTGAAGAAGCCAGTGACAGGAGAACTGGAAGGAAAACCATTCGAATTAGTGTTATGCAGAGGGAATAAAGTGTGCACCCTCCTGCAGGGGACGAGAATCCTCAATGTCCACCTCCACCCCAATGGCACCAGGCCTTCCCCACCAACCACAGAGGAGATGGTAACAGAGACCCATCCAGGGACAGCACACCAACAATCACACAGCATGGAGTGACATGTGGACTGTAACGCAGTGTGATTATTCAAGGTCTGTACAAGAATAAAATGTCAATATTGTCATAACAATGTCAAGACCATGTCTTTAATTTTCCATCTTTTTTCAATTGTGGACTAAAAGGAACCGAGTATTGCTGAAGGATTGCTGCAGGTTTTGAAAACCTGGCACACACTGTTCAGATAGACATTGGTTTGAACAGACTGGGCTAGTACTGACTGGGATTTAGAAGAACAAGGTTTTGGGGGGGGGGGGGGGGGGGGGGGGGGGGGGAGTCTCAAATTCATGCAAAACCCTGGTGTGGCAGAATACCTAACTGTGGGACTGAACTAAGTGTCACAGTCTAAGAATAAGGGCCAAGTCATTCAGGACTGACAGGAGGAAGAATTTCTTCTGAGTGCGTTGTGAACCTGTGGAATTCTTTCCCACAGGAAGCTGTTGGGGGCAGTTTGTTAGATATATTCAAGAGGGAGCTGGACATGGCCCTCCCACCGAAGGGTATGGGGGGAGGGCGGGATTGGGATACTTAAATTGCATGATCAGCCACGATTGTATTGAATGGTGGTATGGGCTCCGATGGCTGTTTGGCCTACTCCTGCACCTAGTTTCTATGTTTCTCCAAATCTAGAGTAGCTGGAGCCAAGGGTATGTACAGATGGAAAGCTGGCAACAAAGCAGCTGATTGGTTTGTGGACTGGTGACCAATTAGAGAATGAAGAAAGACTTCTGCCTGCTAAACTCTCCGGGACTGGTCCTCAGGTAGCTGAACAGCTTGGGACTGTGAACAAGATAGGCAGAGGTCATCCAACCTCCACCAGCGCTGAATTTGAAGGGAACTTCTGAATAAAATTACAATGCTTAGAAGACATTTGGATGGATACATGAATAGGAAAGATTTGGAGGGATCTGGACAAGGAGCAGGCAATTGGGACTAGTTTAGTTTGGGATTATGTTCGGCATGGACTGGTTGGATCTGTTACCGTG
Organism: Hemiscyllium ocellatum; assembly: GCF_020745735.1. NCBI lineage: Eukaryota > Metazoa > Chordata > Chondrichthyes > Orectolobiformes > Hemiscylliidae > Hemiscyllium > Hemiscyllium ocellatum. Next base: position 26,042,355 of record NC_083433.1, on the reverse strand, counting down.
CTATGACACTCTCTGTTCTTTGCAACAAAACCTACTTTCAGCATGGAGATAGACAGTTTATTCTTCTTTATAGCCGTTGCTAATTAATTAGCTTCTAATTAATAAGTCAGAGAAATGTGAATCAGACACCGTATGCCTCCCTTAAACAAGTGGAAGTGTCCAGAGGAGGAGGACTCAAAGTGTTGCGATCAGGAGAAGAATGATCTCAGCAGATTCCGTGAACTGGGAAAACCTGGAACTGCCTTCCCAGTTCTTCCCTCTGCCTTGTTTCTTGTCTGTCCATGACACTGTAAGGGGCAGTTTATAAGGAGATTACAGGTTTAATTAGCAGTGCTTTATGCCAACAATTCTTATTTGCTTACTTGCGGCCAGAGTCTACTTTGCTGATCTAGGTTTTCCATCACCCAGGCACTAAAAGGCAGGGTACGCTGAGAAACTGTCACATACTGTAAAAGAATCTTTAACAATCTGGGAATAGCGGGATTTGATTTTCGGTACACTATCAGAGGTGTGACTGTAGCAAGGTGGTGGGGGAACCCTGCCTTTAGTTTCACTGAAGCCGATTCCTGCACAGACCAACATTCCCCAGACACCACTCTCTGATGAGATTCGGCCACACCACAGGCTCACCTTTCGATGGTGCTTCCGTTTGCTGACCACACCTGCAGGAGGCGCTGCCGATCCAGAAGGTGCAGTCTGCTCTTTGTGGTGATCAATATGTCACTGTCTCTCCCTCCATGTCTGCTAAGAGTCTGTACGTCCCTCACAGAATCATTACTGCCAGGACAAAATGAACCCAATTACATAAAAGTTAGTTGACTTTCAAAACAAAATCTAATGTCAAATACGGACCCCCATAACCCCACCACAGTCCCTGTATAGAACCCTGTCAAATCTCCTGCACAGACCTCCCTCCCCCAGAACCTGTACAGACCTATCCCATGAAGGTCTGGATGCTGGGGGACACGGGACAGGGGAGGCCGGTGCTGGGGGACACGGGACAGGGGAGGCCGGTGCTGGGGGACACGGGACAGGGGAGGCCGGTGCTGGGGGACACGGGACAGGGGAGGCCGGTGCTGGGGGACACGGGACAGGGGAGGCCGGTGCTGGGGGACACGGGACAGGGGAGGCCGGTGCTGGGGGCAAAGGTCAAGCACAGAGTCCATATCCGATCGTGGCAACAAAGCTAGGTGCAAGCAAAAAAGCAGCAACATTTTGAGAGCTGCTGGCTACAATTCCCATTTCACACTGAAAACTGAAGCATTGAGATTTTCATGTCTAAAAGAAATAGATAATTTCAGTAAAGCCTATCCATTTCGTTAAGCAATTGACTGCCATAGTGTTAAGGGTTTAGATGGAGAGGAATTTGTTAAGTGCGTATAAGACAATTTTCTGATTCATTATGTGGATGTACCTACTAGCGAAGGTGCAAAACTTGACCTACTCTTGGGAAATAAGGCAGGGCAGGTGACTGAGGTGTCAGTGGGGGAACACTTTGGGGCTAGCGACCATAATTCTACTAGTTTTAAAATAGTGATGGAAAAGGATAGACCAGATCTAAAAGTTGAAGTTCTAAATTCAAGTGGGCGGCACGCTGCCTCACAGCGCCAGAGACCTGGGTTCAATTCCCGGCTCAGGCAACTGACTGTGTGGAGTTTGCACATTGTCCCCTAAACTGCGTGGGTTTCCTCCGGGTGCTCCGGTTTCCTCCCACAGTCCAAAGACGTGCAGGTCAGGTGAATTGGCCATGCTAAATTGCCCGTAGTGTTAGGTAAGGGGTAAATGTAGGGGAATGGGTGGGTTGCGCTTCGGCAGGTCGGTGTGGACTTGTTGGGCCGAAGGGCCTGTTCCCACACTGTAAGTAATCTAATCTAAATTGGAGAAAGGCCAATTTTGACGGTATTAGGCAAGAACTTTTGAAAGCTGATTGGAGGCAGATGTTCGCAGGTAAAGGGACGGCTGGAAAATGGGAAGCCTTCAGAAATGAGATAATGAGAATCCAGAGAAATTATATTCCTGTCAGGGTGAAAGGGAAGGCTGGTAGGTATAGGGACTGCTGGATGACTAAAGAAATTGAGGGTTTGCTTCAGAAAAAGAAGGAAGCATATGTCAGGTAGAGACAAGATAGATCAAGTGAATCCTTAGAAGAGTATAAAGGAAGTAGGAGTATACTTAAGAGGGAAATCAGGAGGGCAAAAAGTGTACATGAGATAGCTTTGGCAAATAGAATTAAGAAGAATCTAAAGGGTTTTTACAAATACATTAAGATCAAAAGGGTAACTAGGGAGAGAATAGAGCCCCTCAAAGATCAGCAAGGCGGCCTTTGTGTGGAGCCACAGAAAATGGGGGAGATATTAAATGAGTATTTTGCATCAGTATTTACTGTGGAAAAGGATATGGAAGATATAGACTGTAGGGAAATAGATGATGACATCTTGCAAAATGTCAATATTACAGAGGAGGAAGTGCTGGATGTCTTGAAACACATAAAAGTGGATAAATCCCCAGGACCTGATCAGGTGTACCCTAGAAGTTGTGGGAAGCTAGAGAAGTGATTGCTGGGCCTCTTGCTGAGATATTTGTATCATCGATAGTCACAGGTGAGGTGCCGGAAGACTGGAGGTTGGCAAACGTGGTGCCACTGTTTAAGAAGGGCGGGAAAGACAAGCCAGGGAACTATAGACCAGTGAGCCTGACCTCGGTAGTAGGCAAGGTGTTGGAGGGAATCCTGAGGGACAGGATGCACATGTATTTGGAAAGGCAAGGACTGATTAGGGGTAGTCAACATGGCTTCGTGCGTGGGAAATCATGTCTCACAAACTTGATGGAGTCTTTTTGAAGAAGTAACAAAGAGGATTGATGAGGGCAGAGCAGTAGATGTGATCTATATGGTCTTCAGTAAGGCGTTCAACGAGGTTCCCCATGGGAGACTGATTAGCAAGGTTAGATCTCAGGGAATACAGGGAGAACTAGCCATTTGGATACAGAACTGGCTCAAAGGTAGAAGACAGAGGGTGGTGGTGGAGGGTTGTTTTTCAGACTGGAGGCCTGTGACCAGTGGAGTGCCACAAGGATCGGTGCTGGGTCCTCGATGTTTTGTCATTTAAATAAATGATTTGGATGCGAGCAGAAGAGGTACAGTTAGTATGTTTGCAGATGTCACCAAAATTAGAGGTGTAGTGGACAGCAAAGAGGGTTACCTCAGGTTACAACAGGATCTTGATCAGATGGGCCAATGGGTAGAGAAGTGAAAGATGGAGTTTAATTCAGATAAATGCAAGGTGCTGCATTTTGGGAAAGCAAATCTTAGCAGGACGTATACACTTAACGGTAAGGTCCTAGGGAGTGTTGCTGAACAAAGAGATCTTGGAGTGCAGGTTCATAGCTCCTTAAAAGTGGAGTCGCAGGTAGATAGGATAGTGAAGAAGGCGCTTGGTATGCTTTCCTTTTTTGGTCAGAGTATTGAGTACAGGGGTTGGGAGTTCATGTTGCAGCTGTACAGAACATTGGTTAGGCCACTGTTGGAATATTGCGTGCAATTCTGGTCTCCTTCCTATTGGAAAGATGTAAAACTTGAAAGGGTTCAGAAAAGATTTACAAGGATGTTGCCAGGGTTGGAGGATTTGAGCTATAGGGAGAGTCTGAACAGGCTGGGGCTGTTTTCCCTGGAGCGTGGGAGGCTGAGAGGTATTAGGCAAGGACTTTTGAAAGGTGATTGGAGACAGATGTTATAGAGGTTTACAAAATTATGAGGGGCATGGATAGAGTAAATAGGCAAAGTCTTTTCCCTGGGGTCGGGGAGTCCAGAACTAGAGGGCATAGATTTAGGGGGAGAGGGGAAAGATATAAAAGAGACCTAAGGGGCAACTTTTTCACGCAGAAGGTGGTACGGGTATGGAATGAGCTGCCAGAGGACGTGGTGGAGGCTGGTACAATTGCAACATTTAAGAGGCATTTGGATGGGTATGTGAATAGGAAGGGTTTGGAGGGATATGGGCCGGGTGCTGGCAGGTGGGACTAGATTGGATTGGGATATCTGGTCGGCATGGACGGGTTGGACCGAAGGGTCTGTTTCCATGCTGTATATTTCTTTGACTCTATGACTGTTGTCCCTCTCAAAACAGTGCAGGGAGTGAGCAGCAGGGGGCAGTGCTCTCCAGTTGATCCTGGCTGCAATTGGAAGCATCGCCGTGACCCCTCTCACTGCACATGATCAGAAACACAGCCTTGGAGTATCAATGTATTTGAGAGACAAAGTGAACCTCAATCAGTCTGTGCCCCATTCCATCTCAGAGTACACCCCAGACTCCCACAGTGCATATCCTGGGCTCCCCTCAGAGCAGCCTGCACCCAGAGTGCAGGGGTTCTGTGGGTAATAACATTAAGCCAGAATCTCAGGGTGGGCTCAATCAGTGAGTGAGCTGGGTTAGGTTGCAGTATTGAAGATATCTCATCTTAGGTGGGGACTGATACAGAACAATGCCAGGAAAACTCTCCCTGTCCCTGGAGTGAATGGGCAGACGTGGAATTCTCAAGCATCAAAGCTGCAAGTGGAATTGATTTCTTATGAAACCACAAAACAGTCTCACTCAGTCTCTGTATGTGTGCACTGGGTTCTTTGTTAGGTGATATTCTTTAACTCTGTCCAGATATTCCCTGCAGACACAGAGCTAACATTTCTGTGTGAATAGCAGTGCAGCAGGGGAAGGAGTGTGTGCCAGAGAAGCTGAAAGGGGATCGGTGATGGGCTCAGGCTGATATTGAACCTGTGTACGGACACACAATCCACCTGCTGCCTTGTCTCTCACAGTTCTGTGTTACATGTGATTTGAAAGAGTCAGGGCGATGGAAAGATACAGCTCATGCTTTTCAGTTGACTTCTCTTCCTAGTGTTCCTCCTCTTCACAGGTTTTTGTTGCATCACATCAGCACTGAGTGTTGATGGAAAGGTCACAAAGATTAGCCATGGCTTGGCTTTTAAAACATGAGACAGATGAGTAGGCTCACTCTGCTTTGTCCGAGTTATGTGGCCTTCCTGTTTGACGGTGGTTTGAACTCAGGGCTTTCGATCACCGTGCCGATCATGGCCCATTGTTTATGTCATAGATGCCTTGGCCTATGGGCAGCCCTTGTGGCTTGCATGCTAATTGCTGCCCGACACCCAGAAAGTCAAAATGGCGGAAACGCCGCGCCACAATTATCCACCTCCATCTGACGGCACTCAACCCAGCTGAAGGCATTTGTCAAGGGGACGGCAACACAGTCCACGTGTGGGAGGCTCTGTAAACGGGAGTTCAGGAGGCGAAGGGGCGGACAGGGAACATGAGGTGGAGGGTACAGACAGTGCACCGGTGCAGATCATTTGTGAGAGGGCGAGCGTGTCCTGTGCATTGTTCTCATGCAGTCTGTAAACTTTACATGAACAATCTGTTTGCATTGTATCAACTACAAAGACAAACTCCCCCTCAAGTTCACCCCATCCCAGCTCAGAAGCACTTACCCCATGAATAAGTGGTTCACTGTATTAGCTTGTTAACCTAAAGTGACCCTGCGTCCTTGGCTCTCAAGGTCATCTTTAAAAGGCTGTTGTTGATAGCACAATGCAGTCATGTGAGAAAGCACTGCTATAGCAGCTTGTTCAAATACGTGACTGATTGCAGAAACAGGTCAGTTTATTGCTATTTTGGACTGCAGGACGATGCGCCTCTTTTGGCATCATTCTTACTACGTGACTAAATGCAGTCTCCCTGGAAGGGAGTCAGTGTCACATGCAAACCTTCAGAGAGGCAGCACAAAGGAAGACAGTAACCTCATGCCCTGCACAATTTCACCAACAAACAGAGCTCTCTGCCTTAAGTTCACCAATCAACAAGTCACTTTTAGAAAGGATATTATTCCACGCTAACAATTAATATACACAGAGCCGCAACTAACATATCAAATTAAATTCTTTTGTGCCAACTTATGAATGGTGGCGGACAATTAAACAATTCAAGGGAGGAAGCAGCTCCAATAACAGCCCTCACCCTTAAAATGGGTCCCCAGTGGTACAAATACCAGTCTTCTGCCAATTCAATCCACTCCATGTGATAGTAAGAAACAGTGAAAGGTGAAGGTAGTGGATGCTGCAAACGCTATGAGCCCTGACAACATTCCTGCAGCAGCACGGAACAAACTGGGTCTCTAACTGCGCTACTCCAATGAAGCCATAACATCGACCTGCCCAGGTGGGACATTGTCCAGGAGGGCTCTGTCCAAGTAAGGCAAACGCAGCTCGTGCCCCATTCAGCAAGGTGTCATCAACAGTGCTGCAAAAGTACTTCAGCAGCTGTGATGCACTTTGGGTTGAAATGCGTGAGACAGGTGTCTCAGCTCATATGCTTTGTGGGCTGAAGACTAGTCACAGATGTAAGGAGTTTCCTGAACCTGAGCCTCAGACCACTTTCGCAGCCTGTCATTTAATTAAAGAGCCCTCTTGCAGGCCTACACAAAAACTACTGTCGCCACTGATTACTCAGTTTGGTTTTGACCAGATGTTTGAAACACCCAGAAAGTAGGTTACAGCTTGATGATAGCAGCTGGCTGTCTGAACCTCCTAATGCACCAAGACCATGCTCTCAGACATCAACCCTGTAACTGCCCTGCCTAAACACTCCCTACTGCTCCACATGCTGTTTGTGCGATAGTCACCTGTACAGTCCGGACAGGTTCTCGTTTCTCTTCCATTCCCATATGGAGTCCTGGCTTTGTAGAGATGGAGGCAAGCTGCCTTTGCCATTTGCTTGGGTGTAAATGTCCTTCACGGCCACAGCCTGTATACTTCCTTTAAAAGGGGAGATTGTTGGGTTAGTGAAGAGCAGGAGGATTCTTTAAAAAGAATTGTTGCTCCCTATTCTAGGCACGAGGAGAATTTTTTTTGTGCTCCCATTGTGTCATCTTTCAGCTGTTGTTCACGGCTTTATTAAATGAAATCTGATGCAGGGCTGTGGTTTAGGGGATAATTTAATTACCAATTAGGACCAGAATTCAAAAACAAACATGCAAACTTTAGCTAAACAGCTGCATTTGCTGGGAATTGGAATGACTTTCTGTTTAAATCACTGCGTTTTTGTCCCCAAATATACACCTTATTCACAAAATTTGCAGGCTTCAAATTTGTCAATATGCAAAATTACATAAAATAACCAAGTAATACTTTGTTTTTGCAGTGTTCCAAAAGCTAATGCTTCCAAATAAATCTGTTGGACCATAACCTGGTGTTGTGTGATTTTTCAACTTTGTCCACCCCAGTCCAGCACTTGCAAATCAAAATAATATGGTTCAGCTTTCTCTCAATACATGAAGATGGCACTCTCGAGGTGCTGGAGACTGAATTTTTTTTTGTTTAAATGATATGATGATTATTTTTCCGGTTGAATAATTGGTCAGATTGAGGTTCTCACTGTACATTCATGCAGCTGCGTCGCCTCACAACTGTGCAGTCCCTATATCGTCTGGGCCTGTTTTTGAAATAAACCTTTCAGATCCCTCAAAACCCAAACTTGGGGGTCCCTTTCTCACCACAATCTGAGTTATCCGCTCCTCTCTCGGGTTTCTCAGCCTCAGTACTGTACTGAACGGTGACCAGGGTCCTGATCAAAACTGCAAACTTGTGTTCAAAACATGTAACTCTTTCCTGCACACTCTCATGTTCTCCAAGAGATGGCGATATCAGCTGTAAAATATTAATCACCTTATCCATTTCCCAAAGGTCAGGCTGTTTACTGTGAATGTTGCCGGCTGGCTGGAATTCTTCTCGTGCACAAGCAATGAGCATTTAAAAGTTATTTGTGGTGAATAATCTTTACTTTCTTATTGAAGAGTGACATTGAAGACACAGAGAAGGAGTTTACTTCAGAGTACAACAGGACCTTGATCGGATGAGCCAATGGACCGTGAAGTGACGGATGGAGTTTAGATTAGATCAGATTCCCTACAGGTGTGGAATCAGGCCCTTCGGCCCAACAAGTCCATACTGACCCTCCAAAGAGTAACCCATCCAGACCCATTCCCCTCTGACTAATGCACCTAACATTATGGGCAATTTAGCACGGGCAATTCACCTAACCTGTACATCTTTGGATTGTGGGAGGAAACCCACGCAGACACAGGGAGAATGTGCAAACTCCACACAGACAGTTGCCCGAGGTTGGAATTGAACCTGGGACCTTGGTGCTGTGAGGCAGCAGTGCTAACCACTGAGCCACCGTGCTGCCTGTGAATTTCAAAGGAAAGCCTAATTTTGATTAGGCGGTGTTTAATTTTGATAAACATGAGGGGCTGCACTTTTGGAACGGCAAATCAGGGCAGGAAGTACACACTTACTGGGAAGGTCCTGGGGAGTGTTGCTGAACAGAGACCTTGGATTGCACATTCACAGCTCCTTGATAGTCAAGTCGCAGGTAGATGGGATAGTGAAGAAAGCGTTTGGTACATTTGCCTTTATTGGTCAGTACATCGAGTACAGTATTTACGACTTCCTCAGCACTTTAGTAAATCGGTGCATTAAATGTAGGAGTTGGGAGGTTATGTCGCGGCTGTGCAGGACATTGGTGAGGTCACTTTTGGAATACTGCATTCAATATTGGTTTCCCTGCTGTAGGAAGGGTGTTGTGAAGCTCAAAAGAGATCTGAAAAGATATACGAGGATGTTGCCAGGGTTGAGACTTGAGCTAAAGGGAGAGACCGAATAGGCTGGGACTATTTTCCCTGGAGGCTGAGGGGTGATCTTAGAACTTTATAAAATCATGAGGGACATGGATAGGGTGAATACAAAACCCGGTGTGAGGGAGTCCAACACTACAGGGTTTAAGGTGAGTGGGGAACGCTTTAAAAGGGACCCAAAGGGAAACCCTGTTCACACAGAGGGTGGTGCGTGTATGGAACCAGCTGCCAGAGGAAGTGGAGGACGCTGGGACAATAACAATATTTCAAAGGCATCTGTGTGAATAGGAAGGGTTGAGAGAGATATGGGCCAAGTGCTGGTCAATGGGACTAGATTTATTTGGAATATCTGGCCAGCATGGACGAGTTGGACCGAAGGGTCTGTTTAGATGCTGTACAGCTCTATGACTTTGTGACTAGGTGAATACAAGTCGTATTTTGAGCATGACATGACGTTGAACATATCTTCTGCCACCTTTGCCTCCACGCTCATTTCTTTGGTCAAGAGCTTTCTCACCATCTTCACCCACCTCCAACACTCTCCCTCCACCTGGACCCCTCCCTCTGACCTTTTAGCCACATTCGATCGTTCATAGAGAAGTCTCAACATGACATTGGTTGTCCCATTTTCTCTGCCCCTCCTCCTCCCATTCCAAATTATCTCCCTTTGAACTGACCGCACTCCATGCTCTCAGATCCAATCCTGACTTTGTCCTCAAGCCAGGTGCTAAGTATGATGCTGCTGTCGTGTGGCATACTGACCTGTACATTACAGAGGCTGAGCGCCAGCTCTTGGACCCCTCCTCCTATCTCTCCTGGACCATGATCCCACCACGGAACACCAGGATATTGTGTCCACAACGGTCACTAATCTCATCTTCCCCACCACTGCCTCCCAGCTCACAGTTCCCCCAACCTCAAACAACTCGCTTCTGCCTCCTTCCCAAAACCCACAAACAGACCCCATTATTTCTGCTTGCTCCTGCTCCACAGAACTCAACTCTTCCTACCCCGATTCAATATTTACTCCCCTTGTCCATTTCCTTCCCACTTACATCCAGTTTCTCTGACACTTAATGTACCCTTCAGATTTTCAGTTTGTGGGCTCCAGCGGACTCCTCATACCATTAGGCAAAAATGAGGACTGCAGATGCCGGAGATTAGAGTGGTGCTGAAAAGCACAGCAGGTCAGGCAGCATCCGAGGAGCGGGAAAATCCACGTTTCGGGCAGGAGCCCCTCATCAGGAATGAGGCTGGAATCCTTGGGGGTGGAGAGATAAATGGGAGGGGGTGGGGCTGGGGTGGAGGTAGTTGAGAGTACAATAGGTGAATGGAGAAAGGGGTAATAGTGATAGGTCAGAGAGGAGGGTGGAGAGGATAGGTGGGAAAAAAAGATCGACAGGTAGGACAGGTCATGAGGGTGGTGCTGAGCTGGAAGCTTGGAACTAGGGTAAGGTGGGGGGAGGGGAAATGAGGAAACTGTTGATGTCCACATCGATGCCCTGGGGTTGAAGTGTTCCGAGGTGGAAGATGAGGCGTTCTTCCTCCAGGCGTCGGGTGGTGAGGGAGTGGCGGTGGAGGAGGCCCAGGACCTGCATGTCCTCGGCAGAGTAGGAGGGGGTGTTGAAATGTTCGGCCACGGGGCGGTGTGGTTGATTGGTGTGGGTGTCCCAGAGATGTTCCCTGAAGCGCTCTGCGAGAAGGAGTCCAGTCTCCTCAATGTAAAGGAGACCACATCGGGAGCAACGGATTCAATAAATGACATTGGGGGATGTGCAGGTAAAACTCTGATAGATGTGGAAGGCTCCTTTGGGGGCTCCAGTGTGTCAATCTCCCTTCTCATCTATCCACTCCACCCTCCTCTCCGACCTATCACCTTTACCCCTAGTGGAAGGAAGTTTCTCAAAATGGAGAACAGTGTCCAGTGGTGTTCCACAGGTCTGTGTGTGCTGGGACTACTATTGTTTGCGATATACATAAATGATCTGGAGGAAGGTATAGGTGGTCTGATTAGCAAGTTTGCAGATGACACTAAGATTGGTGGAGTAACAGATCGTGAAGGGGACTGTCAGAGAATACAGCAAAATATAGATAGATTGGAGAGTTAGGCAGAGAAATGACAAATGTGAGGTGACGCATTTTGGAAGATACAATTCAAGAGCAAACTATACAGTAACTGGAAAAGCCCTAGAGAAAATTAATGTACAGGGAGATCTGGGTGTTCAGGTCCATTGTACCCTGAAGGTGGCAATGCAGGTCGATGGAGTGGTCAAAAAGGCAGATGGTAAGCTTTCCTTCAATGAATGAGGTATTAAGTACAAGAGTTGGGAGGTCATGTTACAGTTGTATAGGACTTTAGTTCGGCCACATTTGGAATACTGCGTACACTTCTGGTCACCACGTTACCAAAAGGATGTGGATGCTTTGGAGAAGGTGCAGAGGAGGTTCACCAGGATGTTGCCTGGTATGGAGGGCGCTAGTTATGAAGAGAGGTTGAGTAGATTAGGATTATTTTCATTAGAAAGTTGAGGGGAGACCTGATTGAGGTCTACAAAATCATGAGAGGTATAGACAGGGTGGATAGCAAGAAGCTTTTTCGCCCAGAGTGTGGGACTCGATTACTAGGGATCATGAGTTCAAGGTGAGAGGGAAAAAGTTTAAAGGAGATGTGTGGAATGTTCTTTATGCAGAAGGTACTGGGTGCCTGGAACGCGTTGCCAGTGGAGATGGTACAGGTGGGCACAATAGCGTCATTTAGGATGTATCTAGACAGATATATGAATGGACAGGGAGCAGAGGGATACATATCCTTAGAAAATAGGGACAGGTTTAGATAGAGGATCTGGATCGGCGCAGGCTTGGAGGGCCGAAGGGCCTGTTCCCGTGCTGCAGCTTTCTTTGTTACAAACTATTCTGTGACTCTATGGCATCCTAATGCTGAAATAGAAACTAGCTGCAAAACCACACTTAATCCAATTAAAGGCTTTTCTCCCTAATGCCTCCTTATTACATGCAGACATTTTTTCATCTGATGAACTTTAAAGATAAATTTAGATTTCTGAGGAGCCACACAGACAGACGGCCTCTTAGGCTCAAGTACAGAAGGCACATTGAGCAGGTAGCGAAACCAGGTGAGACAGGACAGTGTAGAGACACTAGAGATGAGAAGGCCTCCATGGAGTCTTAGAAAAGCAGGAAGGAAGTGGACAGATTACAGGAATGCCACTTTAGAGGACCTGACCTAATGGCAGAAGGCGGAGCTGTGAGTGATGAAGCTGTTGGCAGTATGTGTAGCTGCTGCGTACACAGACTGATTCCTGAAATGGCAGGAGAGACATATGAAGGCTGGATAGGTCAGAATTATAATCACTCGAGTTTAGATGAATTGTAGGGGTGGGTGGTTCTCTCAGATTCTAACCGGGACTAGACAGAGTAAAGGCAGGAGGGATTCTCCCCGATGACTGGGAAGTCCAGAACCAAGGGACACAGTCTAAAAATACACAGCAAGCCATTTAGGAATGAGATGAGGAGAAATTTCTTGTCCCAGCAAGCGGTGAGCCTGGGAATGCTCTGCCATACAAAGCAGTTGAGATCAGAACATTGAATGTTTTCAAGGAGTTAGATATCGTTATTGGGGCTAAAGGGATCTAAAAGGTGTGGGGAGGAAACAGGAACATGGAGAGTGAGTTGGATGATCAGCCATGTTTGAAGGGTCAAATGGCCTCCTCCCTCCTCCTATATTCTATGTTTCTATGTAACAGATGGCATTTGAAATAACCATAGTCCCAGAAACCCACGGGCTGCACGGACATTAGGGAGAGGTGACTGGAGGAGAGTTCAACCTGAAGGTCACGATGCCTTAAGCAAGGGGTAGGGTTGAGAAGGCAGAGCTTTTCATGGTGACCTCAACTAGTGTGGGAACTGAACTCACGCTGTTGGTATCACTGTGCATCACAACCCAGCCATCCATTCAATGGAATCAAGGAGGAGAACATACTGCCATAGAACCACACAGCACAGAAAGCAGGAAGTCATCAGGGGAGTTTAACAAGAAATGAAGAGTCTTGAAGGTCTTCCCTACTGTTGACCGTAGCAGTCAGTGCAGGGATCAGCAAGCGACAGTGTGGGAGTGACTGTCTCGGCATTTTACACTGACCTTGGTGATTGGAAGGGGAGAAGGTCAACTCTACATCCCAACATTCTGCATGAAGCTTATACTCTCACACCAGCGGTTCTAGCCTAGCCCGAATGGGGAATGCTGCTGCAAACTGGCAGCTATGTGGCAGCATGGTACAGTGTGTGATGCCACGGACAATAACCAAAGACTTGGCCTCAGATAGGCGTGGCACAAAGGAGCTGAGGATCCAGACGGGAAACAGTCGTCCAACATTAAGAAGTGATCGGGGAAAACTAGTTTGCTTTCTCCTGCTTACCATAGCCAAACAGAACGTACAGCGTGCCTCCTCCAGACACATAGGCCTTTGGACCAATCAGCTTGCCCTCACCGGTGACATTGTAAGAAACTGACTGGCCAATCAGGGCCCCTGTTGCTCCTGACACGAACACAAAGGAGATGTCGCGAAGCCGACTGGTCTGAAACAGAAACAAATTTGTTAGAATCACCTGCAGCAAGGCTTGGATTATTCACTGGTGATTGTACTCCTCCCTCCCATCGGAGTGAACTCACCTCCTTCTCAGTGAGCTGCATTGTGTGACTGGAACAGGAATCCAACCCCCAGGATTAGTAACCCAGAGAACGTGACTTCGAATCCCTGAGAACTGAACTTATAGTTTTAAAAATATGACGTTAGTGAAGGAGACGACGAAGCTGTCAGAAAGACTGAATGGGTTCACTCACACCCTTTACAACAGGAATCTTTCCCTGTCACCTGGTCAGGCTCTAAAGGCACTTCAGTCCCATATTAGTGTGAACGCTCTGTCTGGGATATCCCCTTCTGGATTGGAATCCTTACTTCCAAACCAGACTGGATGAAAAGTCACTTGCTTGCCTGCAATGGAGTTTATCAGCTGAATGTCCAGGCCAAAAAAAAATCCTCTGAGCTGAAGGAACTCAATTCAGTGCAGCAGTCACATGGGCAGCAGTGGAGTGGGTCAGTGCTGAGACTGTGCCCCTTCTGCAGTGGGAGCTGACTTCGTTTGAGAGGGGAGCAGCGGTGAGTAGGTAAAAGGGTCAGCAGCCAACAGCCAGAACAGATTTTAGCTCCTCTAACTTTTCCCAGCTAGCTATTAAGATGATCGAGTTAGAACCTTCTGAAACCTCTAATTGAGACCTGGATACATTTTCAGAGGTTTCCACACACCAGAATTGCTCACTGGAATATTCAACTTCCCGAGCAACTCCCGGCTGCGTTGGGATGTCCGAAGCACCACTCCAGTCTCAGCTTCAACAACTATCTTCTTAGATTAGATGAGATTACTTACAGTGTGGAAACAGGCCCTTCGGCCCAATAAATCCACACTGACCCGCTGAAGCGCAACCCACCCAGACCCATTCCCCTACATTTACCCCTTCGCCTAACACTACAGGTAATTTAGCATGGCCAATTCACCTGACCCACACATCTTTGGACTGTGGGAGGAAACCGGAGCACCCGGAGGAAACCCACGCAGACACGGGGAGAACGTGCAAACTCCACACAGTGGGTCACCTGAGGCGGGAATTGAACCCGGGTCTCTGGTGCTGTGAGGCAGCAGTGCTAACCACTGTGCCGCCCACTGGGCCAGAATGACAAGAATGGCAAGTGGAGCAAGTTTCTAAAGCATAGTTAGAGCCTATGGAGGGGGGGGAAAAGAATATCAGTTAAAAACAGGTAAACACTATAAGATCCCCTAGTTGCTTCAGTGAAGCTACAACACATCCAAGGTGTCACAACAGTGGGGTTCAGAGAGTTAATAGTTCCAAATTAATTTACTGACATAAGGGAGAATGTTCTGATTGGATGGTCACTGAGTAATATTACTGACACAATAGTTTAGTGAACTCAGGAGATATATATGTGCACTGTTTCATTCTACAAATAAATGTCCCCCTCCAATTGCAGACAGGCTGTGGAATCTTCTTTCACCCATTGGCTACCGGGTTTATAACAGAGAGCAGCAGTATTCTTGAGGGACCGATAGGAGGATGTACCTTAAATACCCATCATGTTATGCTCACCCGGATACTGAAAAGCAGGAAATTGTTGTTGCATGCACCTGCAGGAAACACGGCATCTTTTGCTCGATTGTTGTTACAGCTGTTATATTATCAGCGCATTTCATATGGACAACAGATCACAGTATTAACAGCAGGCAGGTTTACCCGAATCTGGGAGCACCCTCGCAGTCTGCATAAATACTTGGCACAAGTTGGGATAGGAGATTATATGACCCGAACAGGCACAGTGTGAACACAACTCTGATCACCAAAGGCCAGAGATGATGGGAAAGGATGCCATTTTTATCCTCACTTTAACCCAAATGCAAGTAAACCATCTCAGGGTGATGAGTGGGCTCACAGTTTGAGAAAGTGACATCAGGAAGATGATAAACTAGGATAGTGCAGAACTAAAGATGATGTATTTACCATATCCCTTCTCGATATTCTAAAACATCTGACGGGCCATTTGTGAAGTGACATCGTGGTTAATATTGTGCATATATATGCATGCAGGAAAATCCCAGAAACAACCAGGGTAACTGCTCAGCAGGTCTGCTCTATCTTTGGACAGGATGCTGGCTCAGGCAGTGAGAGAACTCCCTGCTCTGTTTATGTCCACCAGAACCAGGTTTAATATCTCCCCCCAAAGATGGGACACGACTGACAACCTCACACCCCTTCAGGACAGCACACGATTGTCAGCGATTGTCAGTAAATTTCTACTGAGGCTTTTCGCTTTAACTTACAGAAGGAAGGCAAACAAGTAGGAGAGCTCCCACATTGAATTTGCTCAAGGGGTGTCCAAATGCTGGAATGGGGATTGACCCCCAGAGTATTCTGACTCAGAGGCAAGAGCAGTACCACTGAACCAAGCCAGCACTTACTAGGCATGAAGGGTGATTACCACCCTAACTGCGGAGGATGCCATCCTCTGGCTATTTCACTGGGAGCTCTGCAGTTGTGTCAATCGAAGGCTGAGTGTTGGTCCATACCAGTACAGCAGGTCTGCTCCCAAGCAGCAAGTCTGTGAATCCATCACCGTCTACGTCTGGAAGCAACACTGCTGGGGCGGCTGGAATCTGATGGGACCGGTACATGCTCTTCATTTCCCACAGGCTACTTCCTGGAAAATAACAAATCTGATTACCTAAAAGAGAATGATTGCTCTGCAATATCACTGTCACAGACAGAGTGCTCTGTAACACAGTGCCCAGCCAGAGAGAGTGTGTTTTGTAAACAAGAGAGTCTGGACAAAGAGACAGAGCCCTGAAATAACACAAGGTACCATCATAGATAGAAACCTCTGTAACACAGTGCCCTATGGAGGTCGTCGACACGTGCATGATCCAAAGCAAACATGTTACGCAGTTTGAGGGGAACTGGCTCAGAGTCATTGAGCAAAAGACAAGCTGTAGACACTGCAACACATTGGGTGCAGGACAAGTGGTCTGAATACTTTGTTGCAGGAAGTGGTCAGACTCCCCAAGGATTGGGTAACCTGACTTGGTCCATGGTCAGGGACTGTGGTGGGTATACTGTACGCAAGGTGGGTAACCCAGGAAGAGCCTGAGCCTTGCCATCATCTAAGAGATCGGGAATTCTAGCAAGCTCCGTGCAGGTCAGCAGGGTAGATGAGCAAACTGACCATGGCATGGTGATCCAAGAGGTCTCCAGACTGGGTGGAGTTAATTGGAAATGTTGTAGTTGTATGGAGACGGTACAGTTAGGAGGATAGAAACAGCTCTCATTAGCCAAGAGTTAGATCCCAGAAGGCTGTGTTACTCGCAGTTTTCATGTCTACAGGGTACCAAAGGCATAGGTCAGACTAGTAAAGAGGGAGTATGAAAAGCTAGGGGCTAAGTTAGAAAGCAAAACTTCCACGATAATAATGCCTGGATTATTTTCAGAGCTAGAACACTGGGGAAAGTGGAAGTTGTAACACTGAGGTAGTATTCACCTGAATAGTGCTAGGACTAGTGTTCTGTGAGTTGCATTAGTAGAAATAGCTTTAAACTAAATTGTTTAAGTGAGGGAACCTATGATAAAATATAGGGAAAGGACAAGGTAAGGCAGCAAAATTTCAGTTAGGATAACGATACCATGACAGAAAGGGACAGAGTGCATAAAGAGTGTCCCAGCAAGTAAAGGTAGACATTGCTTAGTAGGTACAGAATTTAAACATTGCTCATGGCCATCAGACCTTAAATATTGTTAAAAGGACACACCAAGTCAATGCTTTTCATCTTGTACCCTTCAGGACATCTGATTTGGAAAGGGAACATCAATTTATACAGAAGTAGTTGTAAGATAACAAACACTGGATTCTAATGTTCAACAGAACATGGCATTTTGGAAAAAAGGAACGTAGGAAAAGTTGGAGGGGTAGCTCTATTAATTAAGAATGGCAAGTAGGCAATAGTGAGAGCTTGTCTCAGTGTTAAGTTGCAAGGTACAGAATCAGTTGGGATAGTGAAGAAATAGCAAAGAGGTCAGTGTGGAAATAATTTATAGGCCGCTACTGTAAGCACAAGGTAAGACAGGGTAACAGGAGTAAATAATGGGGCTTGTGAGAAAGGTATGGCAATAATCATAGGTGATTTTAAATCAATATATGTTTTGAAGAAATCAGATTGACAAATTTAGAAGTGCTTTCAGGACAGAGTCGAAGAGAATACTGAGACGCAGGCTACTGGATGAGACAGGATTGACGTTCGCAAGGAGGAGGTGTTAGCAATTCTGGAAAATGTGAAAATAGATAACTCCCCTGAGCTGGATGGGATTTATCCTACGATTCTCTGGGAAGCCAGGGAGGAGATTGCAGAACCTTTGGCTTTGACCTTTATGTCAACATTGTCTACAGGAATAATGCCAGAAGACTGGAGTATAGCAAATGTTGTCCCTTTTTTTAAAGAAGGTGAGTAATGATAGACCAGTGAGCCTTACTTTGGTTGTGGGTAAAGTGTTGGAAGAGGTTTTAAGAAATAGGATTTATAATCATCTCGAGAGGAATAAGTTGATTAGGGATAGTCAAGACGGTTTTGTGAACCATTGGTTGTGCCTCACAAACCTTACTGAGTTCTTTGAGATGGTGATCAAACAGGTGGATGAGGGTAAGCCAGTTGATATAGTGCATATGGATTTCAGTAAGGAGTTTGATAGGCTATTGCACAAAATACAGAGGCATGGGATTGAAGGAGATTTCGTGGTTTGGATCAGAAGTTGGCTAGCTGAAAGAAGAGAGGGTGGTGGTTAATGGGAAATGTTCATCCTGGAACGTCGAATTCTCTATTCCTGAGATGCTGCCTAACCTGCTGTGCTTTGACCAGCAACACATTTGCAGCAATGTTCATCCTGGAGTTCAGTTACTACTGGTGTACTGCAAGGATCTGTTTTGGGGCCACTGCTGTTTGCCATTTTCACAAATGACCTGGATGTGGGCGTAGAAGGATGGATTAGTAAATTCGCAGATGACACTAAGGTCAGTGGAGTTAGTGCCGAAGGACGTTGCAGGTTACAAAGCAACATAGATAAGCAGCAGAGCTGGGCTGAGAGGTGGCAAGTGGAGTTTAATGTGGAAAAGCGCGAGGTGATTCACTTTGGAAGGAGCAACAGGAATAAAGAGTACTGGGTGAGTGGTAAGATTCTTGCTAGTGTAGAGGAGCAGAGAAATCTCAGCATCCTTGTACATAGATCCTTAAAAGTTGCCACCCAGCTTGATAGGGTTGCTAAGAAGGCATACAGTGTGTTAGCTTTGATTGGTAGAGGGATTGTATTTTGGAGCCATGAGGCCATGCTGCAGCTGTACAAAGGTCTGGTGCAGCCACACTAGGGGTATTCTGGTCACCGCCTTATAGGAAGGATGTGGAAGCTTTGGAAAGGGTTCAGAGGAGATTTACTAGGATGTTGCCTGGTATGGAGGAAGGTCTTATGAGGAAAGGGTGAGGGACTTGAGGCTGTTTTCTTTAGATAGAAGGGGGTTGAGAGGTGATTTAATGGAGACTTATAAGATAATCAGAGGGTTAGATAGGGTGGACAGTGAGAGCCTTTTTCCTCAGATGCTGATGGCCAGCATGAGGTGACATAGCTTTAAATTGAGGGGTGATAGATATAGGACAGATGTCAGAGGTAGTTTCTTTACTCAGTGTGGTTAGGGTGTGGAATGCCCTGCCTGCAACTGTAGTAGATTTGCCAACTTCAAAGACATTTAAATGATCATTGGATAAAGATATGGATGAAAATGGAATAGTGTAGGATAGATAGGCTTCGGATTGGTTCCACAGGTCAGTGCAACATCAAGGGCCGAAGGGCCTGTACTGTGCTGTAATGTTCTAGGACAGCTTCTAAGATCAATAAGTTCTAAAGCAAACCAGAAAGCAAGCTGTTCTAGATTTGGTAATGCTCGATGAGACATAAGTGGGCATATTTTTCAGTTGAGAGAAAAAAAATATAAAAAAAAGACATGAGGCAATTTTTTTTCAAACAGAGTGGTTCGCACTTGGAGTGAACTTTCAGAGGAGATGGTGGATGCGGGTACAATTACAACGTTAAAAGCCAATTGGATAAGCACACGAATAAGAAATGTTTGGAGGGATATGGACCAAGCGCAGGCAGGTGGGACGAGTTTAGTTTGGGATTATGGTCAGCATAGACTGGTTGGACCAAAGGATCTGTTTCTGTGCTGTATGACTCTGAGACAGGAATAACTTATGACCTGATAGTAAAGTCATTGGCACATACCAGGCATCGTAGTTTAGTTTGTGGGAGAGAAGTGAGTCTAAGATTAGGGTTTTAAACTTGTATAACAGCGATTATGAAGTTTTAAAGACTGAGCTAGCTAATGTGAACTGAATATGTAAGTTAAGTGATAGATCAATAGCAATATAGTTGTAGACATTTAAACAGACATTTCATAACACACAGGAAAGATGCATTTAACTGAGGTAGAAAGATTCTCAGGGAAGGATGGTTCATTATTAGCTAACAAGAAAGTTAAAGATACCATTGAATTGGAAAAGCATAGAATTCAAAACAGCTGTTGAAAAAAAATTGACCAGAATGTTTAAAACAGCAAAGAATAACCAAAATACAATAAGACAGACTTTACAGTATGGAAGCAAATGGGCTAGAAATTAAAAACTCAGAGACTGTGTTCCTACAGGAATTTAAAAAGGAAAATAAAAGTGAATATTGGTACTCTAGAGGGTATATTTAGGAATTCTTCAGTATAGAAGGCCGTACATATATTGTGGAATGAGATTTGGATTGCAGAAAGGAATGGACATTGCTGGATTGCAAAGGGCTATCATGTGACTACTTGGATTTGGAAAGTCGAAGTGTTTCATTAGATGTTTACAAAAAAAACTAGTGACTTTGATCAGCAAAGCTTTTAAAGAGAAATAGGGGTTTTATTGCTTTAATTGTTGAGAAAACAGATCTGAAAATCCCTAATAAATCTATGCTGCCATCATCTAGCAACAGCCTCTGGAGTGAGGTAATGGGGATTTTATTTTAGTTCACACATATTAAGTTGTGAGCAGTTACAGTAGGGGTTTATAAGGGCAAGCTGTGCTCTCTCAGTCCGGAACCATCAGCGTTTGGGCTGAAAGTAGTACGCTATATCTTCTGGGGTTCTGAGGAAGGGTGACTGGACCTGAAACATTAACTCGGATTTCTCTCCACAAAATCTGGCAGACCTGCTGAGCTTTTTCAGCAGTTTCTGTTTTTGTTTCTGATTAAAGCATTCACAGTTCTTTTGTTTTATACTCTCTATATCTTTCTCAGTAAGGTAGTTTGAAAAAAAACCTTAATGAAATTTTTTTCAAGTATCAGCATCTCTGTTTCTTGGCTGAATCTGAAACCTTGTTGGAAGATTTTCCATTATTCTGCAACTGTTCGCAATCAGACCTCATCAAAAGGAACTGAGAGAGGTCAACCTATTTTTGATATCGGAATTCACCACTTGACCTACTGGAATGTTTGTTTTTTTTTACCCCTTGTACCTCTCCTTTTTTTCTCCACCTGTAATAGCTCTGCAGAATTATGAATGTGGGAGTGTATTTGGGATTAAAGGGACACATGGTTTAACTTACATTCTAAGAGCAAATTACTGCAGATGCTGGAATCTGTACTTAAAACAAACAATGCTAGAGATCACAGTGGGTCAGACAGCATCCATGGAGAGAAAATAAGCGAACATTTTGCGTCTGAAGAATCAAGCAGACTCTAAACGTTAACTTGCTCTCTTTCCATAGATGCTGCCTGATCCAGTGATTTCCAGGACATTTTGCTTCTAATTCACATAGTAGCTAGTTAAAACCACCTTGCCACTTGTTTGCAGAATAAGTTTGCCAATGATAAAGGTGTTAATTTTGAGTTTATTGAAAGGCCTGGTGGAACTCCATTTCTTTTTAGGTAACATTAGGAAAGAGAAAGAAATGGACTGTTTTGGTGACTGAATAAAATACTTACACTTTTGTACAGCTTGGTTTTCAGTCCTCTGCTCCTGCTAGAGTCTCGTGAGTGTGCTGACAACATGGGTCACAAAATGTTATTACACAGGTGCAGAGAGAGTGATTAGGTTGGCAAATGGTATTGCAAAGGGAGTGGAACGTATCACCAGGGAGGGTTTGCTACAGTTATCCAAAGCATTAGTGAGACTACATCCAGCTGTCCTGTGTACAGTTTAGGTCTCCTTATTTAAGAATGTATATGATTGTGTCAGAAGCAGTATAGAAAAAGTTCAGATTCCTTGGATGAAAGCGGGGAGGGGGTTGGACAGGACGAATTTTTATCCATGCAGGTTTTAAAAGAATAACAAATGCTCTTGTTGAAACATATGAGGAGGACTGATGCTAGAAGGATGCTTCCACTTACGGGAGAGACTAGAATGACAGGTCACAGTGTTAAAATAAGGGATTGAAGACAAAACTGAGGTAAAAAGGTTTATTTCAATAATTCTCTTCCTAAGATTGTGGAGGAGGCAGGATCAGAGAGTGTTTTTAAGGCAGAGTTAAATAGATATTGACTAACGAGTCAAGGGGATTGTGGATATGCAGGAAAATAGATTTGAGGCCACACTTGGATCAGCCATGATGCTATCAAACAATAGGCCAGACTTGAGATGCCAAAAGGTGTATTCTTCCTCTTAATTTGTAGGTGCGTAGAGTGCGCTCTTTAACATGGAAACTGAAAGAACTGCAGATGCCGTTAAACAGAAACAAGCTCAGCAGGTCTTGCAACGTTTGTGGAGATCTCTCAAACCAGACCACTGAGCTTTTCCAGCAATTTCTTTAACATAGAGCACTGCTGTAGAGATGTAAAACGGTAGTGACAAATCTCAGGTCCTGGCATTCCATGGGACTGAGAGCCGGTTAATTGCACAGCCACCTTCAATAAAAAGAAAGCTTGCGAAGATTCTGATATATCACACGGCATTGAGGACAGGTCCCCAGAATGTCACTGTTGGAAGATGCTGTACCTGAGCTGCTGTTAATGACCTTCAACATGTGACTGATTCCGATCAGGAGGCAGACAGAACCCGGCCCTCCGAGATAGCCGATGCCGCACTGGATAAATTTCAGTCGCTCTGGAGCCAGGGATGTCCACATTACGCTGCCATCAACCCCAGATAACACTGCTACCGACGTGTGAAGTTTCAACGCAGCTGCAAAAAAAGCAAAAGCCATGAGACAATCCACCGTATCACCTGCATCCCGAGTTACCAGCTCCTCCACTATATACATGAAGCACCGTTCTGCGAGCTTCCCATTTCTCTGGCTGTCTCTTGGTTCCAGTCCCTCTCCTGGAGTTGCCAATTATCAGGTGTCAGCCCGTGTAACAACAGCTAGCAGTCTGTTCCACCACCAGGAAGGGAAAAGCTGGCCTTGCAACTACTTGCCCTGTGAGCCCAATGGCCAGGAATATCCAGCCACCAGTAGGAGCAATTGGGAACAGGAAACGCAGATGAACCAACCAATTTTGAGGATCAGGCCATCTGTCCTGCTGCACTTGACACCTGTTATTAGGCAAACAGAATGACTGCAGATACTGGAAACCAGATTCTGGATCAGTGGTGCTGGAAGAGCACAGCAGTTCAGGCAGCATCCAAGGAGCAGCAAAATTGACATTTAGGGCAAAAGCCCTTCATCAGGAATAAAGGCAGTGAGCCTGAAGCGTGGAGAGATAAGCTAGAGGAGGGTGGGGATGGGGAGAAAGTAGCATAGAGAACAATGGGTGAGTTGGGGAGGGGATGAAGGTGATAGGTCAGGGAGGAGGGTGGAGTGGATAGGTGGAAAAGAAGATAGGCAGGTAGGACAAGTCTTGGAGTCAGTGCTGAGCTGGAAGTTTGGAACTAGGGTGAGGTGGGGGAAGGGGAAATGAGGAAACTGTTGAAGCCCACATTGATGCCCTGGGGTTGAAGTGTTCCAAGGCGGAAGATGAGGCGTTCTTCCTCCAGGCGTCTGGTGGTGAGGGAGCGGCGGTGAAAGAGGCCCAGGACCTCCATGTCCTCGGCAGAGTGGGAAGGGGGAGTTGAAATGTTGGGCCACGGGGCGGTGTGGTTGATTGGTGCGGGTGTCCCGGAGATGTTCCCTAAAGCGCTCTGCTAGGAGGCGTCCAGTCTTCCCAATGTAGAGGAGACCACATCGGGAGCAACGGATGCAATAAATGATATTAGTGGATGTGCGGGTCAGCAAATGTGGCTGTGGTAGCGAATTTGTTTCAGGACATGGTTGAAGAGCTTCAGGGCAGAGGAAATGCAGCACATGGTGCTCCTTGGATGCTGCCTGAACTGCTGTGCTCTTCCAGCACCACTAATCCAAAACCCGTTATTAGGCAGCTTCTCTAGAAAGTGGTTTTAGTTAGTGGCTCAAGAAGGCAATTTTCAGTGGCCAACCAATACTGATTTTGATCATTTTTTAAAAAAATCAAACATTTAACATTTTTTACAGAATGGTTTTCTTAACAAGCTTAAAATGTTACATCATGGGGTAAACCCTCCTGCTTAATTTAAACCAGCAACACAGAAAAGATTTATCCTGCGCAGTAATCTGTCAAAATTCGAGGCTAAATTATTAAGTAAGAATTAATAACTTTATTCTTTAAAGTCTAACAGAGAATAATTAACTAACTACTACTTACAACTCCTTCCTCTAACCTACCTTTTACTTTCCCTTCTATAATACTAGTCTGATAAAACCCCTGATTAGGATTTATCAAAATTCAAATTTCAAAACCAGCCAGCAGTCGAATCTTTTCTTTACATCTTCCTCTGTCTTCTTTTCTTCTTAGGGATTTCTGTTTCACAGGACACTGATCATAAAGGTATCTTTAAGAGAGCTATTTTTCAGGCACAAGCTGGTGGCTTGGCAGTTCTCCTCCAACTGTTGAATGCTTCCCGGTCTTATACCTCACAGCATCAGATTGTTTCATGGTTTTTAATATTGTCAATATACTAAATTCAAAACTTGATTAGAGGTTGGTATTTTTGGGGGTATAATTTAAACTGATTGGCCTAATTCAATTTTTTTTTGTCTCTAGGCAACCAGCTACCCTAGTTGCGGGAACGAAAGGTTACATTATATCTTGTTCAGAACACTTGGTGCTGTCAGGCAGCTCTGCTAGCTTCTGAAAGGTACAATACATCCACATCTTCAAAATAAAGTGTGGAGTTTTGTTTTTGCTAATTTGCCTCGCTTTTACAGATCACGGAGGGATTTTCCAGCTCTCTTTGACTGCAGTGTTGAAACACCTGTTTGTCACAGGTCATCTTCTTCCCAATGGAGGCCATTATGGTCCTCTTTACTGTCTTCATGTCAGAGAACCATACAGACTCTGGCTCAGCTCATTCAACTTAAACAAACACGATTCGACTGGTCAGCTACCAGACAGACAACTGACTATCACCAAACCCATACAACAGCTGGCATTTTCATACTGCCCTTAATGTAATAAAAATACTCAAGATACTCACAAGAATGTTATTAAACAGCCACAGAAAGAGATATCAGGGCAGATGACCAAGATCTTGGTCAAAGGTTTTAAGGTGATAGGGGGAGAGAGATAGAGACAAGTTCAGGGGTGGTATTCCAGAGTCCGCTGAAAGCAGAGCCACCAATGTGAGCAACTAAAACTGGGAAGTGCAAGAGACCCGAATTAGAGGAGCTCAGAGACCTTGAATTCCTATAGGGCTGGAGGAGATTACCGAAAAGGAAAGGGACTGACCTCAGAGAAATAGGGTGGAGGATTTTAAATTTTAATTGGAGGCGTTGTCAGTCCAGACCCAATGAATGTGCAAACGGAGGGTGGAAAAATACATGGTGCGAGTTAGGACACAGCCATTGGAGTTTTGGATGAGTGCATGTTGATGTTGATTGGAAGATGGGGGTCTGGTCTGGAGAACAAAGGACTAATCAATCGGAGGTAATAAATGCAGGAATAGGGCTTTCAGTAGCAGATGAGTTGTGGCAGTGGGTAATATAATGGAGGTAGAAGTGGGGGATCTTGGAGAAAAGAACAATACGAACAGTGCAGATGGGCTGGCTCAGCTTCAGGCAGTTACCAAGGATGGAAACGGCAGTCAGGGAACAAGAGTTTACGGCAGGACAAAGGCAATGGCTTCAGCGTTTAGTTGCAATCATATGATTTATCTGAACAAACTATTAGGAGATACACCAGGGACAGAGTTACTAAGGTACTGGACAACATATGGAGGGGGACAGCATCACCAAGAGACTGAGATACACACCCAGGGGGAGGGGGAGTTGTGTTACTGAGATATTGAGAGACACAGTGGAATTCCTTATAGAAAGCTGTAACCAAAGCCTGCCTTTATGATATGAAAAGGAGTTAAATGTAGGATCCTTGGCTGGTACAGAACAGACACCTTCTGTCGTTTACAATGTTGAGTGTACATTATTATGGAATAAAGCAACTTTAATTGATGCAGTGAAAGTGATTGACAAAACACTGTGGAATCCTGAAACAAAAACAGAAATTACTGGCAAAATATAACTGGCCTTACAACATCGGTCAGAACAAAGCAAAGTTCATGTCTGGAGTGTTCTTCATCTGAACAGATAGCAGGTCGGGGAAACAGGTATGTATGCTGAAGACAAGGTTGGTGGTGGTAGTGAGTGGTTGGTGTAAGGACTTAAGTGAAGATGGAGCTGAGTAAGTGAGTGAGTGAGACTATTCTTTAAGCTTGCACTGAGGCTTGCTGGTGGTAGGAGGTACAGGCAGGTGTTAACACTTTCTGCGACTGCATGGGAAGGTGCCTTGGGTGTGTGGGAAGTGTTGGGAATGGAGAAGGGATGTACCAGGGGGTCCTAGAGGGAACAGTCCCTGCTGACAAGGGAGGGAAGGCAAATGCATATCTGGTTGTGCTATCCTGTTGGAGGTGATGGAAATGGTGGTCTACAATCCTTTTCATGAAAAGGCTGGTGGGTGGTGAGTGAGGACCATTGGGATCCTATCATTGTTGTGGGAGAGGAAAGTGGAGTGAGGGCATAAGTCTAGGAAATGGGTTGGACACAGCGAAGGGCCCTGGGCTTTGCCAGCGACTTCTGTTTTTGTTACAGATCTCCCGCATCCAGTCTTCTTTGTTTGACTGTTGTGGATTCCTGTCCAGGTAGTCACCATACTGTCACAACTGCAGCAAATACTCCATCCAGCTACCTGGTGGCCTGAGGCCTCCTCTCTGGTCCTGGACTTTCCCGGTGGAACTGAACGAAATAATTACATCAGAAACTTGGTCATCATTAACATCCCAAAGCGTCATCACTGGAGGGAAACCTAAAGGAGAGAGAATCCTGGATGAACAGGACAGACACAGAAATACATCTAGAACGAGCAAAGGCCTCTTGGCACATGGAGCAGGGGTCGATTTATTTAAAAATGGACAAGCTTTTTGGGATCTTCTGCCTATTCTTATGCTCTTAGGCAGCAGTGACCATCTCTCAGTTGCCTGCTGCAGCTTCTTCTCGATGTGGGCAGAGAGACCTGTCCTACTCAAAGTCAATACAAAGACTTGAGGGTTGAAACTAATCTGGTTCACTGATAGAGAACTCGGCTTCCTGTGCGCTCAACCTGGTTTTCTCATACCAACTCTCAGCAGCCGGTCAGGGAACATGGAAACCGAAATAGGTAATTTAGGCCTTTGGCGTCTGTGTGGCCAATCAGTGAGAATGTGCAGCCTAACCCCACATGATGGTCTTTGCCCCATGCTCATTTAGTGCCAGATATTTCTCCTGGGTCCTGTAGACTTTGCTCCTCTCCTGGTGTTCCCCTGATTTCTGCTCTCCTATGGTGTGTCTCTCATTGCACCTGACCTCCTGATTGCCCTGCAATCTAAAACATCACTTCACCAGGGAACCCAGGGACACAGCATTCAGGCCAGCAAAGACCGTGCCCCAAAAAAAAGCCTTCCATTTTAAAGAAAATCAACCAGCAAGCTGATGATGATGTAAGTGTTCATAATAAGGGTCTCATCGGTTCGGAAGACTGCAAACTAGACAGAGCTATAGCAAATCGATGGCATCTAGAGTTCTTAAAGGGGAGGCACAACTTTCAATGTCTGTGGTGATCATCTGGCTCAGATTTAGCATGAAATATGCAATCACTGGGCACAAGTCAGGGCGTTTCCCATTTGTTCAGAAGACAAGCTGTATTTGCTCAGTTAGGATGTTTAGAGCTCAATCTGGAAGCCACAGGATCACATAATATGGAAGTAGGCCATTCAGCCTCCTGTATCAGTGCTGGCTCTGGCAAAGCACTGCACTTCTGCTCTTAACCCACGTCCCTGCAATTTACTTTCTTTTCAAATATTCATCTAATTCTGTTTGCAATTTATTACTGAAGCTGCTCCCACCGCCCTTTCGGCATCTCATTCCAGATTAGAGAAAACCCATCTTCTAGATTAGATTACATTCAGTGTGGAAACAGGCCCTTCGGCCCAACAAGTCCACACCAACCCATCAAAGCGCACCCACCCAGACCCATTCCCCTACATTTACCCCTTATCTAACACTACGGGCAATTTAGCATGGCCAATTCACCGGACCCGCACATCTTTGGACTGTGGGAGGAAACCGGAGCACACGGAGGAAACCCACACAGACACGGGGAGAATGTGTAAACTCCACACAGTCAGTCGCCTGAGGCAGGAATTGAACCCGGGTCTCTGGCGCTGTGAGGCAGCAGTGCTAACCACTGTGCCGCCCACTCTCTGGTCCTTTTGCCAATCACGTTACATCTGTGGTCTCTGGATATCAACTCTCCTTCCAGTTTTCCTTCTTTACTTTGTCAAAAAAGTCCATAATTTGGTTGACCTCTCCCTTTCAACTTTCTTTGCACTAAGGAGAGCTTCTCTAGTTTCTCTGGAGAGCAGTAATCCCTCGCCCCTCACTAAACGACTTGATATAACGACCTGTTGGGTTCCCAGAAACATAGGATGCACATGAAGCCATTTGGCCTATGTATCTTTGCCAGCACAAAAACAACTTGTTGAAAATTTAAAATGCAACAAGGGTTTCTGCTTCTACCACGTTTTCACGTAGTGAGCTCAGACTCTGGCTCTCAGGTTGAAGAGATTTCACAACCCTCTACAGATTTCCATATTTTGTGACTACACTCCTTCAAACCACCTTGAAATGTTTTACTATGTTAAAAAGTATGATATAAATGCAAGTTATTGTTGAATTAGCAAAGAGTTACACATTTTGTGCGAAGGATTTGGTGCTAATCTGAAATGCTATAAATCTCGTGCTTGATGTTTTATTGCCATGGTCTATTCTTAAGTGTAATAAATCAGATGGGCAGTTTATAACCTGAGTAACCTGTCTGAATGTGAGAGTCTGCAAATAGGAGGGGTCAGAGGTCTGGTGTCAATTAATCGGAGTGTGTTTTGGTGACAAAGAGACTTCTGCAGCGCACCACAGGAACTGTTGCTTTACACTGCAAAACAAATCTTGTAAAATGTTACATTTGTTATCTTACTTGTACACTTTCAGAAGAGATGCTGAGTGCAGGGCAATGCATTGCTGATAAATTGCAGTAGTGCTTATTCCTAGCCCGTTCCCAATCTATTATCAGCTATTGGTTCTGGTAGATGTCATTATCAAGGCTGGAGAGAGTTTGGAAGAGATTTGCCAGGATGTTACTGGGAATAGAGGTTTTGAGTTATAGGGAGAAGCTGGATAGGCTGGGACCTTTTCACTGGAGGGTAGGAGGTTGAGGGTTGACCTTACAGAGGTTTATAAAATCGTGAGGGGTCTAGGTAAGGTGACTGGCAGGTGTCTTTTCCCTAGGATGGGGGATTTCAAGACTAGGAGTGGCAGGGAGGCTCAGTGGTTAGCACTGCTGCCTCACAGCACTGAGGATCCGGGTTCAATTCCAGCCTCAGGTGACTGCGTGTGGGGTTTGCACATTCTCCCAGTGTCTGTGTGGGGTGGCTCCAGTTTCCTTCCACAATCCGAAAACGTGCAGGTTAGATGGATTGGCCGTGCTTAATTACTCATAGTGATCAGGGATGTGTAGGTTAGGTGGACTAGCCATAGGAAATGCAGAGTTGCAGGGATAGAGTCCAGGGGTGTGCCTGGGTGTGATGCTGTTCTGAGAGTCAGTGGGGACTTGTTGGGTGGAATGGCCTGTTTCCACACTGGAGAGATTCAGTGATTCAATGATTTTTAAGATGAGAGGAGAAAGATTTTAAAAAGACATGAGGTAATTCTTTTTAAAACCACACAGTTTGTGTGCGGAATAAACATTCAGAGGAAGTGATGGATTCAGGTACAGTTACAACGTTTAAAGACATTTAAATAAGTAAATGAATTGGAAAGGTTTGGGTGGAGGTTGGGGGCAGTGGATGTGGGCCAGGATGGGAAGGTTTAGTTTTGGATTTTGGTTGTCTTGGACTGGTTGGACCGAAGGATCTGTTTCCGTGCTGTGATTCGACGTGAGTGGGGGAGGTGTCTGTTCACTCAAAACACTGGCTCTGTGACAACCGGAAGAAGCATTCAAGAGGGCAATTGACAATTAGATTACATTAGGTTAGTTACAGTGTGGAAACAGGCCCTTAGGCCCAACAAGTCCACACCGACCCTCCGAAGCGCAACCCACCCAGACCTATTCACCTACATTTACCCCTTCACCTAAGACTACGAGCAATTTAGCTCAGCAAATTCACCTAACCTGCACATTTTTTGTGCTCGGAGGAAACCCACGCAGACACGGGGAGAATGTGCAAACTCCACACAGTCAGTCGCCTGAGGCGGGAATTGAACCCAGGTCTCTGGCGCTGTGAGGCAGCAGTGCTAACCACTGTGCCACCGTGCCGCCCGACAATCACATAGTAATAGTGTGCAAGGGTATGGGGAGAAAGCAAGAGAGTGACACCAGGTAATGGCTGTTTTAGGAACCAGTACAGACTCAATGGGCTGAATAGCCTCCTTTTGCACCTTATCGGTTCTGTTAAATCTTAGGAAAGCTGCAAAGGCAAATTGTCCTTCAGTCAGAGCAATTTCCTTGCCTTTGAGTGAGTCTTTTTTGGTTGTTCTCAGCCTGACTGCACAGGAACAACTGCAGTCAGATGTCAGCCAGTGTAGTCTCCACTGCAGAATGGTGAAAGGTAATGAGAAATGTTAGGGCTCCCCTATGCCTAAACTTCACTCAGCATCTCCTAAATATGGACTGGGCAAATGTCAGCAATTCTCTCTGGCTGAATCACTAGGTGTAGTACTGGTCCTCCCTTCCCAATACTCTATGACACGAGGCATGGCTGCCATTGCATTTCCACTAGCTGAGCTCTGCTCACTGGCTGCTTGGCCTAGGCTGCGGTTCCACGAGGTCATCAGCGGCTGGCTCCTCGGACACGGGATGAAGAAAGCGCAGGCCAGAACAAGGACCATGGCCAAAGCCAGGGTGAGCAGGAAGGCAGCTGTCCGCAGGCAAGGGACGAGTGAGGTTCTGGCTTTAACGGTAAACTCGTCGGAGACCTCAGTTGCATGGACCTCCGTGGAGCTAGGCTCGTCCAGTCGCCGTTGTTTCATTTTCAATGTGTGCATTTCAACTGCGGCATCAATATCTCCATCACACGCAGCCTCGACGCTGCCCTCAGTCTGGACGTTGCCATTTTTCTGGTAGCTGAGATCGCTATCATCCTCGCTGTCATCACTGTCAGCTTGCCGGAGTGGATCATATTCCCCCAGATCGTGAATCTTTTTCCCTGGAAAGTAAAGAGTTGTTGAAAACGATGTTCACCAATGTTGCCCTCACTTCTCACTACTCTAACTCTATGTGAGCAGGATTCTGTGTTCTTCTTTTAGTCACCCAGCCCTGCAAACATCGTTCCCTACCCACATTGAGTTAGTGGATTTCCATCCAGGCATCTCCCAAACCCTATTGGATGTGGCAAGAAAAGCTCTGTAGAATACCCAACTCTGCACCAGTCCCTTCCAATCCAGTTACATGGGACTTTGGAGGGGGAAGTAGGCCATTCAGCCCTTTGAATCCGCTCCACCATTCAACAAGGCCATGGCTGACGAGGTTGCGGTCTCAGCCTCACTTCCCTGCGTGCCAACTGTCCTCAACTCCATTAGCTAGCAAAAAGCTGTTTAACTCACCCTCAAATGAAGTTGAAAGATCCAGCCTCCATTACTGTTTGGAGAGAAGAATTCCACACATAGATGATTGAGAGAAAGGAAAATCTAATCCCTGACTTAAAAGGGAGGCGCTTTATTCTTGAATCATATTTTCCATAATGTACACAAGGACTCCTAATCTCTATAACATACACAAGGACTGCTGCTTGCCATGATATAATACAGACTGCTATTCTCCCCAATACATGGAGAAACTGCTTTTCTCTATAATACACAGGAATTTTGATTCTCTATAGCATACAGAGGGGCTATTATTCTCTGTAACATGAAAGACAGAGAGAGAGAAAGAAAGAAAGAGAGAGAGAAAGAAAAAGAGAGAGAAAGAAAGAAAGAGAGAAAGAGAGAGAAGAAAGACAGAGAGAGAAAAAGAAAGAAAGAGAGAAAAAGAAAGAAAGGGGGAGAGAGAGAGAGAGAGAGAGAGAGAAAGAAAGAGAAAGAAAAGAAAGAGAGAGAGCGCAAGAGAGACAGCAATTCTCCATTCTCCATAATATTGTTGGTAAAACACACCTGGCTCACTAATGTCCTTTAGGGAAGGAAACCTGCCATTCTCGCCTAGCCTGGACTACATGTGACTCCAGACACACTGCATTGTGGTTAATTCCAAACTGCCCTCTGGGCAATTAGAGCAATAAATAGTGGACCACACAGTGATGCCCACAAAAAGGTGGCATCCAAGTCCACAGTAATGGGGGAAACAAATAGAATGTTGGTCTTTATTTCAAAGGGAATGGAGTATAAAAGTAGGAAGGTTTCGCTGAAACTGTGCAACCAATAATTAGTTGGTAAATTGCAAACAGTTTTGGTTCCCTAATCTAAGGAAAGATATATTGATGTTAGAGGCAGTCCACAGAAGGTTTGCTGGGCTGAGGGACTGCCTTATGAAGAGATATTGAATAGACTGGGCTGGTTCTTGTTGAAGTTTAGAAGAATGAGATGTGACCTTAAAGAAATATAGAACATTCTTTGGGGACTTGACAGGGTAGCTGCAGAAAGGTTGTTTTCCCTTGGGGAAGACTGTAGAACCAGTGGGCATCAACTCAGAAACAAGAGGGTCACACATTTAAAACAAAGAGGAGGAGGAATTTCTTCTCTCAGGGGTTAGTGTATCTGTGGAATTCTTTAGAGCAGAGAGTTGATGATGCTGGATCAATAAGGATATTCGAGGCTGAGATTGGCAGGTTTTTTAATCATTAAGGGAATCGAGCATTATGGGGAAAAGACTGGAAAGTGGTGTTGCACATTATCAAATCAGCCAAAATCTCATTGCATGGTGAAGACCCGATGGGCTGAATGGCTCATTTCTGCTGCTGTCTCTTATGGGCTGTATAGAAGACATCACAAGTCCTCCATCAACAGGGTATAAAACATTTATTTTTGAGGGCTAATTTGTAATTTTCATTGGGCGACCTTTCATTTTGATTCCTTTTTTAAAAAAGATGATACAGTCACTTAACAACATGACCTAGCGTGTTTGTGTTAACTTCAAGGACATTTAGACTGCACAGAAACAGAATTTGAAGAAAACATCAATGTCTTCAATAATTATCAAACTCAATTAAAATTAAAACCACAACACAGAAGTAAAGCACTAATTTTTGAGACATCACAGTATTTAACTTGGCAAATGGTAACAACTTTTTTCCCCAAAATAAAATGTCATCCTTTTGTGCACAAAAAGCCATAACCCTAAAGACACCTTTCAGATTGGTGAGTTCACAGTTGGTGTGTTTCTAGAGTCAGAGTCATAGAGATGTACAGCTTACATCGTCACAAAGATGGTATATTTTAGCCAGGCATTTTTAAGTCATCTTGGATTTGAATTTAACAACGAGCAGAGAATTCATTTCAACATCCACAATGTTCAGTACTGAACATATGCAGCATTAAGTTCTCTTACAGACTCCCTTGTGAGCACACTATCTCCCTCCCACTTCTGGGAGCTCCTTTACAGGTCTCCTAATGCCCCATACCCCACTATAGCTCCCTCACTGACTTTCTGCTGCCCTCCCTCCAGCATCTTTGCAACCTCTGTGCTGCACCCCAGCTCCCTTGTGGCCTTTCTGTATCCACTTCATCCCCTTGCTGTCTCCTACATCCAAATACTTCCTAAATAAAGTTGCCTGCCTTTTTTTTAATTCATTCCTAGGATGAGGCGTCAGTGGCCAGGCCAGCATTTATTGCGCATCCCTAATTGCCCAGAGGCTAAGTAAGAGTTAACCATAATGCTGTGGGTCTGGAGTCACATGTAGGCCAGATCAGGTAAGGATGGCGGTTTCCTTCTCTTAAGGACATGAATGAACCAGATGGGGTTTTCCAATTCTTACTTCCAAATTTTACTGATTTCAAATTACACCATCTACTGTGGCGGATCCCCTGAACATTACCTGGATCTCTGGATTAACAGTCCAGCAATAATACCAATAGGTAATTGCATCCCACTGCCTCCACCAGAATATCAGCTCCCAACTCTCTGCAATTTCTGAGAAGATTTGTAGCTCAGGTTGAGGTTCAGGTTATAAGTTTGCTTGCTGAGCTGGAAGGTTTGTTTTCAGATATTTTATCACGATGCTCGGCAACATCATCAGTGAGCCTCCGTGAAGCGCTGGTGGTATGCCCACTTTCAATTTGGGTGTCTTGGTCTCTTAAGGGTGGGTGATTTCCTG
Source organism: Hemiscyllium ocellatum (assembly GCF_020745735.1). NCBI lineage: Eukaryota > Metazoa > Chordata > Chondrichthyes > Orectolobiformes > Hemiscylliidae > Hemiscyllium > Hemiscyllium ocellatum. Next base: position 26,008,174 of record NC_083433.1, on the reverse strand, counting down.
TTCTTTTTCTCAGGAGTTGGTAAATGGGGTCCAAATTGGTGTGTTTATCGATGGAGTTTCGGTTTTCTAGGAATTCCCAGGCGTGTCTCTGTTTAGGTAAAAACAATGACTGCAGATGCTGGATTCCTGATGAAGGGCTTTTGCCCGAAACGTCGACTTTCCTGCTCCATGGATGCTGCCTGACCTGCTGTGCTTTTCCAGCACCACTCTAATCCAGAATCTCGTGTCCCTGTTCAGCCTGTCCTAGGATGAATGTGTTATCCTAGTCAAAGGGGTGTCCTTCTTTGTCTGTGTGTAAGGATACTAGTGATAGTGGGTGGCTAGTTGGTGTTCATGTATCCTGGTGTCTGGTTTTCTGCTTTTGTCCGATGTAGTGTTTTTGTTACAGTCCTTGCATGGTATTTTGTAAATGACATTCGTTTTGCTGGTTGTTTGTATAGGGTCCTTTACATTCATCAGCCACTGTTTCAGTGTGTTGATAGGTTTGTGGGCTACCGTAATGCCAAGAGGTCCGAGTAGTCTAGTTGTCATGTCAGAGATGTCTTTGATGTACGGTAATATGGGGGGGGGGAATAGAATGACAAGGCAGCAATGGAGGAGCAGGAGAGTTGACATTTCAAGCATAAGCTCTTCATCAGGAATGATGAGGTGGCCCAAGGGGGCTGAGAGATAAAGGAAGGGTGGTGAGGCTGGGGGCAGGAAGGTAGATGGGAATACGATAGGTAGATAAAGATGGGGGTGAAGGTGATAGGTGGGAAGGAAGATGGACAGTGCTGAGTTGGAAGGGTGGATCTGAAGTTGGGGGGGGGGAAACAAGGAAATTGGTGAAATCTACATTGATGGGGATGGGGTTGGAGAGTCCTGAGGGGAGTGGGTGCAGGTTTTGTACTTGCAGTAGCAAGGGAAGGTGCTGGGAGTGGAGGGTGGATTGGTGTGGGGCGTGGTCCTAATAAGAGTCATAGAGAGAATGGCCTCTGTGGAAATCAGATAGCAGTGGGAAGGGAAATATGCCCCAGTGGTGGGGTTTGTTTATGGGTGGTGGAAATGGTAGAGGATATTGAGCTTATATACCACCATCATTACTGAAACTAGCATTCAATTCAAAATTTCATTAATTGAATTAAAATGTGGGATTTGGTGACTAACCCGAGGCTGAAAATGTATTGCTGGAAAAGCGCAGCAGGTCAGGCAGCATCCAAGGAGCAGGAGAATCGATGTTTTGGGCATAAGCCCTTCATCAGGAATTCCTGAAGGGCTCATGCCCGAAACGTCGATAAAATTCCTGAAGAAAGGCTCATGCCCGAAATGTCGAATTTCCTGTTCCTTGGATGCTGCCTGACCTCCTGCGCTTTTCCAGTATCACATTTTCAGCTCTGATCTCCAGCATCTGCAGTCCTCACTTTCTCCTCGAAGTGACTAACCCGAGGCTCAGGACCACTCCTTCCTCTGCTCTATGTAGTGAGCTATAATGTTGCTATTAAGAATGTTGTGGGGAGCAAGTGACCTTCAGAAGAGACTGGAATATCATTAAAAGTGTGACACGTTTATATAGCTTCTGTTCTCACTGCAGCATTACACAGCAGGAGTACTATCGCAAAACCGCTAATCTAGAGACTTTGGTAATATTCTGGTAAACATCTGGAAATAGAGGAGTCTCACGGTGATTACAAAACCCTTGTTGATTGGGGGTGGGGTGGGGTGGGGTGTGGAGTGTGGGTGGGATAGGGGGGTGGTGGGTGAGGGCAGGGTGGTGGGTGGTGGGTGAGGGCGAGGTTGGGGGTGAGGAGGAGTGGAGTGTGGATGGGATAGGGGGTGGTGGGTGAGGGCAGGGTGGGGGGTGAGGGCAGGGTGGGGGGTGAGGGGGGTGGAGGTGAGGGTGGGGTGAGGAGGAGTGGAGTGTGGATGGGATAGGGGGTGGTGGGTGGTGTGTGAGGGCGGGGTGGGGGTGAGGGCAGGGTGGAGTGGGGGTGGGATGAGGGGGAGGGGTAGTTGGGGGGGGGGTGGGGGGCTTTGTGGGAACATTTGGTTCCATATTGTCCTTTCGGGGCGGAAACTGCCATCCTTAGCTGGCCTGCTCTCCCTGACCCCAGACCCACAGCGATGTGGCGGAGTTCTCAGCAATAAAGGCTGGCTCATAAATACTGACCTGGCCACTGACGCACACATTCCGTGAATTAATTATTTTTTTTAAAAAGTATAACATAAAATAGACTGCAAGAATAAATCTCTCCGCCTGAGTAGATATGACGCGGTTTATGGGTTCAGGTAAACATATGTCACCTCCCCTGACCATGACATTATCATTGAAGCTGCGCTCACCTGGAAGCTTCAGCGCCCGCGACAGAGCCGCCGCCATCTTGGCCCGCCGCCGCCGCGCATGCGTGGAGCCCCGCAAAGCCTCTTGGGAGTTGTAGTCCTGGCTGCGGTCAAACCGATTTGAAAACGAACCGAGCCACGGCCTTTGTTCGAAAAAAAAGCAATTGGAATTGCCGCCCGGATCAATATATCTGATCGCACCCTTTACGTGCAATCCGAATGTCTTCCAGTCCCCATGGGTTTACCCCTTCCGTTCTCCACTGGAGCGGTCGGTCAGTCCGGACCGATTTCCTGTTGCACCCTGTGGCTTGCCGGGGAGTCACATTCAACCGCGGGACGAGCGAAACACATCGAGGCGACGAACGGTCCCCCCCGCCCCACTCCCCTACCCTACCCTACCTTACGCGGAGCGCGGCTTTCCGAAGTTGTGGAGGGCAAGCCGGCGGCCAACGAGTGAGTGTCCCTGTGCGAACTGGAGAAAGTGGGGCCTAGGACCGCGGGGTGGAGGTGGCTGCTGGACCACAGGCCGGGGTGATGGTCTCTCAGTTTGGGGATTGTCATTGTCACTCTTGGCCTAAGGTAGGGGGGTGATGAACTGCAAGTGTCCCGACCAAGGTCTAGGTTCGAGTCCCACCCAACACGGAGGTATGTCCCAACAGGTTGATTTTAAAAGTTTAGAAATGCCCACCCCCCCCCCCAAAAAAAGATTTTTTTTTGGAAAAACTCAGCAGATCTGCCAGTATCTGTTGAGAGAAATCAGAGTTAACGTTTCTGCCCCAGAGACCCTTCCTCAGAAACTGAGAAGACATACTTGGCTAATTCCACTCTCCTTGTTTTACTGAAACAAAAGGAGACTCCTGTGTAATATAGCATAGACAAGATGGGCAAAATGGCCTATCTGTGCTGTATGTATTTGATCTAGAGACACAGCAAATAAGGAGTAGGCCATGTCCCTTGAGCCTCTTCGCCATACAATATGATCATGACTGATCATCCAATTCAGTAACCTTTCTCCTTGCAGCATTTGATCCCTTGAGTCCTAAGCACTATATTTAACACCTTCTTCTTAAAACATTCACTGTTTTGCCCTCAAGCCACTTTCTGGGGCAGAGAATTTAACATGTAGCCCTGCCGATTGTTTTCAGACAACTATCCAATTCTCTTTGAAAATCATTATTGAATTTTCTTTCATCATGCTTTCCAGTGAAATTTTACAGATCCTAACCACACAATATTTAGTTAAAAATCACACAGATGTTTAATTGGGAGCTCACTAGCTCTCAGAGCAACACTCCTTCATCAGGCGATTGTACAATATTTAGATAGTGTTTCCTTGAAGTCACCGTTGCTGCTTTAGCCATGCGATGAACGGGTATGGGTCACTCTCCATGTCCTTTGCTGAGGCCCTTTTTGATTTTAAATATTTTCTCACCGCTTCCTTTTCTCTGAGGACAACAATCCCAGCTTCACCACTTTATTCATGAAACTGAAATTTCTTATCCCCAGATCTATTTGTCAAGGTCTTTCTTGACAGCCTTATTACCATGTTGTGTCCCAGTTTTTTCACACTACTTCAGTAAATCCAAACCAGTGTATATAAAGGTTTACTGTAATTTCCATCTTTTTGTACTCAATGCTCTCATATAAAGGCCAGGATCCCTTATGCCTTTTGACTCATTTTCTCAACTTGCTCTGTTCCGCCCTTCAATGATTTTTCTATATATACTTCCAGGTTTCTTGTTGCCTCTTTAGAATTACACATTTTTTAACATTCATTTAACTCTAATAGAGTTTTATAGAATTGAAAGGGGTCTTTTGGCCCATCGTGTCCACAATGACTTTCAAGCACCTTTCTCTCTAGTCCCATTTTTCAGCATTTGGCGATAGGCTTTTTTGCTGTGGCACTTCAAGTGCTCATCTAATTGCTTCTTAAATGTTGTGATGGTTCCTACCTCGATCACCTATTCAGGCAGCAGGTTTCAGATAACCACCATGCTCTGGGTGAAAAAATGTTCCTGAAATCCCCTCTGAATCTCCTACCCTTTATTCATAAATCTATGCTTTCAGGTTTTTGATCCCTCCAGCAAGGGAAAAAGTTTCTTCCTATCTACCTTCTCTAGGCCCCTCATAATTTTGTGTGCCTCAATCAGCACCCATCTCAGCCTTCTATGCACTGTTCTTCCGAACCACAATGTAACCTTTCAGTTTTCCGCTTTAAATGCGTTGTTACGTTTTTGCAAGGTTTGTGGTTTAGGGTGTAGGTTTGCTCGCTGAGCTGTAGGTTTGATATCCAGATGTTTCATTTATTGGCTGGGTAACATCATCAGTGGCGACCTCCAAGTGAAGTGATGCTGCTGTCGCCTGCTTCCTATTTATATGTTTGCTCTGGATGGGGTATGTGGTGATGTCATTTCCTGTTCGTTTTCTGTGGGGTTGTTATGTGTTTGGCCATTCAACAAGCCTATTGCCATTTGCAATTTGTCACTATTTTTCTCAAATGTAATAGTACTTCCAGAGTTTGTTTTATCTGAACATCTTGAAGTTGTGATCTTTTTAGCCATGTTTAGGTAATTTAAAATATATCAAGAAAACCAGTGATTCTTATACTGATCTCTGGGAAACCTCCTGTATATCTTCAAATCTTAAAAGTCTCCCCTGTCATTTAACCAACTTTGAATCCATGCTCGCACCGAACCTTTTGTACTTTGCTGACACATTGAATTCCAAAAGGAGTTTGATCATGTTTGTCATCCCTCTCTGCTAACTCATCAAAATAATCAAGTTAATCAAACACAATTTACTAATAATAAATCTGTGTTGGCTTTCTTTAATTAATCCAAGTTGTCTAAGTGACTTAATTTTGTCCACGTTTGTCCTTTTCAAAAGTTTTCCCACCACAGAGATTAAACCGTGGCTGTAGTTACTGGGCTTATCATTACATCCTTGTTCAAAAGAAGAGGTAATATTTGTTAATCCCTCCTGTCAGGGTACCACTTTAGGAGAGTTAAGACCAAGTGCACATGCAATTTTTTTCCCCTTGCTTCTCTCAGTTCTTTGATCCACTATGTTCAGTCCTGGTGATTTATCAACCTTGTGTACAACTAATTTTTCTAAATACCTCCCTTCCAGAGTCACAATCTCTTCCTCTTACAATATATTTTTTCTTAGATATAGATTTGTTGCTTAAGGCGTGCCCCACGCAGAGATCCCTTTAGATCCTCCTTCTGTTTCCCATCTTTTTTGTCCCTCTCTTCCATCTATAGGGCAACAAAATACTTTGATTCCTTTTTATGCTCACTGCCAGTCTCTTCTCATAGTCTCTCTTTGCCTTCAGTAATTTCCACTTCTCCTCTAAATGTGGCCTGGTTCGTACTTGAACAGTCAACCTGAATGATGAAGGTTTCTGGTGTATTATTAGTATTGGGAAAGTTGAATTCTAATCAGACCATAATATTTAGGAGAAGAATTCAGCCATTTGGCCCATTGAGTCTGCTCCATCACTCAATCATTTCTCAAACAAATTCTCCTGCCTTCTTCCCATAATTGTTGTTGTGGTTCTGTTCACCGAGCTGGGAATTTGTGTTGCAGACGTTTTGTCCCCTTTCTAGGTGACATCCTCAGTGCTTGGGAGCCTCCTGTGAAGCGCTTCTGTGATCTTTGCTCTGGCATTTATAGTGGTTTGTCTGCCACTTCCAGTTGTCAGTTCCAGCTGTCCGCTGCAGTGGCTGGTATATTGGGTCCAGGTCGATGTGTCTGTTGATAGAATCTGTGGATGAGTGCCATGCCTTTAGGAATTCCCTGGCTGTTCTCTGTTTGGCTTGTCCTATAATAGTAGTGTTGTCCCAGTCAAACTCATGTTGCTTGTCATCTGCGTGTGTGGCTACTAAGGATAGCTGGTCCCGTGTCATTTCGTGGCTAGTTGGTGTTCATGGATGCGGATCGTTAGCTGTCTTCCTGTTTGTCCTATGTAGTGTTTTGTGCAGTCCTTGCATGGGATTTTGTACACTACGTTGGTTTTGCTCATGCTGGGTATCGGATCCTTTGTCCTGGTGAGTTGGTGTCTGAGAGTGGCTGTTGGTTTGTGTGTTGTTATGAGTCCCAGTGGTCGTAGTAGAGTTGAAAAATGTGGTGCTGGTAAAACACAGCAGGCCAGGCAGCATCTGAGGAGCAGATTCTCCTGCTCCTCGGATGCTGCCTGGCCTGCTGTGTTTTACCAGCACCACATTTTTCAACTCTGGTACTCCAGCATCTGCAGTCCTCACTTTCTCCAAGCGGTCGTAGTAGTCTGGCTGTCAGTTCAGAAATGTTCTTGATGTATGGTAACGTGGCTAGTCCTTTGGGTTGTGGCATGTCCTCATTCCGTTGTCTTTCTCTTAGGCATCTGTTGATGAAATTGCGCGGGTATCCGTTTTTAGCGAATACATTGTATAGGTGTTCTTCTTCCTCTTTTTGCAGTTCTGGTGTGCTGCAGTGTGTTGTGGCCCTTTTGAACAGTGTCTTGATGCAACTTCTTTTGTGTGTGTTGGGGCGGTTGCTTTCATAGTTCAGGACTTGGTCTGTGTGTGTAGCTTTCTTCCCATAACCTTTGATCCCCCTACTAATCAAGAACTTATCTATCTCTGTCTTAAATATGTTCAATGACTTGACATCTACATCTTTCTGCTGCAATGAATTCTGCAGATTCACTACCCTCTAGCTAAAGAAATTCCTCATCTCCATTCTAAATGGTTGTCCCTTCTGTGCCCTTGTATCCTAGTCTGTTTTACTCTGTGGAAATATCATCTTCACATCTTCTTTATCCAGGCCTCTCAGTATTCAGTAAGTTACAATGAGTTCCTCTTTATTCTTCTAAACTCCTGGAGTACAGATCCAGAGTCTGCAACTGCTCCTCATATGACAAGCCCATCATCCCTGCGATCATTCTTGTAGACCTCCTCTGGACACCCTCCAATGCCAACAGATTCTCCCTTAGATATGAGTCCCAAAACTGTTCTCAATATTCCAAATGAGTCTTGTACAGTTTCATTTAGTTTTCTCGCCCTCTTGAAATGAATGTAATGTTGCATTTGCCTTCCTAATAGCCAACTGAACTAGGACTCCCAAAGCCATTTGCACTTCAGATTTCCGAAGCCTTTTGTCATTTAGAAAACAGTAGGTTTAATAACAGGAAGAGAAAATTCCAGAACTGCTGAAGAAGAGGTATTTAGGAGTCCACATTAATAAATAATGAAAGGAACAGAATAGGACCCCTCAAAGATCAGCAAGGCAGCCTATGTGTAGAACCGCGGGAGATACTACATGAGTATTTTGTATCGACGTTCACTGTGAAGAAGGACATGGAAGATATAAAATGTGGGGAAATAGATGGTGACATCTTAAAAAATGTCCATATTACAGAGGAGAAGGTGCTGGATGTCTTGGAACGCATAAAGGTGGATAAATCCCCAGGACCTGATCAGGTGTACCCTAGAACTCTGTGTGAAGCTAGGGAAGTGATTGTTGGGCGCCTTGCTGAGATATTTGTATCATCAAAAGTTACAGTTGAGGTGCTGGAAGACTGGAGGTTGGCTAACGTGGTTGTGCTAGTTACAAAAGATGGTAAAGAAAAGCCAGGGAACTATAGACTGGTGAGCCTGACATCGGTGGTGGGCACGTTGTTGGAGGGGATTCTGAGGGACAGGATTTACGTGTATTTGGAAAGGCAAGGACTGGCTTTGTGCATGGGAAATCTTGTCTCACTAACTTGATTGAGTTTTTTGAAGAAGTCACAAAGAGAATTGATGAGGGCAGAGCAGTGGATGTGATGTATGTGAACTTCAGTAAGGCATTCAACAATGTTCCCCATGGGAGACTGATTAGCAAGGTTAGATCACGTGGAATATTGGGAGAACTAGTCATTTGGAGACAGAACTGGCTTAAAGGTAGAAGACAGTGGGTGGTGGTGGAGACTTGCTTTTCAGACTGGAGGCCAGTGACCAGTGGTATGCCGCAAGGATCGGTGCAGGGCCCACTGCTATTCATCATTTATATAGATGATTTGGATGTGAACATAGGAGGTGAGTTAGAAAGTTTACAGATGACACCAAAATTGGAGGTGCAGTGGCCAGTGAAGAAGGTTATCTGAGTACAACATGACCTTGATCAGATGGGCCAATGGGCCAAGGAGTGGCAGATGGAGTTTAATTTAGATAAATGTGAGGTGCTGCATTTTGGAAAGGCAAATCTGAACGGTCCTGGGCAGTGTTGTTGAGCAGAGACCTTAGACTGCAGATTCTTGGTTTCTTGACAGTAAAATCTCAGGTAGATAGGATAGTGAAGAAGGCATTTGGTATGCTTTCCTTTACTGGTCAGAGCATTGAGTATAGGAATTGGGATGTCATATTGCGGATGAATATTGCATGCAATTCTGGTCTCCTTCCTTTTGGAAGGATGTTGTAAAACTTGAAAGGGTTCAGAAAAGATTTACAAGGATGTTGTTGGGGTTGAAGGGTTTGAGTTATAAGGATAGGCTGGGGCTGTTTTTCCTGAAGTGTCACAGGCTTATAGATATTTATATGAAAGGTATGGATAGGATAAATATACAAGGTCTTTTCCCTGGGTTGGGGGAACCCAGAATGAGAGAGCATAAGTTTAGGGTGAGAGGGGAAAGATTTAAAAGGGACCCGGAGGGGCAACCTTTTCAGGCAGAGGGTGGTGTGTGCGTGGAATGAGCTGTCAGAGGAAGTGGTGGAGGCCGGTACGATTGCAACATTTAAAAAGCACCTGGATAGGTACATGACGAGCAAGGGTTTAGAGGGATATGGACCAAGTGCTGGCAAATGGGACTAGATTGATTATTCTCTATGACTGTATTGAAGGTTTGTTATGGGGCTTATGAAGAGCTTTCACTGAGTGAATGTAGATATACAGTTGTAACAAGACTTCCGTTTTCTAAATTCCAGCCCCGAGTAATAAAGATCAAAATTCTATTTCCCTTCTTAACTACTTGATACATCTGTATGCAAACCTTTTGTACTTCATCAGCAAGAACACCCAGATTACTCGGTGCTACGTTTTTAGAGTCTCTTCCCATGTTAATAATAGCATGCCTTTTGATATTTCCTTCCAAAGTGCAGGATCTCACGCTCCACCTGCCAGGACTTTTGCCCACAAACATTCAATCTGTTTGTAGCCCCTCGCAGATTCCTCACGACAACAAGCACCTCTTTTTGCATTATCAGCAAAGTTGGATACATTATACTCTATCTCCTCCTGCGTTATTAATATAGATCATGAATAATTGAGATCTGAGGTCTGATCCTTATGGTACTCCACTAGTTATGTCTTTCTGAACTGGAGAAAAACCCATTAATCTTGATTCTGTCCCCTGTGTTTTAACCAATCCTCAGTCCATACTAATACATTATCCCCAATACCATGAGTTACTAATTTGGACAAAACTTTAAGGCAGCATGGTGGCTCAGTGGTTAGCACTGCTGTCTCACAGTATCAGGGTCCCAGGTTCGATTCCAAACTCAGGCGGTTGTCTGTGTGGAGTATGCACATTCTCCCCGTGTCTGTGTGGGTTTTCTCCGGATGTTCCAGTTTCCTCCCACAGTCCAAAAGTGTGCAGGTTAGGTAGGTTAGCCATGCTAAATTGACCATAGTGTTAGGTGCATGAGTCAGAGGAAAATGGGTCTAGGTGGGTTACTCTTCAAAGGGTCGGTGTGGACTGGTTGGGCTGTTTTCACACTGTACAGAATCTAATCTTTTATGCGGTATCTTCTGGAAATCCAAATGCACATCTAGTCGTTCTGCTTTATCAACTCTGCTCATTAAATTTGTCAAACTTGATTTCTCTTTCACAAAACCTATTTGAATGTGATAGGCTTTTTAACTGGCCTGTTATTTCTTCCTTTTCCCCTTGACAGATGTGATGATAACTAGCCTATATTGCTTGATTGCTGTCTCCCTCCCATTTTGAATTAGCAGTTTTCTAACCCACTGGAACTTTTCTGGAATACTGCGGGTTCTGGAATATTTCAACCAATGTCATAGCTATATCTGCAGCCACCTCCTTTAAAACCCTTTGAAAGGTGATCATCAGCTCTTGGCAATTTGTCTCCCATTACAAGATCATTTACCCATTAGCACTTTGCTTATGTGTTATCTTTGGGATGTTTATAGCATTCTGCATGAAATTTAATGCGAAACATTGGGATAAGTTATATGCCATTTATATGTTATTAGTGTCCAAGTCACACCCTCCAAGGGTCTCACACTTATCTTTCTTTTCCCTGTATCATAGGAGCTGTTTCTCTTTGGTTTTCTTTGTTCCTAGCTGGTTCCTAACTTGTTCCTAACTTTCACAATCAACTTTTGGCCCTATTTTTTAGGCTTTTAGACATTTGCCTACCATTAGTTTTTGTTGCTTTGTGTGCCTTATTTTTTATATTGGAAACATTCTATGGCTGCCTTTGTTGGACACAAGTGGTTCATTCTTCTCCAGACCTCCTTTTTGACTGGAATAAATGTTTGCCTAATGTCATGAAATATGTGCTTAAATGCCTTCCCTGCCTCATTCACTGACTTTCCCTTTAGTCTATTTTCTCAGCCCACTTTAGTTAACTTTTCATAACTCGAATTGCCCCAATCTCAGTTGAGGACACTGGTTTGAGGCCTGCATTGCTCTCCATGATCTAAAATAGCCTGTTCCTAGGGAGATTCCGTGATATATTCTTCTGAGATACAATCTCTGCTGTACACTACAAAGTTGTCTTCTGTGTCCCCCTTCCCCATCTGATTTGTTCAGTCATGATTAAAATCAGCTGTGAAAATTGTAATGGCCGTCTTACACACCTCCAGTATTTCCAAATTTATCTTGTCCTACAGTGAGACAACTCTTTGGGGGCTTGTAGATTATTTCCACCCATGACTGTTCCCTTATTTCCACCCCAACTGATTCCACATCACAACTTATTGCACCCATATCATTGCTCACCACCACATTTCCACCATCCTTTATTAACAAAGCCACCCCACTTCCTTTTACATTTTGTCTATTCGGGAATGTCAAATACTGTTGAATATTGGCCTCGGCAACTCCGCTATCAAGTCACGTTTGTTTCTATTTGTGCCATCAACTCCTCTATCCTGGATGAGATAGGTTTGGCTCACTGAGCTGGAAGGTTCATCTATCCTGTTACAAACACATAAAGAGCCTTAAGCTTTGACTTTTCAGCACTTATCACCTACCTTGCTTCCAATTTCTGCACTTTTCTCAATTTCTGCATTGCTCTGTGTAGATTTTTGATCCTGTCACACTCCGGTTATCATTCATCCAATCACAACCCTGCCCTTCTACACTCTCTCATTTTTGACTTTTAAAATTTCACTTTTACTGAAACCCCCATCTATAATGAGATGATGAGAAGTTTAATCACCACAAAAGTGATGAGCCTATGGAATTCACTGCCACTGGAATGTCGTTGATGTCGAAATGTGTTTTCAAGGAGGGAGGGAACAAGGGATATGGGGAAGAGTGGAATCAGGATATTGAGCTCAATGATCAGCCATGATCATATTGAATGGTGGCGGATGCTCAGGATCGAATGGCCTACTTCTGTTCCTCTCTCTTATGTTTCTATGAAAATTCTTCCAAACTCTCTTCAGAAACTTTTCCCCCTCTTTGTCCTTTATTACTTCCTAACCCAGTATATATTTCCAACAGTTGGTGCTCTGTGTGAATGAATGAATGATTTTATCGGCACAGGTATTTTACAGAGAAACACAGTAAAAATACGGTGAAAAGCTTTTCCACCGTCGCCATGGTCTAGCACCATTTTGAATAGTTTAAGAAAAAAAAGAATTAGAAAGATATAGATTACAGAGAATCCATCAGTCCTGAGCCAGCTCATCATCAACAATGCCAGTAGTATATACCTGTTGGTGTCATAGTATTTTTTTCCAAATTTACCAGAGAAATTTTGTCCTGGATCCCTGTCGAACCCCCCCCCCCTCGCTCTCTGTCTCGCGCTCTCTCTTTCCTCCCACACTTCCTCCAGGATTATAATATTCTTCTTGCTTAATACGTCCAGTGTGTCTCCTTTCTCTTCATCCCAATCTTTTTCAAATTCCTCAGATTCTGACCTTTTATTCAGCCCACTGTCCGTGTTTACTCATCACATGGGTTATCATTTGCTTTGTTTAGATAGATACATTTTAAATCTAACTTAGACCTCATTACATTCCGTCTTTAATCAGTGTCCGAGACGGTAGCGTAATGGTGATGTTACAGGACCAGGAATCCAGAGGCCCAAGCTAATACTCCAGGAAGGAGAAAGTGAGGACTGCAGATGCTGGAGATCAGAGCTGAAAATGTGTTGCTGGAAAAGCGCAGCAGGTCAGGCAGCATCCAAGGAGCAGGAGAGTCGACGTTTCGGGCATATGCCTGAAGAAGGGCTTATGCCCGAAACGTCGAATCTCCAGTTCCTTGGATGCTGCCTGACCTGCTGCGCTTTTCTAGCAACACATTTTCAGCTCTAATACTCCAGGAACACAACTTTCCACCTCTCTGTCTCGAAGGAACAGAGCAATTGCTGAACAAAGCAGAGAGAGAGAAGCCAGTGGGCTGCAGGCCTGGGGTTTGTTCCAACCCAACACATCCTCTTCCTTTAGTTTGGAACTTGTAAGTTACGTTTCTACATCCAAAGTCAATAAGAAGGTTTGAACAAACTGGCAATGTGAGATAATGACAGGGGATTGATGATGCAAGGTCATTCAGCTGAAACAGTAACTCTTGTTTTTCTCTCTCTCTCTCTCTCTACAGTTGTGGCCTTTGTGGTTTTCTGAGTTTATTAAAGAGCTTGTTGAACGTTTCTCAGCTGCAGAATGTGTTGACCATCCAGTGAAGACTCTCAGTTTCTCCAAAGGCTAACAGGCCATGTTTGTCCCCCGGTCGCTGAAGGTGAAAAGAGTGGAAGAAGGCGAAGGCCAAGCTGCCAAGAAAAGTAAAGTCCTCTGCGATGATTCGGGGGACCCTGAGCAGTCCCAGGGGGTCAGGGAAGATCCTGAGGCCACTGCCGGTCCAGAGGAGGAGGAGGAGGAGCCAGTGAAGCAGCTGAGCAAAGTTCAGCGCTGGCCAGAGCCAGGAGAACCGGTCTGCTCAGTGTGTGGCCGGTACGGTGAATACATCTGCAACGAGACTGACAGCGATGTGTGCAGCCTGGAGTGTAAAGCCCAGAATCTGCAGCGTTTGGGATTGGGGGCTCCAGCACCCGCTGCCGTGGCACGGCCCAGCCTGCAGCCAGAGGAGCAGCCCGCCCAGCCTGGCAACTACGTGGAGCACCCGTTTATCTCCAGCCTGAGGGCCGACCAGGTGGAGGCCCTGCAGCACCAACTTGGCATCGCCGTGTCGGGCCCGGCTGTCCGGCCCGTTGTGGAATTTGAGCATTGCGGCTTCCCCGAGACCCTGAACGCCAACCTGGCGAGGCTGGGCTACCTGAGCCCTACCCCAGTACAGATGGAGATGCTGCCACAAGGCTTGGTGGGGAAAGATGTCCTGGCAGCGGCAGACACTGGCTCGGGAAAAACTGCGGCTTTTCTGCTTCCAGTTATCATGGCAGCATTGCGAGAGGTGAGGGGTGACGGAGGAGGCTGGAGGGGCAGAGGGAGAGTGATGAGGAGAGGGAGGGTGGGCTGGAGGAGATAGTTGTACATTGCAGATACAGAGGATCTCCAATTTGCATTAACGAAATGCTAAAGAATCTTGCACATTGTCCAAATTCTGATTTATGTTTTTTAAGTATAGAGCAAGTTATTGCAATCTGGAACATTGACCTGAAACAGCAATGGAGGCAGAATCAATAGTGGATTTCAAAAAGGGAATATTCACAAAGGAAACATTTTGCACGATTTGGGATTAGCTCTTTCAAAGAACCCATCATGCACGATCGAATAAATCGCTTCTTGCTGTGCTGTTTACATAATTCTATAAATCTAAGTGAGGTAAAATTTGCACAAAATTCTGGTTTGACCACACAAAACGTTGTGCACACTGTGGTCTCCACTTCAGAAAATGTATGTTTGGATGCTGGGGAAGGTATGATAAAATATTTGCCAGGATGGTACCAGAAGTAAAAATTTGCATAATTGTTCAAAACATCCTTTCATTGTTTAGCAGTCCAAAACTAGGAGGAGCATTAAATGTACGATGATCGTTCATAAATTCAATAAAGAATTCAGGAGAAAACGTATGCAGAATCTGGTGGGATGTGGGACTTGCTACTACCCAATAGAATCTGTCACCTAGATGTACTGTTTTATCTGCAATCTGGGTAAACAAGGACTGCAGATGCTGGAAACCAGATTCTAGATTAGAGTGGTGCTGGAAAAGCGCAGCAGTTCAGGCAGCATCCGAGGAGCACTAAAATCGATGTTTCGGGCAAAAGCCCTTCATCAGGAATCGAGCTTTATCTGCAATCTGGCCACTGACTTAAGGGTGCAGCGGAGTTGCCAATTTAGGTAGTCGTATCTGCTGACTCAGCGAGCAGTTGGAACTGATTGGGAATTTCAAACATTGGGCCAAAGACTGGTTCTCTTTTATAATCATTGCTCTGTGACCTAACAAAGTGTGAGATGGTGAAGTTTTGCCTTGTCTGGACTGACAGATGTCCATTCGAGACAAAAGCATTTTTGGCACAGTGAAGTGTTTCCGAAGGGCAGTTGTTGTTGTAATTTTAAAAATTCGTTCATGGAATATGGACATTGCTGGCTGTGCCAGCTTTTGTTGCCCAGAGGACACTTAAGAGTCAACATGGGAAGGCAGTGGCTTAGTGGTATTATTGCTGGACTATTAATTCAAGTCATGTTCTGGGGAGTGAGGTTCAAATCCCCCCTGTGGCATTTGAATTCAATAAAAATCTGGAATTAAGAGTCGAAGGGGGAGCATGAATTTTCAGAAAAAAATGATCTGTTTCCCTAGTCTCATAAACAGCATGGAAACAGACCTTTCGGTCCAACCAGTACTTGCTGGCCATGGTCTCAAACTGATCTCACCTGCCCATATCCCTCCAAACCTTTCCTATTCATGTCTTTATCTAAATGTCTTTTAAACGTTGTAACTGTACCTGCATTCACTATTTTCTCTGGCAATTCATTCCACACACAAACCACTCTGTTTTTAAAAAAGAAGTCTCCATAAGTTTTTTTTTTAAAGTCTTTTTCCTCACCTTAATAATGTGCTCCTAGTTGTAAACTCCTCCAGCCAAGGGAAAACACCCTTGCCATTCACATCATCTATGCCACTCATGGTTTTACAAACCTCAATACATCACCCCTCCACCTGCTATGCTACAATGAAAAAAGTCCCAGCCTTTCTAATCTATTTTTATATCTCAAATCCTCCCAGCAATGTCCTGGTTAATCTATTCTGGAGTTTTCTTAAATTTCCAGTTGAATAATATCCTTCTGAGACGACCAGAACTGCACACTTTTCGAGAAGGAGACTGCTGTTATTACCTGTGATTGCAGACCCACAGCAATGTGTTTGACAGTTAACTCTCGATTAGGGATGGATAATAAATGCCAGCTTAACCAGTGTTCCTCCATCGCAGAAATGAGTTTTTAAAAGAATTATTGTGGGTCTGAAGTAACATGTAGGCTAGACCAGGTAAGGATGGCAGATTTCCTTTCATTAGATTAGATTCCCTACTGTGTGGAAACAGGCCCTTCGGCCCAACCAGTCCACACCGACCCTCAGAAGAGTAACCCACCCAGACCCATTTCCCTCTGACTGATGCACCCAACACTACGGGCAATTTAGCACGGGCAATTCACCTGACCTGCACATCTTTGGACTGTGGGAGGAAAGTTTGGAGTACTCGGAGGAAACCCACGCAGACACGGGGAGAATGTGCAAACTTCACACAGACAGTCGCCCGAGGCTGGAATCGAACCTGGGACCCTGGTGCTGTGAGGCAGCAGTGTTAACCACTGAGCCACCGTGCCACCCCATAATGGACATTAGTGAACTAAATGGGTTTTGCTGCAATCAATTTTTTTTTTCGAACGTTATTGAACTTTTAGGTGGTGGGTTTTGAACCCAGCTGGGGTTGTGGATTGCTAGTCCGGTATCGTGACTACGACGCACAAGTAGATTTATTTGTATAGCAATAGATTAGACTACAAACTGGGCAGAAATGGGAATAAACGTAGCTTAGAATATTCTTAGGAGACAATGGATAAGAAAAAGTCGGGTTTAAGAAAGAAGTAATTCCTGGTAATTAGTGGATTATACAGAGTGGTAGAAGTGGACTGTTAGAATGAGTTAGAATAAAAGGAAAGATGAATAAGATTACATATAATGGTATGTCAGAAGGGTTTGTATTTTCCAGTTGTGTTTGGAGCAGAGGCTGTGCTTGGATTTGAAGGAATGGGGCATATGAGTACAGAGCAGGCACATGAGCTTTGGCTTATTGTTCGTGTAGATGATAAACACTAACATAGAGTGGTATAAATAGCCTGTTTGTGTTATAATTTCTTTGTAATTCAGTTTCTAACTCTATAACATCTAACCTTGGGTGTTTGGCTCTGTATCACTTTGTGTTGATCTAGGAGTGTTGTGATGACATTGAGAGCCCAAACTGAGAACATTTTTAGTGTCTCCAGCAGTCGCATTCCGTAAACTGAATAATTAAAAAAAAGAATGGGAACACAAAATTCAGAAACTGATTACTTTCTCAGTTCAACGTTGCAGATGTGGAATCGAGCGGAACTGTCTGTCTCAGAATTTGAATGGTAGCATCGTTTGTTTTCCTGTCTTTCAGAACAAGAAGACTTCAGCCCAGCAGCCGACTGGACTGATCCTGACCCCGACACGTGAACTTGCCATTCAGATCGAAGGGCAGGCCAGGGAGCTGATGATGGGTTTGCCCAACATGAGAACTGCGCTGCTGGTCGGGGGAATGCCTTTACCCCCACAGCTGCACCGCCTCAAACAAAGCATTCAGGCAATCAACACTCTATTCAGACAGAGTTTTATTTGCTCAGTCCTGTAATTTCTCTGTTATTTTTCCCTGCTTGTTGCTGCTTCCCTCCTTAAGAGCCTAACTCTGAATAGGGTGAAGTTACACAGATTTTGGTTGCCTTCATGGCCAATCCTTTTAATGAACTTGGGCAATAGTTGTTAGCAGTGTATTCAACTGTATGGCTTCGCATCTGAACTTAATCCTATCTTCTGTTCAACTTCTGCACCATCACCGTTCCCATGAAATGGGGGCTTTGCCAATGACATGTTTCCACAAGATAGGGGGTCATGGATGAGGACTGCTAGTTAATTTTGTTTTTTGTTGTTTGTTTGTTTTCCAATTCCTTACCTGATGGTGTTAAGGCTGACTGCAGCCCTGTCTGAGATCTGGTAACTGCACAGACCAGCAATCCAACCAGGACCTGCTGGTCTGTGCGGCTGAGTCCCACCTGGCCTAGTTACCAATTAAATCATAATGTATTCTTTATCGGTTTGTGTTGCTTTCACATGAATGGGCTGCTATTTAAAGGGCACAGTTTTCCAGCATTACCAAGAGCAGCCAGTCCTCAGAGTCTCACTTTAACATTGCTACTTGTGCCCTATAGGGGGGATCCATGTAATGGTGCCTGTGATCTCTCCTGTGTTATCTGTTAATAGTGGTGAGTTAGTTCCTCTGTCCATGTGAGAACAATCACTGTTTCTGAGTTATTCCTACTCAGTACAGGAAATGAAACATGGGTCCTCCAGAATTCAAAACATGGGATACTGTTGTGTTCCTCTTGTTATCTCTGCACCAGCTCCTCCTTCCGCTAACCCAGACATCTGGTTATAACATGACAATTGCTAAATCTCCTCATTTAAGATACTCCTTAAAATCTATCTCTTTCACCAAGCTTTTGGATCACCTGTCCAAGTATCTTACGTGGCTGTATCACATTGCTTATGATAATAGCTTTAATGTAGCAAAAATGGCATTTTATCTGTGTTGGGATGAAAACAGATATACTCCGCAACTGTTAGGCAACTTCAGTAGAGAGGAAAATGGAGCTAAAGTTGCAGGTCTGTGACTTTTCATCAGATTGGGGCTTGTTCTTACAGTGGAGAAGTTAAGTGGAAGATTTGATGAGAGGTGTTCAATATCATGAATGGTTTTGATAGAGTAAATAAAGGGAAAATATCTCCAGTGATATGGCCAGGATCCAGGGAGAAACCCTTAAGGTAATGGCAAAATAACTAGAGATTATGATCTGGAATGCAACACAAAACAGGTTTGATGGTGGCTTTTAAATACTCCAAAGGGGAAAACGTGGAAGGCTATGGGGAAAGAACAGTAGACAGGATAGTTGTCACAGGGCTGATATCACCTTCTGAATTGTATGATGCTGTGACATTCTCAAACTGGAATTACTGATGTCCTGTTCTCCGGATTATTAATCCAGTGAAAAAAAATCATTAATGTACACAATTCAAATAAGATGGGGCGTCACGGTAGCTCAGTGGTTAGCACTGCTGCCTCACAGCACCAGTGACCCAAGGTTTGATTCCAGCCTCGGGCTACTTCTCTGTATGGAGTTTGCACATTCTCCCCGTGTCTGCGTGGGTTTCCTCCGGGTGCTCCGGTTTCCTCCCACAGTCCAAAGATGTGCAGATCAGGTGAACTGGCCATGCTAAATTGCCTGTAGTGTTAGGTACATTAATCAGAGGGAAATGGGTCTGGGTGGGTTACTCTTCGGAGGGTTGGTCTGGACTGGTTGGGCCGAAGGGCCTGTTTCCACACTGTAGAGAATCTAATCTAAGATTAGTTTGTGTACATCAATAAACATTTGCAAATGTAAGTTTTAAAATATGCCTACCACCTAAGGTATTAAGTGTCTAACATCTGGTATGTACTTAGTGTTTGTGACTATTGTTACTTGGGTGGAACATTTAGATGTTAAATTTAACCACACAGCATGTATAGGAAAGATTTGTATGGATCCTTCACAGCTGATGAAGTACTTTGGAGTGTAGCTACAAATGTGATGTAGGAAACTTGACAGCTAATTTACACATTGTAATCGCTCACCAACAACATTGAGATTAGAACCAGATCATGTATTTTCAAAGATACTAATTAAGGCATAAACACTGCCCATGGCACTGGGAATATCTTGGTCTAAGTTTTGTTCTAAATTCACGGACTGGGACTTCAATCGCATGACATCCTAACTCAGGGCAAATGTGCTACAGACATATACAGTACTTAGCTTGCTATAAGTACGTGTACAGTACTTATTACCATTACCAGTGTCAGGTGGCACTACTGCCCCTGTAGCGCTCAGCTCTGTTTCAACCAAATCTATGTTCGATGTAAGATCACCCTTTTGAACTTGCAGATGGATTTTCAATTGATGGAAACTCCCAACCTGCATGACGAGGAGTGTAACAGTGGAACATTCGCTGACAGTAGGATTCTCAAACATACATGATAAGAGATGTGAACAGAGACAAAAAGTGTGGCGCTAGAAAAGCACAGCGGGTTAGGCAGCATCTGAGGAACACGAGAGTCGATGTTTTGGGCAGGAGCCCTTCATCAGGAATGCCAGTAGTTGAGTGTAGAGTTGCCAACTGTTTTGAAATATATTCCTGGAGGTTTCATCATAGGATCTACTTCCAATGAACAGCCAACATACCCACCCTTGTGCATTGCCTTCCAACTCCAATTGGAAAGCAAAAAATACTCTCATTACCCAAAGGGATGATACCTGACTGTGAGCTAAACAATTTTGAATCCGCATTTTCAATATTTTTATATCTGGTAAAGAGAAATGTTGAAAGAAAATGGCAAAACAAATTAATATCACCGTAATTTTTCTTTCCCAGGGCTGTATACTACATTGTCCTGGAGTGGACACCATTTCCACCTACCCTGTCACCACCTTTACACTCTCCTTTCTACTCTTCTGTCCCCAGCTCTCATACCTTTGCCAACATCGCCAATCTCTTACCTATCTCCCCACCCATTGGACTTGCCAACTTAATCACAAGTTAATCTCCAACAAAACTATCCATCTTGACTAAACTCATTGCACAGACTCTGTGTACCAGCTACTGGGGTAGTTAGGGGAGCTCGTTGCCTGGAGACAGAAACAGATTTGAATTAGGCCAATCAGTTTAAATATACCTCAAAACAAATAGCAAACTCCAACCCAGTTTGGATTTAGTATATTGAAAATTTTAAAAGCCAATGACACAATCTGATGCTTTGGGGGTATAAGACAGGGGAAAATTGAACAGTTGAGAGGAGAACCAACACACTACTTGGCCCAAAGCACTTCCATGTCTTCAATCACTCCGTTAGTAGAGATTCTTTCATCCACCACACTGGACTGCCTCTTCTCTCAATGTACTTCCTGCAGAAGATCGTTTGGTCTTTAATTTTAAATTAGACTTTTTGATTCTATCCACAGGTCATTATAGCAACCCCGGGGCGGCTGCTGGAAATTCTAAAGCAAGAAGCTATCAGCTTGTGCGGAGTGCAGGTTGTGGTGGTGGATGAGGTAAATGTTGATGTTGAAGCATCCTTTTTAAAATCACATCTGAATTCAACACTGCAGCCAAAGCTCAAGCCATCCCTGATTGAAAGAAGTGCTCTCCGCCTTGAATTTTGAATGAGTTTGACCAATATCTGTTCCATTTCCCACGGCTGTGACCATACGGTTTTGGTGATAATCCCAGGAGAGGCTGTTCTGTGATAACAGGAGGAGTTATCCTCGTGCAGAGTGAGCTCTCTGCAGATGTGGTCCAGTTAAATGAAGTGTTATGTTGAATATATCCCATGCTTACCTGCCCTGTAAGTATTTGATGGGCAGTGTAGAGGGAACTTCAAACATTTAGAAGTTGCAATATGGAAACAGACCATTCAACAGGACCATTCCATGTTTGGGTTCATGCAATAACTAATGTATCTTCTTATTCCTTCAAACCATTTCCCTTCAGTCACCCATCTAATCTTCAACATTGATGGATTCTACCTCAACCACTTCCAGAAGTCAATTCTACAGCACCTCCATTCTTTGTGGACATTTTTCCAATCCTTTTATTCATAGGAAGAGGAATAGGCCATTCAGCCCCTCAAGCCTACTCCACCATTCTAGATTATCATTATCTACCCCGAAGTAATTTTTCAATGCCATTCCCAATTCCTTGGTGTCATTTTGTTTCAGAAATCTATCAATTTCTGTCTTCAACACAGTCACTTATGCTTCCACAGCCCTCAGAGAGAGAGGGAGTGAGAGAGATTTCTGAAGACTCTCTACCTTTCGAGGGAAGAAATTCTTCCTCATCTTAGTCCTGACTGGCTTGCTTCATATTCTGAATACTTCCCACACCCACCTGTTTACCCTTTTATTTACCCCTGTTTATTTTATAAGTTTCAACAGTATTTTACCTCTCATTCTCCTAAACTCTATAGGAAATATAAACCTGATGTTTTCAATCTTTCCTCATAGTCTTGCCTTCCCAGGGACTGGTCTGGCCAACCTCTCTCTGACAAATATATCCTTCCCAACTGCACAGGATACCTCGTGTCCAGTCTATTCTATTCAATTGAAGCAAAGTATCTTCACTTCTGTGCTCAAAGCCAGCTGTGATAAAGGCCAAATGTTTTATATTTAATTCTACATTTACAGGTTTCCTTGTTCTTAAATTCTCAACTACTTTTGACCTTGGCTGTGAAGTGCACGTCATTTAATCACCTGCCCTGCTTCACTAAAGGGTCGGATATGATGTGTGATCTTTGGGGGTGAGGTGGTTGACACCAATGCTGCAGGACTGTAAAGTTAGCAGGATTAACTATGTTCAAAACAGGAAATCCTTTTCCAATTAACTTGCAGGTGGGCTTTATGTTCTGTCTGTTGATTCAAGCTTATCATTGAGGCTGTTTTATAAGTAGCTCCCACACCTGCAACCTCTGCCTCATAGAAAGAGACAAATACAGTCAGCACAGGAACAGAGCTGACTGTTTCCAGTTCCCCTCCAAGCCACACACCATCCTGTCTTGGAAATGTTTATTACTGTTCCTTCATGTCATTGGGTTAAAGTTCTGGAGCTCGGTACCTGCACTGTGAGAGTGCCTTCACAAATCTCAACAGTTTAATAAGGTTGCTCACCTCAAGTGTTTTGAAGCAATATTGCTGGCCTTACCCATATTCTGGACAACAATAACAAGTGTGCACTCTGCAACATTGCTGGTGGTAAACTAAAAGATGTTATTTTTCACTCAGGTTGATACCATGTTGAAGATGGGATTCCAGCAGCAGGTGTTGGACATTCTGGAGAAAATGCCTTCTGAGCATCAAACGATTTTGGTCTCTGCCACCATCCCAGCAGGTATCGAGCAGCTGGCCGGCCAGTTCCTGCAGGACCCGGTCAGGATCACCGTTGGAGAGATGAACCAGCCTTGTTCTAATGTCCGTCAAATTATCCTGTGGGTGGAGGAACCGTCCAAGAAGAAGAAGCTGTTTGAGATTTTGAACGCAAGTGGAATTGAATATTTCTGTACAATTGTAAAGCAGAATCTCTGTATCACCCCAATAGTGGGACAGGGACAAGGGAGAGTGGAACTTGCCTGTCATTATAATCCAGAGATTGGTGACACAGTGGGGTGTACAGGCTCTTTTATGTATCGATAGACAAGAGTGGAACTGAACCACTGCTAACAGGTTCTGTGTTTGATCCCAATCGGTGCAGAACTAACATTAGTGTTCAGGATTTGAAGGGTTGGAGTGGCAGATGTGGAGCATCAGACACAGCTATTCTCACTCTAGCACCGATTCAAAGGCATGTGAATGGAGTAGAAAATTAAGGGTGAGGCCATGATTAGGTGCTATTGAGATGCATTCGCAGTTAAATAGCTGCCTTGTACACCTGAAAGTGTATCATTTGAGTAATGGACTGCAAGTCCATTTTGAACCACAGGAAGTTGTATCTTCACAACTGGGGAGATAGAGCGAAAGGAACCAATGACCATTTTAGGAGGAGATTACTCCAGATGCTGGAATCTGAACTGAAAACAAAAAATGCTGAAAATCACAGTGGGTCAGGCAGCATCCAGTATTTTTTTATTTCAGTTTAATGACCATTTTTACTTTCTCAACCTTTCTTTTTGTACAAACACTTTCTAATCCATTTTCGGTTTGTTCCTCTGATCTAGGATGGCAAGCTCTTCCAACCCCCTGTGCTGGTGTTTGTGGACTGCAGACTGGGAGCTGATCTCCTATCAAACGCTGTGCAGACAATCACGGGCCTGAAAACAGTGGCCATTCACTCAGACAAGGTCCAATGTGAACGGAATCAGATTCTGCAGGTAAAGGGCTGATGGAAACCACTGTGTGATGATACACCTCACTCAGGTAACATACTGAAAATCAAATCCTCTATTCCTGGAATCTTTATGAAAGTTAAAGGTTTTTGGAAAGTACACAGAATTCCACAATTTGGCTGTCTTTCAGATTCATGTTGACAGCATGGACCAGGTTTCACGCATGTAACAAGAATGACTACTTATTACCAATAACTAGATTCTAACTACAGATTAAAAATGTTTGAATTGTCAACATACATCTCTACTAGTTAAAACTCTAACCACCTTTTAAATTCTTCCCCTACAAATATGCACATACAGACAAGAAAACTGTGATATCAATGGATGGAAAGATTGGGAAGGCAGTTCAGTGATCCGTGTCCATAGGGTTTGCTGAGATGATTCCTGTGCTGACTGGAATGCTGCTGTGTAATCTTCCTTCTCAAGATACTTACATCTGTTTGCAGGAGACCTATGGTGACTGGTTCATAGTTAAAGATTTTAGATTAGATTAGATTAGATTACTTACAGTGTGGAAACAGGCCCTTCGGCCCAACAAGTCCACACCGACCCACCGAAGTGCAACCCACCCATATCCCTATATTTACCCCTTACCTAACACTACGGGCAATTTAGCATGGCCAATTCACCTGACCCGCACATCTTTGGACTGTGGGAGGAAACCGGAGCACCCGGAGGAAACCCACGCAGACACGGGGAGAACGTGCAAACTCCACACAGACAGTCGCCTGAGTCGGGAACTGTCGAGTTTTTTGACCTGTCAATTAAAAATCACAGCTTACTGGAAAGGGAAAAATAAATTGGTTATCTTCAGGCTTGAGATGACTTTTACTGCAGAGAGAAGAGACAGCTTTGCAGAAATCTGATTGCTTCTATCTTGACCACGCCCCCAGGCTGATCAACTACCTGGGAGCCAATCACTGAGTTGCTGTCAGGCACAAGGCCTTTGCCATCAATAACTGGTCACTAGTCCATAGACCAAGCAGCTGCTTGTTGCCGGCCGTAACTCTATTCGTCTGCACATTCTTGATTCAGCTCATCTGCAAACTAGGCATCTGCTACTGCTTCAACAAACAGCTGTATAAACAGCACTTACAGTGAGTGGCAGGTTATTTGCTTTTAAAAAGTGCAGTAATCCTTCAACAATCCTTAATTTTTAACCCCATTTCAATCCATGATCAAAAATACAGAAAAATAGTCTTTAGAGTGAATATGTGGATTTGCCTCCTATCTAACCGAGCTGTGGAGCTCAAAATTCTTAGCAACCACCCGTGCCCTGTATCATTTCAAATCCTGTGTTCAGAAAAGATCATTCTCCTGAATGACACAGTAGACATGTCATCTGTTGTTTAGGTTCACAGCTTGTTTTATATAGTGACGTTAACATAATAAAACATCCAAAGACATTTTACAGGAATATTATAAAGCAAATTTATAATTCTAAAATGGCGGACTGAGAGCAGTGCGGATCTTGTAGCTGCTCCTGAGATTCCAAGTTTATTTCTAGATTTACTTGTGGATTTCTTACAATTATTACATTTCAGTAGTATATGTTTTTTAAAATTCATGTTTAGTTCTTTTGTAGACTCTGACTATGACTCAAATTTGCCACTAAGCAGCATCAAATGATAGGACAGACGACCATAGGCTTTCTCACAGAGACAGGTTTTAAGAAACATGTTGAAGGTGAAAAGTCAGGGGAGAGATCTAGGGAGGGAATTCCAGACTTTTAAGGCGTTGTGCTGAAAACAATCTTTAATGGTATGGAATTAAAGTTGGGAATATTCAAAAGGCCAGGTTTAAAGCAGTACAGATATATTATATTGTAGGAGTGAATGGCAAGAATTTTGAAATTAAAGTTTGCTTAACTGGGAACCTGTTAGGTCAACACATTCAGAGATTAGGGTTTTATGGAGGACAGAATGTGAGGGGACAGTCAGGAGTGCATTGGAATCATCAGATCTAGAATTAACAAAGGCATGGATGAGGAATTAGGCTGCAGATAAACTGAAATGGAGCAAAGCCAGACACTGTTACACATGTTGAAATAGATGATTTTGGAGAACTGCCACTTGGATGAGGTACTGGAAAGAAAGATTCACGTTTCTGTTGCGCAGTTACAAACACATTGTCCCAAAGTACTTTACTGTCACTGAAATGTTTTTGAGCTGCACTTTGTAATACAGAAAGCAGAGGAATTAAATGCTCAAGATCCATCAATCAGCAATAGGATAAATGATCACAAGAGATGTTGGTTGAGGGATATGTATTGGCCAGAACCCCAAGGAGAGAAGTTCTGCTCTTCTATGCATTTAGCGTCATGGGCTGTTTTAAATTCATTAATGAAGCCTATCAGGGCCTTTGACTGGGTAGCACTCTTTCAGTAGTGCACAGAGTATCAACCTAGATAATATAGTTAAGTAGGAGCAGATTTAGGCCATTCAGCCCATCAAGTCTGCTCTGCCATTTGATCATGGCTGATATGTTTCTCAACCCCTTTCCCCTGCCTTCTCTCTCTCTAACCCTTGAGTCACCACCCTCTTGCTGAATAAATCCCTCTTCATCTCAGTTTTAAAGGGTCATCCCTGAGGCTGTGTCTTCTAGTGGAAACATCTTTTATCTAGGCCTCTCAGTATTCTGAAAGTTTCAATCACATTTCCCCCCCCCCCCCCCCCCATCCTTCTAAATTCCAGTGAGTACAGAGCCAGAGTACTCAACCGCTCCTCAAAAGATCCCCTCCAATGCTAGCAAATCCTTCCTTCAATACGGGGCCCAAAATGGCTCACGACATTCCAAATACAGTCTGACCAGAGCTGGATGCAGCCTCAGCAGTAGATCTCTGATTGTGTTTTCTAGCCCTCTTGAAACGAATGCCAACAGGGGCAGCACGATGGCTCAGTGGTTAGCACTGCTGCTTCACAGCACCATGGTCCCAGGTTCAATTTCAGCCTCGGGCGACTGTCTGTGTGGAGTTTGCACATTCTCCCCGTGTCTGCCTGGGTTTCCTCCCACAGTCCAAAGATGTGCGGATTATGTGAATTGGCCATGCTAAATTGCCCGTAGTGTTCGGTGCATCAAAGTCAGAGGGAAATGGGTATGGGTGGGTTACTCTTCAGAGAGTCGGTGTGGACTGGTTGGGCCGAAGGGCCTGTTTCCACACTGTGGGGAATATAATCTAATTACATTTGCCTTCCTAACTGCCAAATGAATGTCGAGAATCCTGAACTTGGACTCCCAAATCATTTTGTCCTTCAGATTCCCAAAGCCTTTCTGTATTGCCTTCCAGAAGGTTCTGAATTGTTACTTGACCTCTGACTCTAAGGGAAAAGCACTGCCATTGCTACCACCGCTTTGAATGTTGCTAGTGCTTCTGAATCCATATCCAGATGGGAAAGGTCCCACTGAAGCACTCAGAAAGGTGATCTATGAGAAGATATTAAGACTCCACTCAATATGTGTAAGCTAGAACAGTTAGAGGTGGCAGATTCTGTGTGATTTTGATCTGCTGTGTTTGATTCATAATACCATCTACTACCATGGTAATATCCATTCAAACTCTGAAGGTACACCAAGCCAGCAACTTTCACTGTCATTCTTTTAAGGTGAGGCCAGGAAAAAAAGTAACCAGACTCACTAAATTCAAATTTGCAATTCAGTAAGGTCTGAACTCTCAACCTCCAGTGCCCCAGATAATGGGACCATCCTGATATTGATGGTGATGGGAGTGTTCAGTATCAGCAGGATATAAACTGTAACATTTGGTCACCTGATGAAGAAACAAAAAAGCTGCAGCAATTCAACCAAGTCTCTGATCAAACTGACCAGCTTTGCTCTGCTGGAATCTTCGTCTTGGTACATCCCAGTTTTGTACTTGGCTGATAGCAAACCGTAGTATTTCTTCACAGTTCAAGGGTTAGCAAGATCCAGTTAGTCATTACCTGTCTCATGCTGGTTGTGAAAATTATGGAGAGGGAGGTGCATGTGGGTGGGGGTAATTTTCCTATCCCAGGTTATCCAAAAGTCTGCTGCTGTGATGTTTTACAGGGTCTGCTTCAAGATGACTATGAGGTTGTTGTTAGCACAGGAGTCCTCGGCAGAGGGCTGGACCTCGTCAATGTCAGACTGGTTGTGAACTTTGACATGCCACCTACCATGGATGAATATGTGCATCAGGTAGAGAAATTTACTGTGTGAATTCCTCATCTCCTTTCCATACCTCCTCCTACTGTCCCAGACTCTGAAATGCACAGCTGTTACAATGCAGGATGCAGAATTCGGGTAAAACTCTGATGTGCTGACTAAAAAAGTTTAATTTCTATGGTTAGCCAAGCTGAGAAGAAAGGGAGAGTATTAGATGCAAGAGTTAACGAATACTAGAAACCAGACATTTCTAAATTGTGTAATGGATCAGACCCTGTAGATATATCAAAGAGATGGCCTAGACACGAATTTTTGTCATACAGGTAGTTCTTCTGTAATGCGATGGTTGCATTCCTATGCACCCTCATGTTATAGATAAATCGTGCTTTAGAAACGGTGCTTAAAATGTTGGTAATGTAATCGTGTTACAGTCAACGCATGTTTTAAAAGTTTGCACTTTATAAAGTGTCCCCAATTTGTCAATGACAATACACCGAATTTGCATTAATGAAACATGAGTTGTAACAGAACAACCTGTATTTAAAGGAAAGTGTAAGGTGCTGGGTTCCCGATGTAATTCAATTGGTCACACTATTCGGCTTTTGGCAAAACATTCTTTATTCTTGCCCCGCAGTTCAAATACAAACAAAAGAAAGAAGAATTGGAAGAACGACTCTATTGGAAAACTTCACAGAATAGTAGATGATTGGAACAGTTGCTGTTTAATAGTTAAATATAGTAACCTTCCATCAACATTCCCTTGGCAAAGGCAGGAAAACAGATTTACTGCTGCCAGAATCACATGTGAGACGGAGAACCCAAACTTTTAGCTGTAGAGAAAAATATAGCAGCTTCCACAACCAGAGTCAAAACTTCAACATCTACTGAAAACTAATCTAAAACTCTGCTTCTGTGGCAACCTGGCTCCACCCATTCCAGCTGCTCCCATTAACATAGAACATAGAACAGAACAGGCCTTTCAGCCCATGATGTTGTGCCGACCACTGATTCTCATGTATGCACCCTCAAATGTCTGTGACCATATGCATGTCCAGCAGTTTCTTAAATGTCCCCAATGACCCTGCCTCCACAACTGCTGCTGGCAACACATTCCATGCTCTCTCAATTCTCTGTAAAGAACCCACCTCTGACATCCCCTCTGTACTTTCCTCCAACCAGCTTAAAACTATGACCCCTTGTGTGAGCCATTTCTGCCCTGGGAAATAGTCTCTGGCTATCGACTCTATCCATGCCTCTCATTATCTTGTATACCTCAATTAGGTCCCCTCTCCTCCTCCTTTTCTCCAATGAAAAAAGTCCGAGCTCGGTCAACCTCTCTTCATAAGATAAGCCCTCCATTCCAGGCAGCATCCTGGTAAACCTCCTCTGAACCCTCTCCAAAGCATTCACATCCTTATTGTTTAAAAAAAAAACCCAAAGCCTCTGGAGCCATTTATTGGACTGGACCACAGCGCTCACAGCCTCTGTCTCAAACTCTTTTCATTTAAAAAAAACTCATTCAGGACAAAATACACCTGTTAAAGTCATAGTATTGTCATACAAGTAACGTGTTGAACAGCGGGTTTACAGTTGTGTAAGGAGACGGTGAGGTTGGAGTCTTGAAGAGACAACAGTGCTGAAAATAAGGGGAAGGACCTGGTACAAATCTCAAACAGTAGTCATTGATCTTCCTGTTTTTGATGAGCATCTGATTAAATTTCAGTCAGTCAAATGGGTGAAGAAGGAAGTTTTACATTCAGATCAGAGAGTAAGTGACTGCCTTGTTGTATTTTAAATATCTTTTAAGGTAATTCTGTAGTTAATAATAAACGTTCTTGTTTCATTTAGGAAAAGTATTTTGTTTTAAACTGTGAACCTTGTAGTTTCATTCTTTTAGTAAATACCTGAATTATCAGATTGTTCTTTCTAAAAAAAAAGATTGGTTTCTGCTGAGATCATTAACAACCACTGTGTTACCCTGGAAACATGATGGCCAGTTTGTCTGTGCAAGATCTCTCAAACTGCACTGTGATAATGAGCAGATAATCTGTTTTTGTGATGTCGATTGAAGGATGAAAATTTCCCAGGACACTCCCTACCTCCTCTTCAACATATTGTCAGTGGACTTTTTTACGTCCATTAAAAAAGCAGACAGATTTAATATTTCCTCTGAAATCATCTCGAATAGCATTCACTCAGTATTGCTATAAGTGTCAGTGTAGATTTTTGTGCTCACCTTTCTGGAGTGGGACTTAAACCCACAACTTTATGACGAGGGGATGAGAGTTCCAGTAAATGAGTCATGGCTGAATAGGGATAAATCTTTAAATGAAACAACAGCTTGGTCATTAGACATGTTTTTATCTTGTTTCCATTCAGCCCATAGCGACAGGTGCACATCGTAAATGAATGGTTTTCTAAAACATGCTTATTTTTTCCAGGTGGGGAGAGCAGGACGGTTGGGTCACCAGGGAACAGCAATCACCTTTGTGAATAATAGCAGCAGCAAGCATTTCTTGGAATTGGTGAGACGGGTGAAGCCGACAGGTACGCTGCTGCCTCCACAGCTGCTTAACTCGCCCTATTTAAATGAGCAACAGCGCAGAGAACAACTGAGAAACAAGCAGCGAGCACAGCAAGATGTGGTGACTGGGAAGAGTCTGATTGATATCATCAGAAAGCACGACCGCTGTGCGCTGCAGAAGCGATAAGCTGTGACCTGTAGTGAGAGGACAGGCTGGGCTCCTTGGCTCTGGGTTTATTTTCCATTGCTCCACCATTGTTGCATTGAATCCAGGTACAGGCATACCACATTACACAAAACCGGGCGGAGGGATATAATCAAAATGATGTTTTTAAGTATTCTGTATGAGGTGTGTATACTTGTCTAATGCTGTAAATAAATATATTGCTGATAATTTACAAACTGCTTCTGTTTATTTGTTGAAAGGATGAGTGGTTCCAAACTGTAGAGCTTATCAGTTCACTATCTATCTGAGGGTGGGATGTTATCTGACCGACAGTAACACAGAGAAAAACGCAATGTGTGTGCGATAACAGATCGCATTGGAGGAGCTATAATGCATCTTGGAGCTGGAATCTGAACAGAGCTGTATGTGCACATGTGTAAACAGACACAGAAGTTGCATGAATTGATTGGTGGAGTTACTTCGGGAAATGTACACAAGTGTTGTGTAAAAGCAGAATCAGTGGTGTTTCAGTTTGCTTACAGCTATGAGATGGGCACTAGGGCAGCACTTGGGTAAGTGTCCTGTGCTGAACAATTGCAGCAAGTTTCTGATAAGTCTAGATTAGAGTGGTGCTGGAAAAGCACAGCAAGTCAGGCTGCATCCGAGGAGCAGGAGAATCGACTTTTCCGGCATAAGTGCTTCATCAGGAATGGAGGCAGGGAACCTCCAGGGTGGAGAGATAAATGGAGGGGAGGGGGGTTAGTGGTGGGGCTGGGGAGAAGGTAGCAAAGAGTACAATAGGTGAATGGGAGTGGGGATGGAGGTGATAGGTCAGAGAGGAGGGTGGGGAAGGTAACAAACAGTACAATGGGTGGATGGAGGTGGGGTTGAAGGTGATAGGTCAGAGGGGATGGTGGAGCGGAGAGGTGGGATGGGAGATTGGCAGGTAGGACAGGTCATAAAGATGGTGCTGAGCTGGAAGTTGAGAACTGGGGTAAGGTGGGGGGAGGGAAAGTGAGGAAATTGGTGAAATCCACATTGATGCCCTGGGGTTGAAGTGTTTCGAGACAGAAGATGAGGCGTTCTTCCTCCAGGCATTGGATGGTGAGGGAGTGGCGGTGGAGGCGGCCTAGGACCTGCATGTCCTCAGCAGAGGAGGAGGTGGAGTTGAAATGTTGGGCTACAGGGCAGTGGGGTTGATTGGTGTGGGTGTCCAAGAGATGTTCCCTTAAGCGCTCTGTGATGTGTCGTCCAGTCTCCCCAATGTAGAGGAGACCGCATCTGGAGCAATGAATACAATAAAGGACATTGGTGGACGTGCAGGTGAAACTTTGGATGTGGAAGGCTCCTTTAGGGCCTTGGATGGAGGTGAGGGAGGAGGTGTGGGCGCAGGTTTTGCAATTCCTGCCGTGGCAGGGGAAGGTGCCAGGATGGGAGGGTGGGTTGTTGGAGGGTGTGGACCTGACCAGGTAGTCACAGAAGGAACGGTTTTAGCAGAAAGGGTTGGGGAGGGAAATATATCCCTGGTGGTGGGGTCTGTTTGGAGGTGATGGAAATGTTGGCAGATGATGCGATTTATGCGAAAGTTGGTAGGGTGGAAGTTGAGCACCAGGGCGGTTCTGTCCTTGTTACAGTTGGAGGGGTGGGGTTTGAGGGCAGAGGTGCGGGATGTGGATGAGAGGCATTGGAGGCCATCTTCTACCACATGGGAAGGGAAATTGCAGTCTCTAAAGAAGGAGGCCTCTAGTGTGTTCTGTGGTGGAACTGGTCCTCCTGGGAGCAGATACGGCGGAGGTGGAGGAATTGGGAAATGGGGGTGGCATTTTTGCAGGAGGTAGGGTGGGAAGAGGTGTAATCCAAGTAGCTGTGGGAATCGGTGGGTTTGTAAAAAATGTCAGTGTAAGTCGATCATCATTAATGGAGATGGAGAGGTCCAGGAAGGCCCCCCTGCAAGTTTACGATAAGTCAACCTATGCATTTAATATTCCCTTTGTTTCACTGAGACTGCCTCCATCACTGTCTATTTTTTTCCCAATATGTTTGCACTTATAAAAGGTAGTTGAGAATGCGATAGGTGGATGGAGGTGGGGGTAATGGTGATAGGTCGGAGAGGAGGGGGATAGGATAGATGTGAAGGAAGATGGACAGGTCATGAGGGCAGTGCTAAGCTGGAAGGTTGGAACTGGGATACGGTGGAGGGAGGGGAAATGAGGAGACTGGTGAAATCTACATTGATGCCATGGGGTTGGAGGGTTCCGAGACACAAGATGAGGCGTTCTTCCTCCAGGCGTTGGGTGATAAGGGAGGAGGAGGAGACCCAGGACCTGCATGTCCTTGGCAGAATGAGAGGGGGAGTTAAAGTAAGCGGCCTCGGGGCAGTGGGGTTGATTGGTGCGGGTGTCACACTCTCTCAGAACTGCAAAGGAACCTTCTGTATTATATTCTCAAGCCCTGCTTCAGCTCAGGGCTACACTCTCCTAACTACAACAGTCCCCTGCTGTATTATATCCTCACCGGGACACCCGCACCAATCAATCCCGCTGCATTGTGGCCGAACACTTTAACTCCTCCTCCAGCTCAGAGTTGCCCTCATGACCTGTCCATCTTTCTTCCCACCTACCCACTCCACCCTCCCCTCCGACCTATCAACATTACCCCCTCCTCCATCCACCTATCGCACTCTCAGCTACCTTACCCCCAACTCCACCCCCTCCCATTTATCTCTCAATCCATGAACTCAAGCCTTATTTCTGATGAAGTGTATTTGCCCATTCTCCTGCTCCTCTGATGATGCCTGAGCTGCTGTGCTTTTCCAGCACCACACTCTTGACTCTAATCTCCAGCATCTGAAGTATTCAGTTTTGCATTGTTGGATGGGAGGCTGGTTTGCGAGATGGACTGAGCTGTGTTCTCAACTGACTGTAGTTGGGCTTGTTGTCCTTGGAGCAAAGAAGATTAAGATATGACTTTATTGAGGTGTTCAAAATTTATTAACAATTTTGGAAGGGTAAAGAAAGATATTCTATTTCCACTAGTTTGTATGTCAGTAACTCAAAGTCACTTAAAGATTGTCAGCAACAGGGCTAGGAGTGAGATGAGGAAAAACTTCTTTACTCGAGGGTTGTTAGGATTTGGAATACACTATTTGGGAAAGTAATAGAGGTGGATTGCATAGGAGGTTTCAGAAGTGAGCTGAGTATATTATTTGAAAGAGATTAAGTTTGAGGGCTATGGGGATTGGGCTGGAGAGTGGAACTAACTGGGTAGCTCTTTCAAGAGCTGGTACAGACACTATGGCCTCCTTCTGTTCCATAAAACTCTATAATCCTATAACTGCAAAATCGTGGACAACCTTGGAATCTCTACAGTGTGGAAGTAGGGCATTTGGCCCACCAAGTCCACACCAACACTCCAAAGAGCACCCCAGCCCATTCCTAACCCATTATAACCCCTCATTTTCCCATGGCAAATCCACCCAAAGGGCACATCCCTGGACACTATGGGCAATTTAGAATAGCCAATAGTTGGACTGAAGGGTTTGTTTCCTTGCTGTACTTCTCTTTGACTCGAATCCACCTAACCTGCACATCTTTGGACTGTGGGAGGAAACTGAAGTACCTGCAGAAAACCCATGGGGACATGGGAAGAATGACCCAAAGCTGGAATTGAGTCTGGCGCTGTAAGACAGCAGTGTCTGTGCTGCCCAGACTGAAAGGGCTTACCAGACACAGTCCACCATCTTCCAGATCAAAAAGTGAGCACTCCGGAGTGATGGCGGCAAGGAGCAGCTCTCTCACTACTACTATAATGTAGGCCTGTTTCAAGACCCCACAAGAGGCTCTTGTGGAACCTACATCGACAAGAAATGTTCATTCACTGGGAGTGTGTCAATTTGGGGCTGAATCTAACACGTGTTGTGATTAAGATGAAAATGCAGTGGACTACTGTTATTCCTGCTTACATCAGGAAGTACAATTGCTTTGAGACATGACACAAGGACATGTCACCTACAGCCCTGCTTCAGAGATATGCAAAATAGGGATGGTATGACAGTGGGGGGAGTACAGGTATTGGCCTCTCAGTAAGTCTGTACATCTCAAGGTCACCAAAGTTGCAGAAGCAAAGAAACAATTCCAGAAATTTTGAATATGATTATTAAATGAATCAATCACAATCAAGTATCTCTGAACTGGGGGAAAAATAAATAGGTGAGGAAGAATGAAATGGCTCCTCTCTTTTCAGCCTCCCATTTGGGTCTCAAAAATATTTTAAATTTTTTTTAGCAAGCGTCTATACCAATTAAAATGTGTTGTAGCTCTCTGCCAATCATGAGGTTTAATCGAGTTAAAAATCAGGTTTACTACTTGCTAATTCCAAGAAAATTAATAATGACATGACTTCAAGCTTTTGTGCAATCTTTTTCTTACAAAAACACACATGCAAAGTTGAAAGGACATAATGTCCAATTCCAACAAAGAATTGTACCCTTTAGAGTCCATTGGATGTTCTGGAGATGCAAGGTTTTAACCTAACATCATGATTAATTTGTTGTTACTTGATTATCAGCAGTTATGAACATTGCAGTTATCTTTTAAGTTCTTGGTTGCTTGATGTTTCTTTATAGTTAGTTTTGTTACTGGGCATTTCTTCTTAAAGAATAGAAAGAGAAACTTTCTCCAGCCTGATTCACTTCTGCAATGTAAAATCCATCTGCTCTGCTTCTGCCAGAGGCCTCCTGAAATAGGGGCTAGTTTGTATATTCTTGTCTGTTGGGCTCATTGTGTCCAGGCTTTAGAAGTGTAGGTGATGTTTCAGTAAATCAAAAAGATGATGAGGGCATTTTCATGCATAGAGTAAAAAATGAGGTCTGCAGATGCTGGAGATCACAGCTGAAAATGTGTTGCTGGTCAAAGCACAGCAGGCCAGGCAGCATCTCAGGAACAGGGAATTCGACGTTTCGAGCATAAGCCCTTCATCAGGAATCTGATGCATTTTCATGCATCCCAGGATTTGGATTGATTGGTTTTAATGCTCTTGGGAAAACTGTTAATTTTAGCTCTGACTGTCTTGCTGCCCAAGTTCATTCTGTGAAACTTGGCTAGCCAGTAAGCAAAACATTGTGGTACTATTTCAATTGTTTCATTTGTTATAATCTGTTATATTTCAGCTGTGTGAAACTTGGAGAGGCAAGGATTAATGAAGAAAAGTCAGTTTTATTTTGTCAGAGGCAGATTGTCTGACAGGCTTGACTGAGTTTGTTGAGAAGGTGACTAGATATGTAGATTCAGGTATTGCATTTGATAAGAGATACATGGGCTTCAATGAGGCAAGAACTCGCTTGGAAGACTGCTCAAGAAGATGACATCCCTTGGGATCCAGGGCAATTTGATTATCTGGATCTTAAACTGCCTGAGTGGCAAAAGAGGACATGATGATCGAAGGTTATTTTAGGGACTGGAAGCATGTGTCCTGTGGCATTACAGAGAGTTTGCTG
Organism: Hemiscyllium ocellatum; assembly: GCF_020745735.1. Classification (NCBI taxonomy): domain Eukaryota; kingdom Metazoa; phylum Chordata; class Chondrichthyes; order Orectolobiformes; family Hemiscylliidae; genus Hemiscyllium; species Hemiscyllium ocellatum. The sequence continues at coordinate 25,972,166 of NC_083433.1, read as the reverse complement.
CTGGGTCCATTTCTATTTGTGGCGTACACAAATTATGTGGAAATGAAGGTAGGTTTGAACAGAAATTTGAAGATTATACAAAAATTTGTGATGTGGTAAGTAATAGGAAGAATAGGAAGAATTTGTGGGCGGCACGGTGGCACAGTGGTTAGCACTGCTGCCTCACAGTGCCTGAGACCCAGGTTCAATTCCCGACTCAGGCGACTGACTGTGTGGAGTTTGCACGTTCTCCCGGTGTCTGCGTGGGTTTCCTCCGGGTGCTCCGGTTTCCTCCCACAGTCCAAAGATGTGCGGGTCAGGTGAATTGAGCATGCTAAATTGCCCATAGTGTTAGGTAAGGGGTAAATCTAGGAGTATGGGTGGGTTGCGCTTCGGTGGGTCGATATGGACTTGTTGGGCCGAAGGGCCTGTTTCCACACTGTAAGTAATCTAAAAGTAATCTAAGTAATCTAATCTAATCTAATACTTCAAGATGATATCGACAGGCTGAATTATACATTTGGCAAATTAAATTCAATGCATTTTGGGAGGACTAACAAGGCAAGAGTGTAATTGATGAATGGTAGGACTCTAGGAAATACAGAGGACCTTGGTTTGCATTCCACAGATCCTTGATGGGAACAGGAAAGACTGATGAGGTGATTAAGTCAGGTTGGATACTTTCTTTTATTGGTCAAGGCACTGAATTCATGAGCAGGAAGATCGATTGAGCTGTATAAGATGTTAGTTAGGGTACAGCTGGAATACTGTATGCAGTTCTGGTTGCCACACTATAGAAAGGATGTGATTTCACGTAAGAGGATACAGACAAGACTCACCAGAATGTTGCCTGGGTTAGAGTGTTTCAAAGAAAAGAGACCAGATAGACTGAAATTGCTTTGCTTAGAGCAGAAGACAGAGGGGAGCGTAATTGAGGAGTATAAAATTATGAGGGGTGTAAGTTGGGAGAAACTTTTCCCCTAAGTGGATGGATCAATAAGTAAGGGGAATAGATTTAAGGTAAAGAGTAGGAAGTTTCAATTGGATTTAAGGAATCTTTTTCATTGAAAGGTGAATAGGTATCTGGAATTCACTGTCTGAAAGGATGATAGGGATGGGACATATCACAACATTTAAAAAGCATTTCGATGATTGTTTGAAGTGCATTGCACATAAGCCTATGGGCTGTGTGCCGAAAATGGGACTAGAGTAATTCGGTGCTTGATGACCAGCATAAATGTGATGGCTGATGGGAATCTTTCTGCAATGTAAAACTCTGTGGCTTGATCACCAAAGTAAAGATCTTGACACTGCTGTTCTATGGGAGGTGTAGTCATTCTGAGGAGACATTAAGCCTATCTGACCAGTCAGATGGATTTAAAATTATTTTGAAAAGTGGAGAGTTGTCCCTGATGTCCTAGACAATATTTATCCTTCAATCAACATCACAAACTCATTAACTGTTCACTATCACTTGGCAGTTTGTAGAAGTTTGTTGTGTGCAAATTCGCTGTCTCTTCTCCCACATTTCAAAAGTACAGTTGGTTCTGCTCTAATATGTGTTTCTTCAATGCAAATTGGCTTAATGTGATTGAAGAATTTAGCCTGTTATTTGTAGAATGTGAACTTTCTTTACCGGTAATGGTTATAACATGATTTATTAGTTTAAATGGCACAGCTGCTGTGCTATTTTCTTATAATGGTGAGATCGCATGAGAGTGGAACCAATGCGTTATATCAGAACTGACCGTACATTGGCTATAAGGTGCTTTGAGATTTCGGGTGGTCACGACAAGTATTATACGAATGTAAGTCTTGTCAACCCTCGCTGAATTTCTGCCAGATTTCAGCACTGAGTTGCTCCCTTCCCAACCTAAGCTACAGCTGACAGCACCACCAGGAAATGTGGCCTTTGATCTTCATGTTTCCCCACTACCCTGTGACACTATCCTACCCACTCAGCAGCTTCCACCCAAAGGAATGTGAAAAGAGCAGGCGGGACAAAGAAATCGAGAACAGGGATACTACTGTAAAGAGAAACTAGCAAGTAAAATACTATTGGAAACATAAATTTATTAAAAAAATTAACACACTTCTATTGCAACATTTTTGTAAGTTTTACCAAACTGTATTGCTGACAAATCATGAAACTACAGCAGAGATGAACAAGCAGTACAAGCTCCTGGCTGAGAGTGTAAAGACTGAATTTGTTGGTGGTGATGCCATTATCTGACAGCAAAAAATAGTAAATCCAAATCAGATTAGTTAATTCTCTAAAAGTGATACAAAATGGCAGGCACACACTTTGCAGAGTATACGGCTGGGTGATTCCACCTCCAGATAAAACGCTGCAGATGCTGTAAATAAAATCACACAATACTGGAAGGAATCAGTAATTAATGTTGCTGGTCAATAACATTTCATCAGAGTAGATCTGAGGAAAAAGTAATTCATGCAAAATATTAATTGTTTTTCCCTCTCCACAGACGCTGTCTGATTTCTTGCATATTTCCAGCATTTTCTACTTTCTTTTTCATTTACTCATTCATAGGATGCAGACATTGCTGGCTCAGCCAATAAAGGAAAAAAAAACTTACAAAAGACTGTTGAAGCTTTTTGTATTGCACTGTTCAGGACAGCAGCAGAAATGCACCAAATCCCAAGGGGAAACAACAATTTATAACATTTAAACAGATGATGCTCATTGATTGGTGAGTTGGCTGTAATTAGTTGAGGCAATGACATAGAGAATGCACCAGACAACTGTTGTCCTCCAGACATGTTGAGGGGTGACCTTATAGAGGTGTATAAAATCATGAGGGGCATGGAGAGGGTGAAAATCTAAGGTCCTTTTCTCAGGATAAGGGAGTCCAAAATTAGAGGGCGTAGGTTTTTAAGGTGAGGGGGAAAAATTTTAAACAAAGGCTGTTGGAACAAGCTACCAGAGGAGGTGGTGGAGGTGGGTATAATTACAACATCTACAAAGCATTTAAAAGGATGGATACATAAATAGTAAGGGGTTAGAGGAATATGGACCAAATGCTAGTAAATGGGACTACACCAGTTTAGGATATCTAGATGGTACGGTTGAGTTGGACCCAAGGGTCTGATTCCATGCTGCATAATTATGACTCAAAATTTAAAAAGACAAATGTGAGGCTGAGCAAACAAAACAAAATGAGTTTTCTGTCCTCTGTTATAAAGGATTTTAATGTTTTATCCCACAGAGTCAGAGTTGTACAGCGTGGAAACAGATCCTTCCGTCAACGTTTTCATGTCAACCAGACATCCCAACTGATCTGGTCCCATTTGCCAGTAATAGGCCCATATCCTTCTAAACCCTATCTATTCATGTACCCATCCAGATGCCTTTTAAATGTTGTAATTGTACCAGCCTCCACCACCTCCTCTGGTAGCTCATTTCATACTTTCACCACTCTCTGTTTTAAATCTTTCCCATCTCACCTTAACCCTATGTCCTCTAGATTTGGACTCCCCTACCCTCGGAAAAAAACCTTGCCTATTCACCCTATCCATACCCCTTGTGATTTTGTAAACTTCTGTAAGGTCACCCCTCAGCATAATCACAAGGTGACAAAGTTCACAACACTAGTTTCCGACATCAATGTAGAATAATCCCTTCCCTAATCTGGGTATGCAGATTTAGATTATAGGGTGGGTATTATATTTCTGATCCTGTTGTTTATTATATCTTTAGATGACTTGATCTAAGTAGCAGTCAACATCTTTTTCTGTAAAGCAGGTAAATTATATAATCTGGTACTGAAATGCAATCCTGTAAAATTTCCTTGCTAAATAAAACGCTCCTGCATTGCAGAGCTATTGACAGTACTAGGAGGCTGCAGTTTAATTTGGGAGGCAGCAACTAATCAGTTCTCATTTCCCTGTCATTTCAAAGTGAAATCAGTCAGTGATGCATCCACTCCAGCAAACATTGGACTAATGTAACATGAAAATAGAAAATGCTGGCAATTCACTCCAGGTTAAAGATTCAGGTCTGTGTCCTGATAATTGAAAGTCACAGAACTGAAAACTGGGTTGACCTGATAAGTGTTTCCAGCAGTTTCTATTTTTATTTCAGACTTCCAGCATCTGTGGAGTTTTATAATAAAATGTGGTACAGACTGCACTTCAATAAACTAGGGTTAAATAGCAAATAACCTCCAATTAATTGTTCCTGGTTCCCTGAAGCCAAATGACCAATTGACTGACTGCCACACAGCAAGGCCATAGCCAGAGAGATGGGATTCTTGGAACTGAAATTGTGATTTAGTTTATAAGCACTTCCAGGCTGTACGGAAATTGGCTTGTTCCAGAGAAAATATGATAAGAACTGGGAAAATAAACTAGGAAAATTCCCATCAATACAGGATCTACAAATTTCACACAATCAACTAACACTCCATCCCACTTATCTACCATGTTTTCTTCCTCCCAACTTTTATTCCTTCCCTCTTTCATCACTCTGTATCTCTTTTCCTCCCATCCACCTTTGCTCTGTTACACCTCTAAATCTGTACACAGCCTTCCTCCCTTCCGCTCATCTCATTCTCATTCTCATTCTCACTCTATTCCTCACTCTGCCACCCTCTTCTCTTCAATCCACTGTCAGCCCATTTCCATCTATCATCGTCCTACTTATAAAGTCAGAGAGATGTACAGCATGAAAACAGACCCCTGGTCCAACTCATCCAAGTTGACCACACCCATTTTGTTGCTGTCATCTTACTCCACACTTGTATTTTCCCCTTGCTACACCATTCATCTTTTGCATCTGCTGTTCCACCTCCTCACCTTGTGTTTCATTCTCGTGTTCTCTCACCCATCCAATGATTCCCTTAATCCTTCTGCTCACTCTCTTTTTACTTCTACACTTGCCCTTCATTCCTCCAACAATACTTCACTCCATGCACCTCACCTTCTCCTCATCCCAATCCCATGGGCAGAGACCCAGAAGGAAAATGACATATATTGGTCTGACTCATCTCATATATCCCAAAATGGAACTGCTGCAACACTAGGGGTATTCATTTCAAAGCATCAGTGATTTTAACTGCTTTCTTTCCCTCTCAGCTGTCCTTCATCATTATATCCTCATGCAGTTTAGACGTTCTGGGTCAATATTGGCGTACTAGTGGTTAGTGCTAAGACATTCATCTATGAAATGTCACTAACCATGCCATTAAAAAAAATGGCAGGGGGATCCAAGATGGCGGTGATTCAGGAAGGTCACTTTGCAGAGCTCCGCACCACAGGTGAACAAAGACCTAACCCACCCTAACCAGGTCATCACAGTATTCTAGGACTCTGAAAAAGTCACAGAGTCCTACAAAGTCCTAAGGAGGTACTTACCTACATTTTCGCCGTCCAGGGATGGCTAGGAAGGGAGCAGGTTTGCCCGTGGCGGGGGCCACGGCCCAACCTGCAGGATCCTCGGACTCGATTACTTACCAGGCCCTGGTCTTGGAGCTTGCAAAATCTTGCGAGATGTTGGGTAAGCAAATCGAAGAGAAGCTGGCCCCGATCTCTATTATGCTGCAGAAGCATGAACAGCAGCTGGGAGGCATCAGGAAAAGATCGGATGGGGTCGAATGCAGGGTCACAGTGATGGAAGCTGAGACTGATCCCTCCAAGAATAAGATCCAGGCCCTCAGGGGCAGGTCCATAATTTGCTTGACCAGGATGATGATCTCGAGAACAGGGGCAGGAGGAAAAATATTCGGATCGTTGGTTTGCTGGAGGGGAAGGAAGGAATTTACTGAGGATTGGCTGCCAAAATTCCTTAACTTGGAGGTTGGAATGGGACGTCTGAAGATTGAGAGAGCTCACCAGGTCACGGCACGGAGATCGGGTCTAGACCAGCTTCCTCGTCCTATCCTGGTGCGTTTCCATAATTATACAGACAAGCAGAGAATTGTGGAAGCTTCCAGAATCCAGGGGAAGGATCCGAAGACCTTAGTTTACGAGGGGTCTAGGATCATTTTTTTCCAGGACTTCTCAGTGGTGCTGATCCAGAAAAGGAAATCCTATGATGGCATTAAGAAAGGACTGAGGGAGCCCACGTCCAGTACTCTCTAAGGTACCCGGCGGTGCTTCAGATTATCTTTAATGGATCCATACACTTGTTTGACTAGTCAGAGAAGGCAAGAGACATTGTGGACAAGCTAACTTAGTCTGAACAATTTAATATGTACAGATAATAGCATTGTCTGGATATGTCTTTTTTCAAAAGAAGGAAAGTCACGTTGGGGTTTCCTTAACTTTGATTTGGTGATAATTTGGGTTAAATTATGCTCTAGGATGGATGGGATATTTACTTTTAACTTCTAAATTAAGCTATACCAGGAGATGAATGGGGTACTTACTTACTATTCACTTTTTAAACTTCTTTGTTTACATTGTTATTCTTTTTTGTTTTTTTTGTTGCTTGTGTTTATGGTGTGGGTCAGGCGAGGAGGAGAGAAAATGGTTGGGATGGATCGATGCCTATTTACAGGCAGTTTAAGGCCAGTTCAGGTATTTAAATGTCCTGGTTACTATATTGGCAGCACGGCGCAAAGTTGGGTTTTGGGGTGTGTAGGTGTCCCCTTTGGTTGGGGGGTGAATCCACCATCCAGGGCCATTGACACTTTAAACGTTGTTTTTAGTTTTTATTGTATACAGCCTTTGATAGTTGTGTAGGTTTGTTAATTGCAGTGGTTTTAAATTGTGTAGTTTTTATGTTCTGTAGAGTTTCTTTTATTAAGGCTCAGTGATTTGTAATTCAAGTTCTTCCTCCCTGGAGTCTAAATGTTCCTGCAGAAGGTTATGGCTAATGACCTGTTCCTTTATCCTTAAGGATAGTAAATGTGGAGTATTTCTCCAATAATTCAAGTTTGGCTAGTAGCCCATCCACTCTTTGGGAAACTGCTAAAGCTTATGCCAGAGGGTTAGTTATTTCCTACTCCGCCAGGAGGAAGTGGCAGAAGGGTGAGTAGCAACGTCTGCTTGAAGCACAGCTGAAGGCAGCCAAGAAGGCTTACTTTGACAGGCTCTCATTGACTAAGCTGCAGAGGATCACAGCGCTTCGGTCTGCATTGAACTCCATGCTCACGCAGGCTGCAAAGAAGGAGCTTACTTTTGCAAAACAAAGGCTGTTTTTGAGCATGGTGACAAACCGGGCAAGTACTTAGCATATCTTGTCAGGAAAAAGAGTGCCCTCTTAATCCTTTACATTGATCAGGGAAGGTGTTGGAAACCTAACCTGTGATTCTATAATGATTAATGTGGCTTTTCTGAGAGTTTACTCTGAATTATACCAGTCTGAAAGTTGTGAGGATGAGTAGGCTAGGGTGGAGCCTTTCTTCAAGGATCTGGAGCTTCTAGGTGTAACCATCCGAACAAGAGTCCTTTCTCAATGCCGCGTTATCCAGAGCAAGAGGTGCAGGAGGCTGTGTAGTAGCTTCAGAGTGGAAAGGCGTCCGGTCCTGATGGACTTCCCAGCAAATTCTGGAAGGAATTTATAAACATCGGTGCCGGGTCCTCTACTTTTTGTCATTTACACAAATGATTTGGATGTGAGCATAAGAGGTACAGTTCATAAGTTTGCAGATGACACCAAAATTGGAGGTGCAGTGGACAGCGAAGAGGCTTACCTCAGATTACAACAGATCATTCCATACCCGTACCACCCTCTGTGTGAAAAGGTTGCACCTTAGGTCTCTTTTATATCTTTCCCCTCTCACCCTAAACCTATGCCCTCTAGTTCTGGACACCCCGACCCCAGGCCTATTTACCCTATCCATGCCCCTCATAATTTTGTAAACTTGACCAGATGGACCAATGGGCTGAGAAGTGGCAGATGGAGTTTAATTCAGATAAATACGAGGTGCTGCATTTTGGGAAAGCAAATCTTCGCAGGACTTATACACTTAACGGTAAGGTCTAAGGGAGTGTTGCTGAACAAAGAGACCTTACAGTGCACGTTCGTAGCTCCTTGAAAATGGAGTCGCAGGTAGATAGGATAGTGAGGAAGGCATTTGGTATACTTTCCTTTATTGGTCAGAGTATTGAGTACAAGAGTTGGGAGGTCATGTTGCGGCTGTGCAGGACATTGGTTAGGCCACTGTTGGAATATTGCAAACAATTCTAGTCTCCTTCCTATCTGAAAGGGTTCAGAAAAGATTTACAAGGATGTTGCCAGGCTTGGAGGATTTGAGCTATAGGGAGAGGCTGAACAGGCTGGGGCTGTTTTTGCTGGAGGGTCGGAGGCTAAGGGGTGACCTTATAGAAGTTTACAAAATTATGAGGGGCATGGATAGGATAAATAGACAAAGTCTTTTCCTTGGGATCAGGGAGTCCAGAACGAGAAGGCACAGGTTTAGGGTGAGAGGGGAAAGATATAAAAGAGACCTAAGGGGCAACGTTTTCACACAAAGGGTGATAGGGTATGAAATGAGTTGCCAGAGGAAGTGGTGGAGGCTGGTACAATTGCAACATTTAAGAGGCATTTGGATGGGAAGGGTTTGGAGGGATATGGGCCGGGTGGTGACAAGTAGGACTAGATTGGATTGGGATATCTGGTCGGCATGGACAGTCTCGATGACTCTATAGTGTCAGGCCCGATACTCAACATGTTTAATGACTCATACTGTCATGATTGCCTCCCGCCATCTTGAAGAGAGGCCAATATCTCTCTTATTCTTAAAAAAGGGAAAGCCCTAGGGGACTGTGCTTCTTATAGGCCTGTTTCACTTTTAAATTTTGTTTTTAAAATCCTTTCTAAGACTTTTGTGTTAAGGTTGGAAACTTATTATTAAAGAGGACCAGATGGGCTTTACAAAGGGCCGCACACCTTCCAATAATGTTAGGAGATTACTTAATGTAATGCAAGTGGGTCAACAATAGTCTGTACAAGGATTGGAGATCTCTCTAGATGCAGAGAAGGCATTTGATGGGTTGAATGGCTGTACCTTTTTGTACCCTCTTGTCGTGGTTCACACCAATGGTGTGCGAACAAGCAACTTTAATATCTTTAGGAGTAGCTGACAGGGCTGTCCCCTTTCACCTTTTTTTTACATTGGTAATCAAGCTGCTGGCAGAGGCCATTTATAAAGATCCTAATATATCGGTTCCAGAAGTGGGGTCAAAATCACATAAGATTTTGTTGTATGCGGACATGTCCTCATTTTTTTTGTCTAACTCAGCGTTTCAGTGCCTTACTTGATACAGTGTATCAATTTGTTTGGCATCATTTCAGGTTACAAGATCAATTTTGCAAAATCAGAGGCTATGCCTATGGGTGTATTACTAAAATACCAGGTTTTGAGGGCAAATCTCGATTGCCTTTTAAGTAGTCACAGGGGTTTTTTCTTTATTTGGGTATATTCACTACTCCAGTTTTCAATTGGCTGTTTCAAGATAATTTTTCATTTATTCAACAAAATAAAACAAGACCTTTGAAGATGGGAGGTGCTTCTGGTTTCTTGGTTAGGTCAGAGAGCCCTCATTAAAATGAATATTCTCCCCTGTCTACTGTACCCTATGCGAATGTTCCTCTTGATTTTCACTAGGCAAATGTTCAACAGACTGAATGGCTGGTTCAGCTTTTTTATCTGGCATTGTAAGCAGCTCCTTACTAAATTGCAATTGCCTCACAGACTGGAGGGAGTGGATCACCCGGACATCAAAAATTATCAACTAAGCTCGCTTTTATCTTATTTGAGTGAATGGGCTTGTGGAGAACCTCTTTCAATATGGTTAGATATTGAAACTTCTACAGCAAGGTGCCCCCTCACTAGCTTCCTGTTCCTGGACAAAATGAGGACAGTTAAGGAATATTGCCACAACCTAATAGTTATCAATACTGTTTGGAGGGCAATGCATTAGAGTGAAGATAATATTGTCAAACTATCTTTTTTTTCACCTGTAGTTGGTAAGCCTGGTTTTCAACTGGGGATGATGGGACTCAGGGTTTAAACTCTGGACAGCTAGGGTGTGTCTTGAATGGGCGATTTATTTGAGGAGGTCACAATGATGTCTTTTGACCAGTTAGCTTGGAAATACGAGCTACCTGGTAGGGACTCTTTCACGTTTTTCAAATTAGGGATTTCATTCAAAAAGGACTAAACTTTTAACTGATCCTCTTCTCTGTGTCGGATCTGTATGGGTGCCCAGTCTTAAGAACACACTTTCTGGCAGCACTCTTTATCACCTGTTGGGGGGCTGGCATCTCAGACGAGACTGAATGGCTTTGCAGTGTGTGGGAGACAAAGTTGAGTGTTGAGATCTCCTTAGAGACATGGGAAGATATTTGGGAAAACATGAGAAAGATCTTGATTTGCAATAGGACCCATGCTTTACAGTCGAAGATTCTCCACATGGTCCACTTGGCTCCAGATCGTCTATCAAAATTTAAACCAGGAGTATCTTCAACATGTCCCAAATGGGAAGCGAGTACAGGCACTCTTGCTAATGGCCTCTGGTCCTGCTGCAGGCTCCAGACATACTGGAGCGCTGTGACAGGTGCAATAGAGAGGATCTTGGGGACAGGGGTGCAGATGGACCCTATTTCTCCTCTTCTTGGCCTGCCCAGTGTATATCCTGTAGATGCACAAAAAAAATTTTCAACATCCTTACTTTTTGCACAAGAAGAAAGATTCTGTTAGGTTGGATGTCCGAAATTCCTCCGGGTTTGTCGGGTTGTCATAAGATATTTATGGAGCATTTCCCTTTGGATTTTCTTATAGGTATGGTGCACCATAAAACTGAGATTTTTTATGAGACATAGCAGCCCTTTTTGGACTACCTAGACACAAATCTGTCTGCCACACTAATAAGGGTTTTTAAATAGCCAAAGAAGGGGAACTGCAAAGGGATGAATATATGTAAATTAATGCTCTTGATGGTCGAGAGCGAGTGTTTTGTTTCACTGAGCCATATTATTATTATTTAGTTAGTTGTTAGTTATGTATGCATTTACTTTTTTTATATATATAGATTTATACATTTATACATGAGTGCAGTTGGGTTTTTTTTGTTCTTGCTTTGTATTGTTTTGAATTGTATGGTTTTATTTTTGTTGTAATGTCAAAAATTCTGGATGTAGGTGTGCTCGCTGAGCTGTAAGGTTCATTTTCAGACATTTTGTCACCATACTAGGTAACATCTTCAGTGAGCTTCCAGACGAAGCTTCCAACTCAGCGAGCAAACCTACACTCAGAACCTCAACCTGAGATGCAAATCTTCTCGAAACTTGTCAAAAACTCTATTTTTCAATAAAAATATATTTTAAAAATTGGCAGTTAAGTCTCATTTCATTAAGTTAATTTTTTTAAGAGGTTTTCCATTTTTTAATTCACTCATGGGACAACACCAATCCTTGTGGCACTCCACTGATCACAGGCCTTCAGTCTGAAAAGCAACCCTCCACCACCACCCTTTGTCTTCTCCCTTCGAGCCAGTTCTGTATCCAAATGGTGAGTTTTCCCTATATTCTGTGTGATCTAACCTTCCTACCATGAGGAAACTTGTCAAACACCTTACTGAAGTCCATCTAGGTCACATCACTGCTCTGCCCTCACAAATCCCATTTATTACTTCTTCAAAAAACTCAATTAAGTTTGTGAGACTTGATTTCCCATGCACACAGCCATGTTGACTATCCCTAATCAGTCCTTGTCTTTCCAAATACATTTGAATCCTGTCTCTCAGGATTCCCTCTAACACTACTGATGTCAGGCTCACTGGTCTACTGTTCCCTGGCTTTTCCTTACCATCTTTCTTAAATAGTGGCACCACGTTAGCCAACCTCCAATCTTCCAGCACCTCACCTATGGACTATTGGTAGTACAAATATCTCAGTAAGTGGCACAACAATCATTTCCCTAGCTTTCTGAGGCACACCTGATCAGGTCCTGGGGATTTATTTGTCTTTATGTGTTTTAAGACATCCAGCACCAACTCCACTGAAACATGGATATTTTTCAAGATGTCACCACCTATTTCCCCACATTCTATGTCTCCATGGTTTTTCCACAGTAAACACTGATGCAAAATACTCGTTTAGTATCTCCCCCATCTCCTGCGGTTCCACACATATGCACCCTTGCTGATCTTCAAGGGGACCTATTTTCTCCCTAGTTACCCTTTTGTCCTTAATGTATTTATAGAATCCCTTCAGATTTTTCTTAACTCTATTTGCCAAAGCTACTTCGTGTCCTCTTTTTGCCCTCCTGATTTCCCTCCCAAGTATGTTTCTCCTGCCTTTATAAGCTTCTACAAATTTACTCGATCTCTGCTGTCTATACCTGACAAATGCTTCGTCTTTTCCTTAAACAAAACCTTAATTGAGTCATAGAGATGTACAGCATGGAAACAGACCATTTGGTCTAACTCGTCCATGCAAACCAGGTATCCTAACCTAATCCAGTCCCATTTGCCAGCACTTGGCCCATATCCCTCTAAACCCATCCTATTCATGCACCCATCCAGATGCCTTTTAAATGTTGTAATTGTACCAGCCTCCACCACTTCCTCTGGCAGCTCATTCCATACACGCATCACCCTTTGCATGAAAAAGTTACCCCTTAGGTCCCTTTTAAATCTTTCCCCTCTCACCCTAAACCTATGCACTTTAGTTCTGGACTCCCCCACCCCAGGGAAAAGACCTTGTATATTTATGCTATTGATGCCCCTCACAATTTTATAAACCTCCATAAGGTTACCCGTCAGCCTCTAATGCTCCAGGGACAACAGCCTTAACCTATTCAGCCTCTCCCCATAGCTCAAATTCTCCAACCCTGGCAACATCCTTGTAAACCTATTCTGAACCCTTTCAAGTTTCACAACATCCTTTCAATAGGAGGGAGACCAGAAATGCAAATAAGTGGCCTAACCAATGTCCTCTACAGCTCCCAACCCCTATACTCCATGCTCTGACCAATAAAGGAAAGCATACCAAACATCTTCTTCACTATCCTATCAACCTGCGACTTCACTTTCAAGTGAACCTGCACTCTGAGGTATCTTTGTTCAGCAACAGTCCCCAGGATCATACCATTAAACATATAAGGGAGAAAGTGAGGACTGCAGATGCTGGAGTATCAGAGTAGAGAATGTGATGCTGCAAAAGCACAGCCAGTCAGGCAGCATCCGTGGTACAGGAGAATCGATGTTTTCAGCATAAACGCTTCATCAGAAATTAAGCTTCTGGGATGGGTGTGGGGGATGCTGCAGATAGAGGGGTGGTGGGGACAAGGTGGTGAAGTGGGCTTAGGTGAAAACAGGTAGAGGATATGACTGGTTGGTCAATGGGAGGAATGAATCCAGTTGGTGGCAGGGAGCAGTAGAAGGGCTAGGGAGGAGCTGGGAAGGGAATCGGGGAAGGGGTTCCTGTGCTCCTCGGATGCTGCCTGACTGGCTGTGCTTTTCCAGCATCACACTCATTAAGTGTATAAGTCCTGCCCTGATTTGCCTTTCTAAAATGCAGTACCCCACATTTATCTAAATTAAACTCCATCTGCCACTTCTCGGCCCATTGGATCAAGATCCCGTTGTACTCTGAGGTAAGCTTCTTTGCTGTCCTTTACACCTCCAATTTTGGCATCATCTGTAAACTTACTAACTATACCTCCTTGGGGAGTTCATGTGGTGGCTGTACAGGACATCAGTTAGGCCACTTTTGGAATATTGAGCCCAATTTTGGTCCTATTAGAAGGATGATGTGCAACTTGAAAGATTTGAAAGAATGTTGCCAGGGTTGGGGGAGAGGCTGTATAGGCTACAGCTATTTTACCTGAAACATCGGAAGCTGAGGGGTGATGTCATAGAGGTTATAAAATCATGAAGAGCATGGATAGGGTGAATAGACACGGTCTTTTCCCTGGGGTGGGTGAGTCCAAAACTGGATGGCAAAGATTTAGGATGAGAGGGGAAAGGTTTAGGGTGAGAGGGACCGAAAGGGCAACTTTTTCAACAAAGGGTGGCACATGAATGAAATGAACTGCCAGAGGAAGTAGTAGAGGCTGGTACAACTACAACATTTAAAAGGCATCAGGATGGGTATTTGAATAGGAAAGGTTTAGAGCGATACAGGCCAAGTGCTGGCAAATGGGACTACATTAGGTTAGGATATCTGGTCAGAGACAAATAAACTGCAGATGCTGGAATCTAAAATAGACAGACACAGGGAGGCTGGAAGAACACAGCAAGCCAGGCAGCATCAGGAGGGACAGGCAGGAGGCTGGAAGAACACAGCAAGCCAGGCAGCATCAGGAGGGACAGGCAGGAGGCTGGAAGAACACAGCAAGCCAGGCAGCATCAGGAGGGACAGGCAGGAGGCTGGAAGAACACAGCAAGCCAGGCAGCATCAAGAGGGACAGGCAGGAGGCTGGAAGATCACAGCAAGCCAGGCAGCATCAGGAGGTGGAGAAATCGACATTTTGGGTGTAAACCTTCTTTAGGACTAGGGGTGGGTGTAGGGGATGCTGCAGATAGAGGGTGGTGAAGTGTGGATAGGTGAAAACAGGTAGAGGATACAACTGATTGGTCAATGGGAGGAATGAATCCAGTCGGTGGCAGGGAGCAGTGGAAGGGTTGGGGAAGAACTGGGAAGGGAATCGGGGGATGAGGAAGGAAGTTATTTAAAACTGGAGAACTCAATGTTGTAGGCGAAATATGAGGTGTTGTTTCTCCAATGTGCACTGTGGTTCATTGTGGCAATGGAGGAGGCCAAGGATGGTCATGTCAGAAAGGGAGTGGTTGTGGGAACTGAAACAGGTAGTGACTGGGAGGTCCAGTCGGCCTATGTAAGCCTGGCTCTGATGCTCAGTAAACCTAGGTTTATGTTCGGTCTCCCAACGTCGACAAGACCACATCGCGAGCACCTTATACTGTAAACTAGATTGGAAGAAAGGCAGGTGAACCTCTGTCTCACCTGGAAGGACTGTTTCGGGCCCAGGATGGAGGTGAGGGGGGTGATGTACCAGCAGGTCTTGCATCTTCCAGTTGCAGAGCAAGGTACCTGGGGGTTTGGTGGGGAGAGTGGAGCAAACCAAGGACTGTCGAACGGAACGGTCCTTGCAGAAGGCAGAGAGGGGTGGGGAAGAGAAGATATTCTTGGTGGTGGGGTCTGGTTGGAGTTAGCAGAAGTGTTTAATGTGGTTGCGGAAATTGGTGGGTTGGTAAGTGAGGACAAGGGGGACTCTGTCTTTATTGCAATGAGGTGAGGATTTAGGGTAGCGGAACAAGGAATGGAGGTGGTATGGCGGAAAGCTGTCTGGATGACAGAGGGAGGAAAAGCACCATTGTTCAAAATAGGTGGACACCTGGGATGCTTATGAGTGGAATGTCTCTTCATCTGAGCAGATGCGGCAGAGGAATTGGGAGAATGGGATGGAGTTCTTGCAGGATACTGGGTGGGAGGAAGTGTAGTCCAGGTAGTAATGGGAGTCTGTAGGTTTATAGTAAACGTCTGTCTGGAGACTGTCACCGGAGAATGAAATAGTGAGGTCAAGAAAGGGGAGGGAGGTGTCCGGGATGGAGGCGGGGTGGAAGGTTGTGGGAGAAGTCGATGAGCTTCTCCAGTTCAGGACACTGCACCGATGCAGTCATTGATGTAACGGCAGAAGAGTACACTTCCAAATTGCACTGTGCTTCGTTGTGGCAACAGAGGAGGCCAAGGATGGTCATGTCAGAAAGGGAGTGGCTGTGGGAACTGAAAGAGGTAGTGACTGGGAGGTCCAGTCGGTACACTGCCTGTGTAGGTACCGAAGAGGGACTGTTCGATATAGCTGGGCACATCTGGGTGCCCATGGCCACTCCATTGATTTGGAGGAAATGGGAGCAGTCAAAGGAAAAATTATTGAGGGTGAAGGTTAGCATGGACGGGTTGGACCAAATGGTCTGTTTCCGTGCTGTACATCTCTATGAGTCTATAATATGAATGCTGTTGGATATCCTAGATTTATTGCCTATGTCTAGTTGCCTTCAAGAAAGTGATAGTGAGTCGCTTTCTTCAACACCTGTTGTCCATGCACTAAGGTAGACTCACAATGGCCTGAGGGAGGGAATTCCAGGATTTTTACCTAGTGACAGTTAAGGAATGGCAATATATTTTCAAGCCAGCATGGTGACTGTCTGGAGAGCAACTTGTAGGCGGTATGCTATGTATTTGCTGAACTTGTCCTTCTTATTGGAAGTGGTTATGGGTTTGGAAAGTGCTGCCTAAGGATTTTTTGTGGATTTTGAAGTGCATCTTGTAGATAGAACACGTTGCTGCTACCGAGTGTCAGTGGTGAAGGAACTGGATGTTTGTGAATATGTGCCAGTTAAGTAGGACTGCGTTGTACTGGCTGGTATCAAGCTTCTTGAGTGTTGTTGGAGCTGCACTCGTCCAGCTGGTGGGAGTATTCCATCAAACACATGACTTGTGCCTCGTAGATGGTGGACAGGCTTTAGGAAGCCAGGAGGTGAGTTGCTCGTCGCAGTAATCCAAGACTCTGACCTGCTCTTTTGATCATTGCGTTTATTCATGGTGAGTTTATTGTTAACGGTAACCCCCAGGACGTTGGTAATGGGGGATTCAGTGCTGGTGATGGCATTGATTGACATGGGGCAGTGGTTAGATCATCTCTTATTGAAGGCGGTCACTGCCTGGCATTTGTGTAACACGATTGCCACCTACCCTTTGACAACCCAAGTTTGGATATTGTTGCATTAAACGTAGGCTGGGAACAAATGTACTATAAAGATTTAATATGCATCTGTGAGGAAGCTGGTGGATCATAATAAACTCAGTGCCAACCATTTCAAACATTAGGTTTCCTGCAAGTTAGGGAAAGCTGTTACCAGAAATGATGGGCTAGAAAGATTTGGGAATTTATGTTGTCCACCAATCATTGATTCCAATGAGCTTGCCCAATTAACTGTCCTCTCTCTTCCCCTCACCTCCCCAGAAGGAGGAAGGTGCCACTTTCAAGAGTTTGGGGTCATTACAGAGTAAAACACACAATATGCAGCAGTGTATATGTTAAAGAGTGCATATGTCTCTGGGCCTACAGTCGGACTGTTCCATTCTTCTCCAAGTCCCCTTCCCTCCCCTACGCAATTTTTGAACTTGGTGGAGTCCCCGTCACGAGCCGGGGCCGTTGGCCGTGACGTCAGTTCCGGCCTAGCGGCTCGAGACGAGGGCGCTGAGCTCGAGCAAAAACAAGAGGCGGAAAATTAAAATATCCCTCGATGCAAACCAGCGGCTTTGGACGTTTTGAAAGGAAACAAAAAATCTGCAGCGAATCGGATCACTTTAGTAGCTAGCGGTATCTGCTTTTTTTTCCCGGCTTTAAAAAAATTGTGCGGCGGATCCTCTAAAAGCCAGAGAGAAAAAAAATGTCGGCACAGGCCCAAATGCGAGCTATGCTCGACCAGCTCATGGGGACATCCAGGGACGGTAAGCGCGATAGTGGCGAACGTTTATCCTTACTGCTGTTGAAAACCGAGTGTTTCCTTGTTGAATCGCAGTAAACATGTCCGCTGTGAAGAATCCGGCCAATATGGTGGAAAGGAGCCCGAGTGTCCGCCCCTGGGTCCCGCCCCACGTGATTGACGTGCGCAACCAGGCCAATGGGCGACGGCGTCTCCCTGGAGTGACTGGGGCTCTGTCCAATGGGCAGCGGCCTCCAACTGGAGTGCTAGCCTCCCAAGCCAGTGGGGACGCGCGCGCCAGTAGACTGGCCAATTGGCGGAACGGACGTCGCCGGTTGTCCGGAGGAAGGCGGGGCCTCAGGGCACGACCGGGCGCCGTGAATGGTCGTTGATGGGGCGGGCTTCTTATTGTGGTGGGTGGGTGGGTGGGTCTTGGTGATGGTCCCTGAGATGGATGAGCTAAATCTTCACAGAATTAAATGAACCGCAAATGTTGGAAACTTAAAACAAAGACACAAATAGTTGGCGAAACTCAGCAAGTGTGACTGCATCTGTGGGAAGAAAGCAGAGTCTGATGAAACAATAACTCTGTTTTCTCCTTATAGTTGCTGTCAGACCAGCTGAGCTTCGCCAGTAATTTTGTTTTTGAGTCAGTTCTTTGCCTTTCTCTCTCTCTATCAGGAAATATACTTTCACCAGGGGTAGGTTCCATTGATCTGGTTCACCCCTCCTTAATTGCGTACTCATGTAGGGTATGCATTTACAAACCCAAGATTATGGGAGATTATACAGAAATTCTGGGAAAACTGCAGATCTGAAATTATTTCTGATGTTGCGTTGTAGAGTAATTCTCTTCTGATATCACTCTTTCCCGATCCCATTTTAGTTCATGTGGTTTTGTCTATAATAAGCTTTCACTTTTGTTTTGCATCTCGCAAATAAACCTCATCCTGCACCTATGACACGTTTTACATTGGCCTTTAATTGCTGCCACTCTGGCAGGAAAATTCCTTCTTGTCTTAGTTTTTGGGGTCATTACAGAATTTTTAAAAACATATGTATATATGTTCAAAGGAGAACTGTCTGGGGACGAGCAGTCGGACTGTTCCATTCTTTGCCTGGTCCCCTCCCTTCAAATGTCATTCAACACATGTATTGTGTCTTAAGTATCTTTTATGCAGTTTAACGGTGTTATCAATGACAGGATTCATACAGTAATTACTACAACCTACTTGTTTAAGTGGTACAGTTGTCACTATTGTCTTTGCAATCATTCTTAGGTGATCAATATGACATCAAATCTCTTGCACCTATGAAATATCTGACTCAGGTGAAGGATTTTTTTAAAATTTCTGATCTTAGTCTGTATCTTTCCGCAACACTGGATCATACTCTGTGTTTGATCAATAATAAAGACTGTATTGCATCAGGACCAAAAGAAAAGATTTTAAAAAGCAACCAGTTAGCAAGGATTAGGACCAGCATTTGATAACCCTTTGATTTTTTTCTATATTTCTTTTGTCTTTCTAAATCTTTGTTTAAACAGTGAGTGCTGAAGACATCGGGGGTAAATGGCTTGGAGAGGAGTTACCAACGGTATGAGGGAACTAAATTAACACATACAGCTGAAGTGGTGAGAGTCCCTCTTTTAAAGTCACCATAACTCCATTTGTCTGTCACTAGTGAAGACAATCTGATAATTCCCGAGTAACGTTACTTGAGAATGTAATGAGAAGTAAATTGTATTCTAGAACTATAATCATTTCTGACCAGGGATAACTGCTGTCTTGATCATTTTTACCTAATTCGCAGACGGAATATGGAGATGTTCTGACAATACGTTTCTGTCAAAAGTGCACTAAAAATGAGAAAAACAAGTAAGTTTTCTTTGAAAACTTCATTTGAAATTTGTTACATCACAAAATGCAGATGCCAGGTTTTGGGATCTTAAGGTTTGATTGCCTGGTAAGCAATGGAAATTTTCATTTGTAATAGGGATTTCCATTACTCACGAGCTGGGTCTGATCCTGAAAATCTTCATCTATCTGTTATAATCCAAGTTAGTCCAAGCAATAAAGCCTAAACAAAATACTGCGGATGCTGGAAAGCTAAAATAAAAGTGAGTAGTACTGGACGTACCGAAGTCAGTTGCATCTGTGGAGAGAGAAAAACAGTTCACATTTCAAATTGAGCTGACTTGTCATCAGAAATTTTATCTTGACATGATACAATAACTGTTTCTTTCCACAGATGTTGTAAGACCTGTTGAGTCTTTACAGTTTTTTTTGTTCTTGGTACACAATTCCTGCCCAGTTTTACAACTCAGCTAATTGACTCAAATCGATAATGCTGAAAGTGTATTATAAAAGCAAGGTCATGGCTGAGGTAGAATTTAATGTTTGGATTGCAATCTATCTTCTGAGTATTTTGAATTTATTTTATATGGGTATGTATTCTTTTAAACAATTGCTCTATTTAAAAATGTATGACAAAATACATGTAATGATTCGCAAATTCAGGAGTAAGTCATTCAGAGCTAACCTTTCAAGGGAAATGTAACTTGGTTAATGTTCTACTGGTCTTGAAAGTTAAATCCAACTGAAGACCTGTTAATTTGTCATGGCTTAATAGATAATTGCATGTTGCTGCCTTGATATTGGATTGACTCTTGCATAGTATAATGCACTTGCAGATTCAGAACCCCAGGTCTGTAGTCTATCTTTCATATATTGGTAATGAATAATTTCACTGGTGGACGTTATAGTTTAGGATTTTGTCAATTCTCACCTTGAGGTGATCCGCACCAATGAAGCAGCAATGAGGGTACTATCTTCAGTTTCACCTCCAGTATTTTCAAAGCAAACAATCTGATTGGATGTCTCACCTCCACCCTGGCATTTACAATTCAGACAAAGACCATATTTGTGTTTCGTTTTTTTTCCCATTTTTCTGAGGAAATTTACACCAAAAAATCTTCTAAATATCCATATTTATAAAGTTCTTGGGTTTTAGTATTAAGTGAGTCGGTGTGTCAAACTTGTAAACTAAAATTAGTAATTTTTTTTGGTTTCTTGGATTTTTGTTAAGTCCAGCAAAAAGCATGTATTGAGCCAATGATAACATGGCTTGAATTTGTGAATTGACTTATGAGAAGTCAATGATCTGTCAGTTGACGATTAGTGATTTTAGCTTTGTATTAGGTACATTATTCCTGGCCTCTATTACCTGAATTTTGTTTGTCTTGAAGATGAAAAGAAACATTATTAAAATTTGAAGAGATCAGGGTGGATTTCAGGTCGTGAGTGGATAATTTAAACCCTGGGTCAGAAATTTAATTTGAGCTCCATTTCAAAAGTATACAGTCTGTCCTTATTTTTACATGGCATTGATTCTACAATTTAAGTTGTTATCAAGCCTAAGCTCAGACCATTTGTGAAGCAGAAACAGTTTCCCAAAACTTCAGAGTTATTTTCCTGGCCACACAGAGGAACTAAGATGCAAAAGTGAGGCTGCATTTAAGAGAGGATGTCATCATGTGGAAACAAGTTTAGATTAGCCATTTCAATAAACCATATTAACACTTCAAGGTTTTTTTAAATTGGAATTGGTGAATATCTGAAGAAGTTCTTAAAAATCAACAGTGACAAATGTAAAGGGGTGGCAATTAGTGCAGTCCAAATTAACATTGGAATCGGGCGTTCAGCCACTTAGACCACTACCATTGTGTTAATGGATTGGATAGTCCCTTGTGTTTCAGTTATTTTGAAAAGTAGGAAAGGGTAACCTTGTTCAAGTTGGGTCTGTACACTTGACTGAGGTGGGAGGCAGAGGTGTTATGATAATGTCACTGAACCAGTAATCCAGAGTCTCAGGCTATTGTTCTGAGGACATTGGCTCAAATCCTGCCATGGCAAATGGTGAAATTTGAAATCAGTAAAAGTCTGGAATTAAAAGCTAGTCTAATAGCAACCATCAACTGTAAAAATCCATTGTTCTTTGTAGGGAAAGAAATCTTTTGTCCTCACTTGGTCTGATCTGCATGTGACTACAAAGCTATGGCAATATGATTGACCCTGAAATGGCCTTGAGCATCACTCATTCAAAGGACAACTTGGGATGGGCCATAAATGCTAGCCTTTGACGGTGATGTCTGCATCCCATACAAGAATTGGAAAAAAAAATATTCTGTTCATAGAGTCATAGATTTATATAGCATGGATACTGAATGTGGCATAGGGACATCTTAGGAGTTATATCATAACCTGATTGATTGGATGTCATCACCAGAATGATGAATGAAAATGATCTGGCTGATAATGTATCTCGTTTCTGATAAAAATGGAAAATTGGAAATTGGAAAAAGTGCTGCATTGATGGGGAAATAAAGAAACTGGAGCAGTGGGGAATAAAACTTGACACAGTATTGTAGGATTACCGGACGATAATTAGAAAACATAAACAAATACTGTTTAAAAGCAAAGTACTGTAAATAAAAGCAAGCTGTGCCGCGCATACTGAGATCAGTTACATCTGTGGAGAGATGCAGATTGAGCTGATTTTTCATCACATTGTGAATAAAAATTGATCTGGTGGATGTTTTTAGTTTTAAAATTTCGGTGGAAAGAATGTTGTTACTACTAATGAATTCCTGACACTTTTGGTTTATGTTTTGGGTCAAGAACCTTTTTAGGCATAAGATTCTTTTAGGATTTCTCCTGCCCGAATGTTTTTCCATTCTGTCTCTCCGAGAAGAGTATTTCAGTTGTTGGCTCATTTAATTAGAGTTAATTAAATATTAAATTTATGGGTTGGGCTTGAAGTTCTACCTGTCAGTATGTTGCATTCTTATTTCTCAAGAAGTGAAAATGACAGTGGAGAAAATAAAGGAAGTAAGTGTAGCCACTGCTGCTTTTCTACTATCCAGTTATTAATGTTATTCATTGGACATGTAATTCTGTGTGTTTTACTGTGTGTTCTAGTGTCTAGTGGAACTTGCAAAAACTTCAAGTTGTAAAGAGTAACTGTCTGTTGTAAAGTTTATTACAAAAGTTTACGCTGGTAAATGTTTAAAATGGGATGTACATTACAAAAACAACCATTTGGCCAACCAGTCTGTGCTAGTGCTTATGTTTCATGTCAGCCTCTACCCATTGTGTCTTATCTAAATCTACAAACTCCTCTCTCCTTTATTTTGTCTAGTTTTCCTCAAATGCATTCGTATTGTTTACTTCGACCGTCCCTATAGTAGCACGTTCTGCATTCTCAGGCTCAGCACTCTTTGGGTAAAGGTGTTTCTTCTGAATTTTGGATTTCTTGGTGACTGTGATGTTGAAGACTTCATTTAAGCTCTTTACCACAATTTGCAGTGAAAATTTATTTTCTACATCACTTGCCATTGTCATTTTGTGAGATGCCATAGTGATAATAAGAACAGTTTTTACTGTTGAAACTAAAATCTTCCGCAAAGATTTATTCCAGGGAGCTGTCAAGCTTGGAGACATTCTCACTTTTTCAGGACCTCAAAACTGTTGAATCTTTTATTTTTCGATGCTTCTTTCAAGTTTCAAAGTCACACTTGGCATTGCCTCATATTCTTTTAAGACTTCATTCATTTCAATCTTGTTGGTTTCTGCATTATGAGCCTTAATCCACTCGTGAATTTTATTTTAGAAAAATGGGGAAAAAAAACAGGAGAGTGTAGAAAATTAAATCTGCATGACCATCACCTCCCCTATCCTTATCTCTAGACTAGGGCCAAACTGCCATAGTGCTTCCTTGAGTAGTATCAACAACTCTAAACCATCTCTTCCATGAATGACTTTTTTTTGGCTGCCACCCATGTATTCTCCATTTTAACGTTGAACACAAAATTTAAGGAGCTAGTTCCTACTTTTGTGTCAAATCAGTTATTTATTCTGGCTGTTCTGGTGTTTCTTTTATCAATTTGCTGCCAACTGGCATCATGCTCCACTTCACACCATAGTTTCCCTTATGTCATCCATGAAATTATTTCAGTGACTGTCCTGTTTCTATTATGTTTCCATCTTTTGCCCAACTTTTTTTTTACAAACCTCATTAATCTTTCTATATTTTCTATGCAGCCCTACTTATCTACCAGATGCTATCGTACTTCCCTCAGAAAAATCTATCCCTGTATTTAACTACTGATTCCACTTCCTATTTTTCTCTCATATCTTGGAACATTTTGCTTTGGAGTAAAGAATTCCATTCATTATCCTACAGTCAGTCTTTCACACTGCCCCCAGCATTGACTCTGACTCGAACTCGGACTGATCGGGAACCAGATTTCTGGAGACAAACAACGATGTCATTTTCCTTCAACAGCTGGCTTTGGGATTCTTATAAAACAAAGCTCCATTTTATTGACAGTTGAGAGAAATTTCGTTACATTAAGTGGAATGTTCAAAAGGAATGAATTCTATTTAAATGTCTGGGATTACTCTTAATTTTAGAAAGCATTTAAACTATTTAAGAAGGGGAACAGTGTACATGGTAGATACATTTACAGGTAGCTTTACTGACCTAGATTATTAAATAAATTTTAAACACTATGAAGACAGGAAGCATATAGGAATGAAAGTAGGTTGATGTG
Organism: Hemiscyllium ocellatum; assembly: GCF_020745735.1. Taxonomy (NCBI): domain Eukaryota; kingdom Metazoa; phylum Chordata; class Chondrichthyes; order Orectolobiformes; family Hemiscylliidae; genus Hemiscyllium; species Hemiscyllium ocellatum. The sequence goes on along the minus strand of NC_083433.1, from coordinate 25,948,153 downwards.
AGATTTTACATTGTTTTACATATGTGTTAGACATGTTGAAACAAGTAGTTAGACTTGTAGCCTTATATACAGTGTTAAAATGGGATGCATTTTTTGAGAATTAGTTTGATGAAAGCTGTTAGGCAGGAATTCACTGAAAAGATTGCAAGTAATTCAGATAAGATGGAGGAACTTGAAGAGGATGTGGGCCACTCCTATTAACTATGAAAATCTAACAACTAGGGGAGACTGGATTTTGCCCCAAATAGGGCCTAATTGAAGGTCTGAAATAAATCAAATTGTTGGAGAAACTCAGCAGGTCTTTCAGCATCTGGAGAGAGAAAAACAAGAGTTTGTGTTTGTATAATTTCCTTATAACTGATTATTGATTATTTTTAGAGACCCCAGGTAGACATCTGTACTTGATGAATATGGAAACAGATTGCAAATAATTTTAGTATAAAATGCCAACTTTGATGCTTTTAATTTTTCTGGAGTTGAGTGGCATAATGGTTTACCTCCTGTGTAAAGTCAATGGAAAAAAATGTTGAAGTATGAAATCTTTCTTGTCCTGGTATGTTAATGAAAAGGGATAATAGATAAGGCTAACGATAATCATATATTCGATCTAATACTTAGTATTGACCCTGATCTTCTGTTTGTGTGGGGTAACATCTGGGTGACCATGACTGCAACATTAGATGGTTCTGATGGTTGGAATAACTGAAGGTAATGAGAATATGTAGCTTGCAAAAGATTTCAGAAGAGCAACTTTCATAAAATGGCAGACAATTTGGCATGAAAACACTAAGACCCTCTACTGGGTGACAAACAAACCAATCTAGAATAAAAATTGAACCAAGATTAAAAAAATGTTGAAGACAGATACATAGGACAATTGTAGTAGAATGGTAATGTGATTGGACTAGTATTCCAAAGAACCAGGGCTAATTCTTAGGGAACACCAGATCAAATCCTACTACAGCAGCTGGAATAAAAGCTAGCCTTAGGGGGTACTGGGACAATTAACATCATCTTGTTTATTAATGCTCTTAAGGGAAGTAAGTCAGCCAGCCTTGTCTGATCTGGCCGACATGTAGCTACGGACCACTGGGACCCTTGGAACTACGTGCAAATCATTCAGTGCAATTAGGTATGCTGGCCTTGCCAATGATGTCTATATCCCTTCAAAGGCAAAACTTTTCACTGTGCCTCAGTACACGTGACAATATATTCAATTCACTTCGATGTTTTTAACAATTAAGAGAAGGGAGAAGATTGCTTGAAAAAGCTAAGATATCTGACTTTTTTTTAAAAAGACATAACTGTCAAACAAACAATTTGTTTATATTTTTACTTGGTCCAAGGTGTTAAGTAAGTGCAAGTTGTTTCAAATTAAACACATCTAATACTCAACTGAGTGTTATGAATAACAAAACAAAAGTTGCTTTAGATCAACCAATAGTCTAATGACAAAAGAGAATCTCAGAATTGTGGAAGGAATTGAGAAAGCCTTTTCAGTCATGTGAATAATCGGAGAAATGTTGAAGACTAGATAGGACCCCTAAACCTATGGCCTCTAGTTCTGGATTCCCCCGCCCTAGGAAAAGACCTTGTCTATTTACCCTATCAATGCCCCTCAAGATTTTATAAACCTCTATAAGGTCACCCCTCAGCCTCAGACACTCCTGAGAAAACAGCCCTAGCCAATTCAACCTCTTCCTATACCTCAAATCCTCCAACCCTGGCAACATCCTTGTAATCATTTCTAAACCCTTTCAAGTTGCACAACATCCTTCCAATATGAAGGAGACCAGAATTGCACGCAGTATTCCAAAAGTGGCCAAATCAACGTCTGCACAGCCGCAACATGACATTCCAACTCCTATACTCAATACCCTGACCAATAAAGGAAAGCACACCAAACGCCGCCTTCACTACCCTATTCACCTGCGACTCTACATTGAAGGAGCTATGAACCTGCATTCCAAGGACTCTTTGTTCAGCAACAATCTCTAGGATTTTACCATTATGTGTATAAGTCCTGATAAGTTTTGCTTTCTCAAAATGCATTATCCTGCATTTATCTAAATTAAACTCCATCTGCCACTCCTCAGCCCATTGGCCATCTGATCAAGGTCCCATTGTAATCCGAGGTAACATTCTTCGCTGTCCACTACACCTCCAATTTTGGTGTCATCTGCAAACTTACTCACTATACCTCTTGGCTCACATCTATACCATTTATATGAAATGTAGTGGGCCCAGCACTGATCCTTGTGGCACTCCCTGGTCACAGGCCTCCAATCTGAAAAACAATTCTGCACCACCACCGTCTGTCTTCTACCTTTGAGCCAGTTTTGTATCCAAATGGCTAGTTTTCCCTATGTTCCATGAGATCTAACCTTGCTAACCAGTCCCCCATGGGGAAGCTTGTCAAACAACCTTACCGAAGTCCATAGAGATCACATCTACCACTCTGCCCTCATTAATCTTCTTTGTTACTTCAAAAAAACTCAATCATGTTTCTGAGACATGATTTCTCTTGCATAAAGCCGTGTTGACTATCATCAATCAGTCCTTGCCTTTCCAAATACATGTACATCCTGTCCTTCAGGATTCCTTCCAGCAACTTGCCCACCACCAACGTCAGGCTCACTGGTCTATAGTTCCTGGCTTGTCCTTGCCACCTTAAACAGTGGCACCACGTTAGCCAATCTCCAGCCTTCCAGCACCTCACCTGTGACTATTGATGATACTAATATCTCAGCAAGAAGCCCAGCAATCACTTCCCTAGCTTCCCACAGAGTTCTCGGGTACACCTGATCATGTCCTGGGGATTTATCCACTTTTATCTGTTTCAAGACATCATTGATTGCTTCATTTTGAAAAGCTGCTCTACCATCTACTTTTGCCAGTCCTCTCGTTTTTTTCTTTAACATAGTTTCACCCCATCTCCTGTACTTACCAAATCCCACTTAGACTTGTTCTCTCCCTCTTTATTTAGATTTTCAAAAAACTAGCAGACATTTAATTTCATTCTAAGAAGTGTCAAACCTTGTGTCAGAACCAGAGGGGAAATAGATTATGTGGGTTACCTTGGTGTAAAATGATTATATGTCTGACGCATAAGTTAGAGATCAGCAATTGGTGCGTGTTCCTGACAGTAATAACTTGGATAAAAGTTTTTGTATGCAGGTAGACATTTCCTGGTAAATTTAAGCTATGATTATGCCAATTATTTTACAGGTTAAACACAATAACGACATGACAACCTGAGTCAGCCCACAAAGTGCTAATGTTTCTCTTTAGATGCCTGATTTATATTTATATCAGTTTTTGAATTGCAGTTCTTAGACAAAAACACTGAGTTGTCTCTTTCTGAGAATGTAGACCTCAAGTATGACCCTTTGTGGATAAGGTATTACCCACGCAATATTAGAACTTCTATCCATGCAGTCTGCTGCACCTGTTGTAATGAACAGCTAGCAAACGGAGCTAGAATTCTTATCTCATGGAAGTTTTTGCATGATTTGGTAGTATTCTTGCATTTGAGTCAGAATTCTGACCTCAAATTCCAAAACATGCTTTAACATGTGATCTTGGCTGGGTAAATGCTGCATTGTTTTTTGGATGAAATGTTAAACTGAGGCTTCAAAGGATTTAAAGAAAATTCAAAGGAAAGAAGGAGTTCTTTGGGCATCATGGTTGACAACTGTCCTTCAGTTAACCACCGCAAACAGGTTACCTGATAATACAATTCTTGTTTGTTTTATAGAGTCATAAAGATGTATAGCACAGAAACAGACCAACTTGTCCATGCCAACCAGATATCCTAACTGAATCTAGTCCCATTTGCCAGGCTCTTGGCCCATATCCCTCTAAACCCTTCCTATTTAGATACCTTTTAAAGGCTGTAAATGTACCAACCTCTACCACTTCCTCTGACAGTTCATTCCATACATGCACCACACTCTGCATGAAACCCTAAAGCTATGCCCTCTAGTTCTGGACTCCCCCAAATCAGGGAAAAGGACATGTCTGTTTCTCCTGTCCATGCCCCAAATGATTTTATTAACCTCTATAAGATCACCCTCAGCCTCTGACACTCCAGGTAAAATCTATTCAGCATCTCCCTATAGCTCAAATCTTCCAACCCCGGCAACAAACTTACAAATCTTCCTGGACCTTTATTTTGTGTAGACTGACTGACTGACTGTCATGTGTGATTACAAAATACCAGTAACAACATTTCAAAAATCATCAGTTAATTGAAGAGCACTGTTAACCTGGTTAGCTGCTGGGCAATGTGTAAGAGGACAAAATTTGAGGAATAGAGATACATATATATCTGAGGATTGAGAGGATGGAGGAGATTGCTGATATGGAAGGCAAAGTTGTGGAAGGATTTTAAAGTGACAATAAGAACCAAGTGCTGACAAACTGGTTTTCTGTTATTCAAAATACAGTGTGGGAGGTGGACAATTCATATTTACAGCTGTACTACTGACTTCTGATATTAGAGGTTAACACATAACTTTTTGTATTTGGGAGTTCCTGACTGAAATATTGGGTTACCAGAGTAGAAAGTACATTCCAGAGCAATGATTAATCATATATGGAAGTTTATAATTTTAGATCAAACAAGTCCTCTACCTTGTTACTGGATCACTAACTGGCAAGATCCCAAGAATGTTGCCAATAAAGATAGAAAACAATATTATGAACGGATCCTGCAGCTGATAGTAGCAGTCATTTTTAAAGGATGGGATGTGAATGTGTTATATGGGCTCTTGGAAAAGAAATTGTAATTAGATCCTGAACCACTATGATACTTGTATCAAAACAGAGCTCTTTTGGATTGTTTGTAAATGGTTGTAATGCCCTTGTAACTGCTGTTCATGTTAAATGGAGCTCCTGTCCTTGTGGAGCATGTTCAGAGCTGCATGTTGGCATTTGACGCTGTTAAATTTTCTTTTTAATAGGCCACTGTTCATGAAAGGACATACGTGCATGAAATCATATTGTGGACCAACAGTATTATATCACTATTACCCTTTTCTGATAGGTTGCATGCAGTCACACAACAGCCTGGAATATACCATCAGGCCTTGTTCCAGCTTAAACAAAATAATGCTTCGCAACTGTACAAAAATATTTAAAGATGTGACATTCAACAATTAAATTTTGAAGGGAGCATTGGTGATGTGGTACTTATGAGGTTCTGACTGTGCGCAGAGGTAGCATTACTGTATGTTAAATCTTAAATTCCCTGGCAGTTTAGCCCACTGAGAAATAGACTTTTTACAGTCATTTCTAAGATTTGAACATAGAAGATATTCTAACTCTGAACTGACTGAGAGGACAGTTATTGGTGCAGTGTCACATTTGAGAGCTTTGCTGAGATCATCCACTAACTCACTTGATCCTTAAATGGTCAACCTGACCAAATCCATGCTTCATCAGTGGTAGACACTCTGGTTTATAGAAAGCTTCTATATTAAAACCCTTCAATGAAAGTGCCTTGTCCAGTGGTCACTGTTTGGTGTGGCATTTTTGTTAGTTATCTACTGAGACACCGCACTTGCCTTTTGAAAAAGTTCATTGAGCATTATTCAGGCCTATCATTCACTTTAGTGAGACATCTAATTGGTAAGTATGTGGGCTTCTTTAACTGAACAGTTTTTTTTCATAAATATATGGAAGTACATGTGTGAAAATATATGTCTGTGATGCTTGTTTAAATGGATTGTCTTGTTTTGTTGGTCCACAAAATTAATTGTGTAAATTTGTTGTTCATATCACTTTACCCTTCCACACCCTTCAAACGCAAAACAAAATGTATTCTTCATAGAACTAAATCAAATATTATGGCTTCTAAACAACCTCAAAATTCTGCGCTGATCAGAACAAATGGCAGCATGGTGGCTCATGGTCCCTCACAGCACCAGGGACCTGGATTCGATTCCAGCCTCTGGCGACTATTTGTGTGAAGTTTGTACATTCTTCCATGTCTGCGTGGGTTTCTTTCGGGTGCTCCAGTTTCCCCTCTCAATCCAAAGTTGTGCTGGTTAGGTGAATTGGCCATGCTAATTTGCCCACAATGTGCAGGGATGTGTAGGTTAGGTGTATTAGTCAGGGGTAAATACAGGATAATACGGTAGGGGAATGGGTTTGGGTGGGTTACTCTTTGGAGGGTTGGTGTGGACTTGTTGGGCTGAAGGGCAGTTTCCACACTAGGGATTCGAAGATTCTAAGACTTCAAAAATTTTTCTCCCCTCCTCACCCTGACACCAACAACCTAACTCACACTCTCAAGCGTACACACAGACTCTCTCTCTATTGGAGGAAAAATGTGACTAAATGCTGAGTGACCAAACATTGATGCATTTCCATCTCCAATCAGATGAAAATCAAGCTGTTTATAGTATCATCCATTGGCTGAAGTCTAGAAATTAGTCAGTAGGCCTTTTAAGAAGTAAATAACCATCCAAAGTATTGAGAACACTGCCTTTGTTCAGTTCAAACCTTCTGAGAAGTATAACTAAAGTCTCCACGAGTGATGAGATTTTTTTTCTTTTAAATTGGTTTCATCAAGTAGGAAATGCTGGCAAGACACGTGTACAGTTATGGTGACATTATTTTAGTAAAAAAAGAAACACCTAAATATGCGGAATGCCTGTATCACCAAAGAAGTAAAATATGTGCATCCATCAAAAAATACTGTGCTTTTGGGCGTAATATTTATTTATCAACAAATATGCAGAAATATTAAGATGTAACTATATACCATGCAAATGCATAATGAGAGCGCATGCCCAAGCATCTCTGATCATTTTTAAACTTATAATCAGAAATCTACATCAATATTCCCATTTAGTTGCAAATGCCTAGTATATAAATTGCACAGCTTTATTGTGTTATGCTATATACACAGTTTTAGAAGTGCTTCTCACCTTAGTTGATCTCTTATAGAGGGAAGTTGCAACTAATTGTAGTCATTAAATGAAGCCGTGGTTGAGGTAAACAAAACCAAAACACACCACATTGATTTGATTCACATATTACAGTGTCTCTTTATGTTATTCTGAATTCCTACTTTTTTTCTTGTTCACAAAATGGGTGCACCACTGGCAGGGCCAGTGTTTGTTGACCGTCACCTTCAGTAATGAAAGGGCATAAATGCAGCGTACATGTTTATGATGGCAGTTTCTGTATAAATGCAAATAATGGAAAAAGTTGTCAGGAATTGTGAGCTAAGTAAAAATTTTAATATGTATTTTACTGCAGCTACTAACCAACTCAACAGTCTTAAAACAGTGGACAGCAGTTTGAGTATGCATTAACAGCTCTCAGGAATTTCGATGCTATAGTTATTGTAATTTGATGGTATGGTTCCACCAAAGCACCTTTTTGGGAAGGTTCAGTTTTGTTGCTGATCTTTTCAAAATTTCTATCCTTAAAGTTAGGAGGCCCACGATCATGTAGTTTTTGATTCACAAGACTGGCAAAATACACATTTTGAAAGTATCAGTACAAGAGAAGAGTCAACTCACAAGCACTAATGACTTTAGTGGAGTATAAAGCAGAAACATCAGTTGTTGAAAATGAATATTTCTGGAGACTTTTCGAAGGTCAGCTTCACTGTCATTCATAGCATATTACTGCATCATGTCAGATAATATTTGGTCACCAGAATTGGTTTAGTGAGACAATGTAGATACACAAAAGGTCTCTGTATTAACATCCTGTACTAAAATATATTTTCAGAAGAAAGTATGAATTTTTGCTCAATTTGTTGTGGATTGATTCATTGATGTTAAGTGTTCTGTGGTGAACTTTATGTAGAAATGATCAAAGCCGCATAACCCCACAATTTTTAAAAATTTCTCTGAGCAACCTTTGTCATTCATTGACCTATGTTCCTAATAGCTTTTTAAACAAGATAAACGGTTGCACTATAGGGCAATGAAAATCGTACGCTACAGTTGAAAGTCACGCTGATGTGGAGTAAACACTTGGCAGTGTGAGATTGCAGAATTATCTCTTCTCCCTCTTCCTGCTTTGATTTAGTAACAAATTTGAAATCTTATATCATGGTTTTTTTTGGGTGGTGAGAAGTCAGAATTGACTTTGTGATATTTAAAAGTTACAGTAACTGGGGGAAATATGGAACTGTCTGTAAAACTTTGTAAACTGTCAATTACGGCAAGTCAAAATTTGATTATCTAACCTGGAAGGAAAAGAGTCCTTTTATATTTAAAGCATTTGGGTTGCATATAATTACAAAGATTTTTTTTCCTCCCTCCAGGACATGTAATATTGCAGTTAGATGCATTGTTGAATTTGCTGGGCGTTACTCTTTTTTTCCTATACAAACTGAACAATTTGGCCCCTTGTTTTATTTATAAAGGTTCAGTGTATCTTTGCCTGCCTACTTCAATCTGCAAGGGATTTACAGAAACACCCCGCGTTCATCGAGCCGTGAGTCATGACTAATTTTTCCAGCTGTGTTAATAATTGTGGACAAGGAAACAGTCAATTTTCATAGCTGCAATATACAAAGATACAGTGTACACAAGAATGGAAAATGAGTAAACTGCACTGCAGTAGCAACCTTGGCCAGACCAATTTGATATGTAGGTTTACTTCAATATTGGGGGAATCAATAGAAAAGATACTACTGCTAACCTGCATGCAGCAATTTGAGACCACTAGATTTAAACTGGGACATGTATATGCTAGATACATTCTGTGATTTAATTGCATTGTTTGCTCATATCAAAAAAACAAATTCTGTAATATTTGGTCAAGATTTGCCACATGTTTTATTGCTATGGGTTTGAATGCAAGTTTGCTATTTATTGGGTAATTAGAATTGGTTTTTCACTCACTGAAGCTGTTTTTTTCAGAGAGAAGGTGATACCAAACATGAATTGACTTGGCTGTGCAATACAGCTGTAGCTCCAGGTCTAAAACGAAAGCCTGCAAAGTTGCTTCATCTGAAATTAAACATTCATCTTGAGTCAGGGTTGCACTTTAAAAGTATGAATATCATACACTGACTAAAATCACATTGATAGGCCATGCAAGCAGAACAGTCAGTAGTGTTGTCCAAGCTGTTGTAATGAAGGCACAATCTTAGTTAAATCCTGTTAATCCAAATCTGGAAAATCCTGCCATGTCATATCTGAGGGAATGCAGGATTTGTATTTCATCAGATGTATGTGAAAAGCAAACTATCCAAGAAATTATGACTGTGTTTCATATTGTAGGAAAACTGAGACAGCTACTTCTCTCCCTCAGTGAGTACAGCCGTGTAGAACAGGGCAAATTTTACAGACTGATCAGCTCTATTTGTGTACATCCTACTGTCATGCTTTTCTGCAAAGGGAAGGGAGAGATGATCTTTTGAGTTGACTGTTCTAGTCATATGTATCCAAAGTTATCAAATGCGCTGAGGAGCAAGTGATCTGATAGTTTCTGCAAAATAAAAATTTGTAAATTACTAATGGACAGAACTGCACAGATTCATCATAATAAATACACAAATTTGATCCCTGATGCAGAACTATAGCTGGGCACATCCATTGCTCCCATAAAACTCATCTAATGTTTTTGCTAGTTCATGAGTGAGTTTTCTTGTTGTATTTTAGTTCTAGTGTCCTTAGTTTTTTTTTCGCTCCTCTGAGTTTACTTGGATCTGGCGCTCTGAACCTGGAATTGACATTCTTGTTTGTGTATTGTGAATGTAAACCAGTTTAGAAAGCTTCACAATAAGTGCTTTGATCAATTTGTTAGACAAATGAAAATAATGCAAACCAAGGCATTGTACTCCATCAGAGTTTATGTTAGCCCATGCCTATATTTTCTCACAGAAGTTTTCTGGTTTAGGTACAGTTGAAAGTAATAACATCACTCCTGACTGGCAATTTTCTCTGAGAAGTTGAAAATATTCAGTGCTTTTGTGCCTTTTTCACTCCAGCCACACAAGCAGAAATTGTCGCTTCCAAAATTCTGCAATGTGCATTTCACCTATGTCTAGGTGGAGAGTAAACTGGGAGAGGAGAAATTCCCTGTCTTTCCAACTTGCGTTCTGTCCATTCATGTTTTTAAAAAAAATCTTAATGCCATGCACGCTACACATTGCTCATCCAGTGGATCCAAACAAAATAAAGAGCAATGGTATTTACTCAATGATATTATGGAAATGATGGGGATTGAGGGGCGAAGGGAGTGGATAATCATTCAATATTGATTCTTGGCATTCAGCAAAACTTTCTGTAAGTTCTTAACCATCCGGTGTATTTCCTGTAATAAATAGAATCTGTAACTACCTTTTTTTAAAAATAATTGATGTTTTGCAGTAGCCCAGCTTTAAATCAAGTGGCCTTAATTGCAACAGTGTAAGAACTTAGCAGTAGGTTTATTCATGCAGTTAATGTTCTTGTCCTCATAGTTCCATAAGATCAGTTATTAAACATTATTAATAAAACTGTCATTGAGTAGTGTCATAATTGCCAAGGGCATTATACATCTAAATTTCATTTTAAGGCAAAACATGTAGAACTGTTATATACAATAGCTTGGTACATAGGCATCAAACAAGGCTTGACATTGTGCTAATATGATATGTTGCACAGCAATGTTATTGGGTACATTTGTTGGTTAAGTGCAACTGTAAAATTATTTTCCCTTTTTCTATTGACTCTATAAAGGCCATTCTTTGTGCTTCTGGAATGCATTCGCTACAGTTTGTGGATTATGACCATGTTCAGTTAATTAGTAAATCTGGAATTAATAACTAGCTCTGGTAATGGTGACAATTACGTTAACACTTCTAATAAAGACAGGTTTAGTTCTCTAATGTCTTTATAGGAAACAAAATCTTCTAGTTTGCTTTTTACCTAGTGTGGCAGGTATGATTGCGGACCCAGGACAATGTGGTTGTCTCTCTAGTACCCTGTGACATGGTTTAGGAAGTCATTCAATTCATAGGTAATTAGAGATGGCCTCACCAGTGCTGTGCACACATTGATGGTGAAGCTATAACTAAATGACTTGCATGCCCAGTAACAGAAACAGAATGCTGTAGACAGCTAGACAATCCTAGTCAGCGGATGTAATTGAAGCACTTCAGTCCTGCCACATTCATCGTAAATGATGGTGGACAATTAAACAACTCACTGCAAGAGGAAGTTTCGTAAATATTTTCAGTCCTCCATGATGGGGGATTTCAAGACATCAGTGTGACAGATAAGCATTTGTTAGAATCTGAGGTCAGATTCTGCTTCTGAGATGATGCTTCTGAGGTCCTTATCATTGCAGATATTGATCTGCAGCAAATTAAACACATTTCACTTAGTAGCAGGAAATGATTGATGGCACTGTGTTCTGCAACCAGTGGGAATAAGAGGGGTGGAAGGGGTGTTCTCCATTGTTTGCAGTCCGATCTAGCACAAAGAAGATGGTACTGGTTATTGAAGGCCAGTCATTCCGACCCCATATATTGCTGCAGAAGCTCCTCAAGGTTATGTGCTAGGTCCAGTGTTTTTTATCTGCTTTACCAATTATCTTCCCTTCATAAGATTAGACATGGGATTTTCATTGTACTTTCAGCAATGCTCAGTACTATTTGGGACTTCTCTGATACTGAATCTGGCCCTATCCATATCCATCAAATCCTAGACAAAGCTCAGGCTTGGGCTGATAAGTGACGAGCAATATTCACACTATTCAAGAGCCATGCAAAAACCATCTCCACAAGAGAGAATCTAACTGCCACTTTTGACAATTTGGTGGCGGTCACAAAATTCCCCACTATCAATGTCCTAAGAGTTATTATTGACCAAAAATTGAATTGGACTAGACATACTAATACCATGGCTACAAGTGTAGGCTTGGAAATTCTGTGGTAAGTAACTCACCTTACTTGCCAAAGTTTATCACCAACTACAAGCACAAGTCAGCAATGTGATGGAATACTACCCACTTACTGAGATGAATGCGTTTTCAACAACATTTGAGTTTTAACAACATCCTGGACAAAGAAGCTTGATTTACATCCCATTTACATCTTAAACACTGACTCACTCGACCATTGATGTGTAGTACCAGCAGTGTGGATTATCTACACGATGTACAGCACCAACTCAACCGTGCTGTTTTGACAGCACTTTCCAAATTTGTGGTCTCTGCCACTGAGAAAGACCAGTAGATGCACTTAAAGGCCCACACTTGGAAGTTCCTCTCCAAGCCATACACAATCCTGACATGGAATTATGTCAAGAAGAACATTTTGGGTAAATGAAAATGATATAGTCAATGGTAGTTCAAGAAGGCATCTAACCGTCACCTCCTTGAGGGCAATTAGAGATTGCCACTGGCCAGGCCAGTAATGGTTAATCACATCCCATGAAGGCATATTTAAAAAAAAGTGAGTTTCAGTGCACTTCTCTCAGTAGAGCACTCTGATGTTCTATAGAATGAAAATTAAGTTGATCAGCATTATCTAAACCCTGCAATGTGATTTTACTGTCCATTCACTTTGAAATAGAGTGTTGCATCATAATTTGTACGCTGGTGAGTTTGAGTTGACTTTCTTTGTGTTTTGATGTAATTGCCTGTTTGATTTGGTAATTTTTTGCAATGTGGACAAAGATAAAAGTAGTATTGCATACTTTAGATTTACCAATTTGGCTCAGCTCCTGAATGATGGTGGATTTTGTATTTTGGGACATGTATAATAAAGAGGTCATCTGGACAACCTCAAACTGTCTGCCAAAATGGAAGACGTAAAGACTATATTGTAGCACTACCTAATCTGAACATTTATATAACTGACCAGTAATACCTATTGACAGAACTTGTAAACTCTGACACTTTAGTTCTGAGCACATCTGAATGTTTGATATCAGTTTCTGATTGCAAAGTGAAGAACAGTTTCTCCCCTTTGCCCCTCAAAAGCCACTTTAGTTATTCTTTAAGAAAGAAAGTACAGTTCCTGTAAAGTAGAGCTTGATATTACTTTTAAGTATTTCACCGTAGATACTTCTAAAAGCAATTGATGGTGATCTCGCTTCATTAATGGGAATTTCATTCCATTTTCTTTTAGGGCTTGTCGTTGCCTTTTTAAGACTAGCAAATATACCCAATAACTTTCTGTTAGGCACCAGGAAATGCCTCAAATTCAGATTTTATTTTCATCAATGTTAATGGAGTAATTGCTATCTATTGAGCCACATTAATTTGTAAAATTCTGATTTTTCAGGAGGCAGCTACTGATTAGGGTCAAAGATTTTCAGTCTATGGTTTATCCCTGATAGATTGTTCTCTGTAAACATGTCTACTGCCTTGCTCTTGTTGCCATTTTTTCTGCTGTAAAACCAAAGGTATTTCTAAATACCTTTGATACAGAGCCCTGACCTCTGTATCAAATTCAATATTTCTGGCATTCGCTTACCAAATAATTTATACAAAATTAACCTTTTTGCAAATCTATATAGTTTATCCTTAAATAATTGTTTGTGTGCCAATCACTCTGCATAATTATACCAGAAGTCACAGTTGGCAACATATTCAAAATAATGCTTATTGATCATTAAAATGAATTAAGACAAAAGCAAAGTATAAGAATCAGTTTTTTTTTTGCTGATAATTATCCATATGTCAAGGCTTGTTCAGAAAAGTGTCAATCTATTGGGTATAACATTCTCTGCCAGATCAAATTAGCAACATGACTGTGTATGAAAGATTTATGCAGAATTGATCAGCGACCAAAGTTTATTCTATTCAAGCCTAAGCCCCTCTAATTTTTCCACTAAGATTTCATTTCCTTAATTTCTAGTAATTATTTAATCATTTATCAGGAAAAGGCAATAACTAATTCTCATTGCATACTTTTTATTAGCGATTTCAATTATGCTAAAAAGTTGGAGCTATTCTACTTAGTGTGTGAAATATCTATTAATTTTAACCTTGAACTTAAATAGTGCTCGCTTGAGAAATGATCTTTCTCACAGTTGAATAGTAAAAATGTTTAAACCTACATTTTAATTTGGAATGGCCGTCTGAGAATAAACTGTATAGTCAACCAAGTGTTTACTGTTACTAATTTGAAAACACTGCTTTAGTCCAAAAGAAAATAATTTCATTTCATTTTATAGAACTGCTTGATGTGTGATTGGCGCAAGTCCCTTCTTGCAGGTGTATAACACTGAACACTCTCTCACCTTTTTAACTTCCCAACATCCAGGGTGTAAAACACTGTGCAGCTGAGGCACTAATAGTGGAAGAGATGGAAGGTGGTGTCCTGGGGGCACTCGCAGTGTGTATTCTTGCTTTGCAAACTTTTTCAATCTATATTTTGTTTATCCCTCTTTTTTTTCTTAAAAAAAACACAAGGATGCTCTGCAGTTGATTTCAAATGAAATTTTACTGGGCTAAAAGAATTCCATAAGGTATCATGTCTTGGAAAAGAATTATATACAGAATCCTGAGAAGTAGAAGGATTAATAAACATCATGTAGAACAGATGGAGTCAACTGTGTAGTCTGGCCTTATTGGGCTCTAAAGTTATTAAAAGTTGTTAAAAATTAAATGCTCTTTATTTATTTGTTTTTGTACTTTGAGTAGCTTATATCCATTAAACGATGCTTTACTCTCACAGGAGCTCACCTGATACACGGTCTATGTTTGGGTCACTACAACACATCATCTGTAGGGTAGGGTGATGCAACTGCAAAAATTATATTTGTGAAGATTTGCATTATGTTTGACGTGTGATCTTAATGGAGCTTACGTTATATCCCGTGTATTTTTTGTAACTGCATCCTAAATTTTGTCACTTGCGCACATGGATCTAGAATTAACAAGTTAACTGCTTTGGAGTAGCTTAGACCAAGTGAACGCACTGCACTTGCAATGTAATTGAAGTTTTAAAATTCTGGACAGTGCTTTTTTTAATGTATTTATAACTCGTCTTATGAGTGGTGTTTTGATCTTTTTTTAATTTTTTTTAGTTTTATGTGATTTCAATGTGTTTTTCTCCTGTCCGTTATCGCTCACATATATAATGGCTCCAGTGCAGCTAGATGAAAGAAGTACGTGGGCAGGTGTATAAAGTGGGTTCGAATCAGGTCAGTATGGAGAATCCTGTAAGTGACCGCATCTGAATACCCTTGCTTAAATTGGAATCTTCGTTTTGATTTGGTTATTTTTGGTATGATTGCTGTCAAAATGGAGTTCAGATAGTTAGTTATTTTAGTTGCATCAATTGATAGCACAACCTCTTTAAATCTTCAGTAGGAATTTTCGCATGGGAAGAAACATTTTTCTTTTGTTTCTGTTAAAGTAGGACAAAAAGTTCAGCCGTTGTTTAACTGAATTTATTGATGTAGACTACTATCTCTGTTTCAAAAATTTTGAAATTAGACTGTAGTTCATTGTTTGACACATTCTCTCTGAGTGTGCACAGCCCAGATAGACTGACCGTTTAGTTGGTGAATTTCTTTCCCTGTAGCTGGGATAATTGTATTCAGCCTTATAGATATCGTAATGCTGATTTTTCTCACTGGTTTTATTTCCAAGACATGGTACTTGCCTGGAACCTTCTTCACAAAAGTCTGATTGATCTCTAAAAATACAAGTTGCCCTAAACAAGTGTGAAATCATCTGTGTGACTTGTAATACAGTAAAAGTACTTGGGTGAAAAAGTATGTTTCCGATTGCCGCCTTGCTTTGCAAGTCCAGGTCACAGAAAGAGAGTCCATGGAAGACTACAGCCATATTTATACTGTGCCTTGGACAAAACCATGAAAGCATATTCAGGTGTTGAAAAAGCTGAGTAATCTATCATGTAAGGGAAAGGAGAATGCTAGGACTGGGAAATGTGTGTTTGCTACAAAGAGTCCCCGCTAGTTTGAGGTTTGAGATACTCTGTACAGATCTGTTCATGTTGAATTATTTACAGACTGTAGCCTATTCTAATAAAATGTACTCTTCAAAAAGGTCGTCTTTAATGTCAGTTAGCTCTGTAATGTTGTAGTTTGACAACAATTACTCAATAGTGTGCACCATAATGCTGTCTATAATGTATTGATTATGGTAATAGCCTGTTATATTGGTATGTACACTTAAGTTTGCACTTGGAAAGTTATCACTACAGCCTGAAGTAACAGTGATATATTTCAAACTCAAAATATTAAGCCTCAAAATTTTAAGTTGACGCCCCAGCTGGAGAATCTGTCAACATTTTGAAACATTAAAAGAGACTTATCTTGCCCTTTCTTTGTGGAACATTTCTAGTATATGATCAAGTCTTGACACAAGTGCACATTTATACAAAATTATTTTGCTTTTGTAGAATCCTATAGTAGTGAGTAACTTAATAACAAGCAGCTACAGGAGGTGCACAAAACAGCTATCTTGATTTCCATGACTACCAGGAGACAAACCATGTCAAATAATAAGGTAGGAATGGGAGGGGAATGCTAAATTAAACAAGAAGGTTAAACTCCATATTCAAAAATGTATGCTTTCATAATAGTTCACATCTTTTGTTGTTAAAGACTGTTTGGTTTTAGGTAAACTTGATATATATTTAGATTCGCATCCTGCTTCATATCAAATTTTGAAAGCTCATAGGAGTTAACTTGACTTGCAATGACTTTAGTTGTGGTAATTTTATTGCAAACGTCTTCAGACTGCTGAACTAAATTTTAAAGTTGTTTTGCTCAAGTTAGTACTGGACTAATTTACAGAGACCAGTCTCTGTATTTTTAATTGTGTCCATTTAGTTTAGAAAAGGCAAATGGTATTGGAAACATACTTTGTCAGAGGGATAGAAGCTGGGAGTACTTTTTACGCATGTGTATGATTCATTGTTTCCCATCTAACCCTGTTTTTCACTTTGACCTCTGTATTACAGGAGATGCCAGTCGGCAGAGAATCAGATTTACTGACGATCGGGTCTGCAAGAGTCATCTCCTGAGCTGCTGCCCACATGATATACTTTCTGGAACGGTAATGTATTTTGTAGATAAAAAGAGTTCATTTTATTTCACGATTTTTTACTGAAATTGGTCACATCTAATACCAAGCATTTACATGTGTGTTATGTATTTTGCTAAAATAGGGACAGTTTGTAATTAAAAATGAGTATTCAAACAGCAGTTAGATGAATAAACTGGTACGATATTCCTTGTAACTCCAGTATGAAATAAACGCTGGATCAACTCTGAAAACTGTCCAATATCTTTAAAATCAAACTATTTAAAAAGTGTCATGTTTTGCCACTGTTGTATACTGTGCATCTATTAATGCATTGCCTGTGATGTTGCTCACAGTAAATTGGTGTAATTTTATCATGAAACCTATCATGAAATGCAATGTAGTGTGAAGTTATCCACTTTGGTAAGAAAAAAAATAAGAAAAATAAAGCAGAATATGTTTTGAATGATTAGAGATTGTGGGAACTTAACATGCAGGTATAGGAAACAGTTATGAAGGTATAATAACTTTTATTACATAGATGTTAGAGTGGTAAGTCTAAATAAAAGTGTTGATTAGGTCACAGAGGATGCTGAATTTGACGTGAGTAACAAGAAGGAGCGAATCAGGAACCAGAACTTCAGGAGGTCAGATTAGATTCAGGAGATGTTGAAGAAAGTAGCCAAGAAGACACTGAAATGTCAGGACAAAGTGAGGACTGCAAATGCTGGCGAGTCAGAATCAAAAAGTGTGGTGCAGGTAAAAGCATAGCAGGTCAGGCAGCATCCAAGGAGTGGGAGAGTCAATGTTTTGGGCATAAGTCCTTCAACAGGAGTGATGAGCTTTTGCTTGAAACATCAACACTCTAGCTCTTCACAGCTGCCTGACCTGCTGTGCTTTTCCTAGCACCACACTTTTCCACACTGAAATTCCAGGGTCATGTTGCAAAGTGAAAGATTGGAAGCAAATTATGGCAATGGAATTGACAGGAAAAAGGTGATGAGGAAGGCCTAGGACCAGATTAAAAGATATGACAAGAAACAAACTTAGTAGGGTCAGAAAGGGAACAAGCTGTTGTAATGACCCAAGGCGAAACAGGTGAAATGGAATTAAGTTGTTCAGGCCACAACTCTGGTTTTACGGAAGGCCATACTTGCCCCATGGCAATGTACCACTAAAGATTCAGCAGCCTGGTTGTTGTGGGAAGAAATTGATTGCATAAGCCTTATATTCCCTGGAGTTTAGAAGTGTCATAGGTGATCCAGTTGAAATTTCTGAAATTCTTGAAGGAGCTTGACAGTGTAAATGCTGGAGAAGTGTTTCTATTTACTGGGAACCTAAGGCACTGAATCAGTCTCGGAATAAAGAGTTGTACACTTCGGACCGAGATGAAAAATATGTTAATTCACAAGATTGTGAATATTTAAAATTCTCTACAGAGTGACGGTGGAGTTGTAGCAGAATGTTTAGTGATGAGAAACATCCACCATTTTGCACAATTCCATGCTTTTAATTGCATTATATTCCACTGTAAACATTTAAACAAAAACAAACTGTGGCACTGTTTCTGAATGCAACATCAGAAAGGGAACACACCTGTTGATTTTGGCTGGTGGGATAGGTTTGTGCATTTTGCCTGCCCCAACTTCTGGCTTTTTCTGAAGTGGCACCAGAGTACAAACACCACTTAAAAGATCAAGTACAGCATACAGACATTGCAAACATGGATTCTGGGACAGCTGCAAGATGGTATGCTTGAAGAGTGGAAGGAAATCAGGCTACTGATCTCCACCTTACAGAGAGTGCAGCTTTTATTTCTCCTTTCCCCCCCACTGCGTTGGGGAAAATGGTTATTTTCTCTCTCCACAGAAATCTCAGGCCCCAGGCAACAACTGGAGGTCATCAAATTATACCGTACTCATTTTACTGGTTATAGAGAAGCAGGCTTTTACTCTAGTTGTGCCTCATCTCTCTCCTTTCTAAAACTGCTTTACTGTTTTGACCAACAAGGAATGTTGAACACACAAGCTTAAATGAAATTAGCATAAACAATTGCATTGACAGAAGGCATAGAGCATTCAATTTGTAATTTTGTTTTGGCAAACCCTAAAAAAATGAAGCAAACAATGAATTTTATAAACCTTACTTTAAATTACTTGGAGATTCTGGGTGCTGCCATATATTTGGGGAAGTTAGTTACAGTGGATCAACGTTCCCATGTGCAAGTTAGCAATTTGTACTTAGGGGGGATCAACTTAAATGTAACAAGGTGTCTCAAAGTGATTCATAGGAGCATTTTAATTCAGTGTGACGCCAGTTCGCAAGTGGAATATTGTGTTTGCTGACCAAAAGTTTGGTCTAAGACGTAGGTTTTAAGGAGAGTCTTAAAGGAGGAAAGCAAGGTTGAGAGTTGGGGACCGATTCCAGAGCTTAGACAAAAAAACAGGAATGCTTAAAAAAACCAAAATTGAAGGAGTGAAGATATCTGTGAAGGTAGCGGAACTGATGACGTTTATGGAGATGGGGAAGGGCTAGATCATGAAGAAATTTGAAAAAAACAAAGTGAATTTTTAAAGTGGATCCGTTGTTTAACTAGGAACTAATATAGGTCAGCAAGGGCAATTGTGATGGATGATAGGTATCATTTTAAGAGAGTTTTGGATGATCTTAGGTTTAAAGAGGCTAGAACATAGAAGTCAAGTTTGGAGTGCGTTAGAATAGTGAAATCGAAAGGTAACAAATACATGCATGAGCTGTTGGGCATCAGATGAGCTGAGGGTGAGATGTGAAGACCACTTACAGAAGTGGAAATAAGAGATCATGGTGATGACACAGTTGTGGCTGGGAGTTCATCTTGGGATCAGAACAGTCTGTTCAGCCTCAGAGAGTTGTCATTTGTGGCTGTGAAACAAAGCTTGTCAAGACAACCAAATGCAATGTTTCAGTCATCCCTATATTTAATTGGAGAAAATTGTATGTGGCTTTAGAGACATTGCACAGGCTGAAAGCAGCGTTATTATGGTTGAGTTGGTTGTCAGTGTGCATGTGGAAACGACGTGTACAGTGTATTATAATTAATGCAAAACCTACTTTAATCTGGTGATTTACAGTGTCAACCTTTGAAACTCATGTATGTTCAATTGTCGTAAGCTGAGCTACGAAGTGAACCAAATTCATTATTTTATACCATTCCTCCATGGATATGGTCAGGAATTTAGACCCAAGATTCCCTCATTTTTTAGCTCCCATTTTTTTCTGATGCAGTTTACTTCCAAGTACATTGTCAATCTTAATGGTTGACTTATAAATTTAAAATAAACAATAAGTGAAGTTAAACAGTTTGAACACAAGGAAAGCAGTAAGCCCACATCTGTATTTCTTTAATTATGAAAATTAAAAAATGAACTCCTTGATCATGCACAAGGTGGACAATTAGAAATATTATGTTCTG
Source organism: Hemiscyllium ocellatum (assembly GCF_020745735.1). Taxonomy (NCBI): domain Eukaryota; kingdom Metazoa; phylum Chordata; class Chondrichthyes; order Orectolobiformes; family Hemiscylliidae; genus Hemiscyllium; species Hemiscyllium ocellatum. The sequence continues at coordinate 25,927,734 of NC_083433.1, read as the reverse complement.
TCAAAGTTAAAACTCACACAACTCCAGCTTATAGTCCAACAGGTTTATTTGGAAGCACTAGCTCTCAGAACGTTGCTACTTCATCAAGTGGTTGTGGAGGTTAAGCTCATGATTTTTGACTTTGCCCACTCCAGTAATTGTTTCCTTGTCTCTCTTTTTTTTAATGGTGCAAGGTTTGTAACTCAGGTTGAGGTTTAGGGTGTAGGTTTGCTCACTGAGCTGTAGGTTTGATATCCAGACGTTTCATTACCTGGCTAGGTAACATCATCAGTGGTGACCTCCAAGTGAAGCGAAGCTGTTGTCTCCTGCTTTCTACTTCTATGTTTGTCCTGGATGGGGTTCCTGGGGTTTGTGGTGATGTTATTTCCTGCAAGTACTCCCACAAACACTACGTAGGACAAACAGGAAGAAAGTTAGCCACTAGGGTACACGAACACCAGCTAGCCACAAAAAGATTAGATTACTTACAGTGTGGAAACAGGCCCTTCGGCCCAACAAGTCCACACCGACCCGCCGAAGCGCAACCCACCCATACCCCTACATATACCCCTTACCTAACACTACGGGCAATTTAGCATGGCCAATTCACCTGACCCGCACATCTTTGGACTGTGGGAGGAAACCGGAGCATCCGGAGGAAACCCACGCAGACACGGGGAGAATGTGCAAACTCCACACAGACAGTCGCCTGAGGTGGGAATTGAACCCAGGTCCCTGGCGCTGTGAGGCAGCAGTGCTAACCACTGTGCCACCGTGCCGCCCTTACCCTCTCTCCCTCAGAGCCCTACACATGGAGAAAGAAACCACCATTTCAACTGGGGCAACACATCTATCCTGGGACAGGCTAAGCAAAGACATGCCAGAGAATTCCTAGAGGCCTGGCACTCCATCCACAACGCCATAAAGAAACACACAGATCTAGATGCCATCTATCAACCCCTCAGAAAATGAACAGAAAATGACATCACTACAAACCCCAGGAACCCCATCCAGGAGAAAGATATAAATAGAAAGCAGGAGACAACAGCTTCGCTTCATTTGAGGGTCGCCACTGATGATGTTACCTAGCCAGGTAACATCAACGTCTGGATATCAAATCTACAGCTCAGCGAGCAAACCTACACCCTAAACCCCTTTTTTAATGGTACTGTCATGTTGACACACAGCAGAAATGGTTGTTGTAGAACTCCGATGTTAACTGGGGATTTGCCAATTTAAAAGCAGAGACGTTAATTGCTGATTAAATAAATAAAGCCTGAGATGGCTTGCCATTGTGCTTTTGTCAGAAATCTATTCACTTTCAGAAAATGATCGTCAGACAGCTAGCATTTCAAGATCTGCCTTAGAAACCATTTTAGAAGTACTGTGCCAAATAATACATATTGATTTGTTCTGTTGTTGTCATGCTACAGTGATGTGTTATCCTGCTTAACATGGTGTCCAGTTGTGGAGACCCACAAGAGAATTTAAATTTCTTAGTATTCTGGTAATACAAATTTCTCTTTCTCTAGCCATTCCCCCGCCCCGTCCAAAAGGGAAATGTTGGAGAGATTCTCTGAGGAAGGGGGGTTTATGGTACACACCTGTGTCAAACTCCAGGGAAAGTGTGTGTGGAGGGAGCGAGAGAGAGTGGGAGGTCACCGTTTGGAGATGGTGCCTGGGCTCCCATCGATGTCCAGGACTGTTCTCAATAGCATTTCTTCAGTAAGCCAAGTTCACTTTTAATCACTAAACAGAAGACAAGCTCAGTATTGGAAACACTTCTTTGATGTAATGTTTCTTTTGGGACCTCGAGATCTCCTTCAGATAATCCGATATTCAGATAATCGAGGTTTCTCTGACTGAATATAGGTCATCCACATTTTTAAAAATAAGGTGCAACTGATTCTTACAGCAGCATTACATGATAAACTGGATTGGATTTGACTGGTTAATGCAATTTGATACTTTGCCTCTGGGCAGCATAGTGGCTCAATGGTTAGCAATTCTGCCTCTCAGCGCCAGGAATCCGGGTTTGATTCCAGCCTTGGGCGACTGTCTGTGTGGAGTTTGCACATTCTCACACTGTCTGCGTGGGTTTCTTCTGGGTGCCCTGGTTTCCTCGCATGGTCCAAAAATGTGCAGGTTAAGTGAGTTGGCAGTGTTAAATTGACCATAGTGTTCAGGGATGTGTAGGTTAGGTGCATTAGTCAGGGGTAAATGTAGTGTAGTAGGGGAATGGGTCTGGGTGGGTTACTCTTCAGAGGGTCAGTGTGGATGTTTTGGGCTTGTTTCCATACTGTAGGGATTCAATTCTATTCTTCTATTCTATTTTGGATTTTAAGTTTCCAGTTGACTGCCATGATTTAAGATAACCTTCCCTTTCTGCTAACTGTTTAAAGAAGTGTTTTTTTTAAATGTGGTAGAATTCCACCATGTAGACCTTGAGTTTTAAGACTTCAGTAGCCTGCCATGCCACTTATTAAGGCCTTGAATATGTTCATTGTGGTGAAGGAATTTACTGCTTATCCCTTACCATTCTCTCTTAGAGAGAATGGTAAGGGATAAGATTTATGAACATCTGGGTAGGAATAACGTGATCAGGGATAGCCAGCATGGTTTTGTGAAGGGCAGGTCGTGCCTCACAAACCTTATTGAGTTCTTTGAGAAGGTGACTAAGGAAGTGGATGAGGGTAAAGCAGTAGATGTTGTGTATATGGATTTTAGTAAGGCATTCGATAAGGTTCCTCATGGTAGGTTAATGCTAAAACTTCGGAGGTATGGCATTGAGGATACATTAGAGGTTTGGATTAAGAATTGGCTGGCTGGAAGGAGACAGAGGGTAGTAGTTGATGGATTATGTTCATCTTGGAGCGCAGTTACTAGCGGTGTACCACAAGGATCTGTTTTGGGACCATTGCTTTTTGTTATATTTATAAATGATCTAGAGGAAGGACTTGAAAGCTGGGTAAGCAAGTTTGCGGATGACACAAAAGTCGGTGGAGTTGTGGATAGTGAGGAAGGAAGTGGTAGGTTACAGCGGGATATAGATAAGTTGCAGAGCTGGGCGGAAATGTGGCAAATGGAATTCAATGTAGCTAAGTGCGAAGTCGTTCACTTTGGTAGGAATAACAAGATGATGGATTACTGGGCTAATGGTAGGCTACTTGGTAGTGTGGATGAGCAGAGGGATCTTGGTGTCTATGTACACAGATCTCTGAAAGTTGCCACCCAGGTAAATAGTGCTGTGAGGAAGGCATATGGTGTACTGGGCTTTATTGGCAGAGGAATTGAGTTCCGGAGTCCTGAGGTCATGTTGCAGTTGTATAAGACTCTGGTGAGGCCTCATCTGGAGTATTGTGTGCAGTTTTGGTCGCCATACTATAGGAAGGATGTGGAAGCTTTAGAACGAGTGCAGAGGAGGTTTACCAGGATGTAGCCTGGAATGGTAGGAAAATCTTATGAGGAAAGGCTGAGGCACTTGGGGCTGTTCTCATTGGAGAAGAGAAGGTTTAGGGGAGATCTGATAGAAGTGTATAAGATGATTAGGGGTTTAGATAGGGTAGATACTAAGAACCTTTTACCGCTAATGGAGTCAGGTGTTACTAGGGGACATAGCTTTAAATTAAGGGGTGGTAGGTATAGGACAGATGTTAGGGGTAGATTCTTCACACAGCGGGTTGTGAGTTCATGGAATGCCCTGCCCGTATCAGTGGTGAACTCTCCTTCTTTATGGTCATTTAAGCGGGCATTGGATAGGCATTTGGAAGTTATTGGGCTAGTATAGGTTAGGTAGGATTCGGTCGGCGCAACATCGAGGGCCGAAGGGCCTGTACTGCGCTGTATCCTTCTATGTTCTATGTTCTAAATCACATAGGTAGCAAAGCAGGAGGAATTTGAGTTTACAGTAGTGCCTCGATTTACAAACTTAATCCATTCTGGGACCCGGTACGCGAACCAAAAAGTTCGCGAACTGAATTAATTTTTCCGATTGTTCGGATAGCATAAGAATGCTTGGACGGCTGTTCACAGCGCACACGCCAAAGACTAACTGAATGAGATCACGCGGGGCCCGAGAGTTTTTGCATTCAACAAGTGCATAGCAAAGCAGCAAAATGAAACCACGTGGTCGCATACGGGTTTTTGCATTTGTACCTTTGTTTGTACCTTGAATTTCATACGTACGTTGAAGCAAAATTTTACATACAATCCTGTTTGTAAACCGATTTGTACGTGAACGGGGTCGTTCGTATGTCGAGGCACGACTGTATTTCTATTGTTTGATTTGAAACTGCTGCTTATTGGATTCAAAGAAGTGTTTTCCCAGCATACCGTTACTTAGGAATGGATTATCCTTTGGCAAAGGAATGATTATATTCTATTTCCTTGGATGTTATGTTTGTCAGTTCAGAGACTTGTACACTTTTATGGTAAGGGATTGAAGATTGAAAAATCAGATGATGTGTACGCTTGACAGTTTTCACAGAGCTATAAAACATAACTATTTTTGAAAATGACATTCTATTCCTATCCCCTACAAGCACAAGTCATGAATGTAATGAGATAATCTCCACTTGCCTTAATGATTGGAGCTCCAATAATACACCTCCACAAGGCTCAACACCATCCAGCGCAATGCACCTTGCCTGATGAACATTCATCACTTAAAAAATATTTCCCCTTCTAAACCTCTGTATGCCATCTCAAAATGCATTGGGGTACCTTATCCAGGCTTTTCTAATAGTACCTTCCAAGCCTGGAACATCTTCCACCTAAATCAATAGCAGCAGGTACATGGGAACACCACCACCATCCAAGTTCTTCTCCAAAACATTCTGACTTGGAAACATTACAGTTTCTCATAAATAGTCAAAACGTGTGAACTCCCTCCAAGTCACACTGTGAGCGGGCCTTCATACTTCAGAAGCTGAGGAAGATGGTTTTTTCTCCCCTCCCTCCTGCCCCGCCACCCCATCTTCTTGAGGGCAGTAAATGCTGAAATCAGTAACAGTTCCCACATCCTATGAAGGAATTCAAAAATAAGTTTTGTTAGTGGCCATTGAGCTACAGTTTGAATTTTATTAAGAGTTACTATATGTATTTCAAGCTCTAGAATCCTTTAAGCAAGCAGAGAAGTTGAGGAAGGAGAAGGTAGAGCAATATTGAGACACAGTTACTGCAGCCAAAAGAAATTGTGAATGGTTAATGAAAACAGTATGAGTAAAACGAACAAATGTAAATTGGATACGTAACCTTGGTGTGAGTTGTCGAAATGCCTTCTAACCATGATTTTGAGGGTAATGAATACATACAGGACAACATGGGCAGTTTTACATTTTTTGTAGACTGGAAAAAATTGGATAACTCATAAAACGGAGGTTATGAGCTTCTAAAATGTGTTTGATAAGTTTTCTACATATGTTTTTGAACCAGCATTGGATACGATCCTGCTAGATGTTGTGATAAGTAAAAGTCTAAATTATTTAACAAATGCAAATATTAACCATAATATGACCAAATGAAGTTTAAGGCATAAGTTTAGGGTGAGAATGGAAAAATACGAAAGAGACCTCATGCAGAGGGTGGTACGTGTATGAAATGAGCTACCAGAGGAAGTGGCGGAGGCTGGTATAATTGCAACGTTCAAAAGGCATCTGGATGGGTATATGAATAGAAATGGTTTGGAGGGATATGGGCTGGGTGCTGGTAGGTGGGACTAGATTGGGTTGGGATATCTGGTTGGCATGGACAAGTTGGACCAAAGGGTCTGTTTCCGTGCTGAACATCTCTGTGACTCTGTAGCAGTGAAATTATCTTGGCTTGTTTAAGATATGCATTAAAAGTAATTTCATTGATTAAGCTTTTGGTGATCTGACCTAGTGTATCCTGAAGTGTCATGGTGTTTTGTTTTATTTCATAATGCTCTCATGAGATGCCTTGGACATTTTATTACCTTAAAAATTTTTAGTCCATTAGTGCTGTTAAACCATTGAAATTATTTTTAATAAGTAAAAGGTGTAGATTGAGGGTGGGGTCAAAACTTGAGCCAACATTTTCCAGATTAATGAAACTTTCTTTTTAAATAAGTTTTGAGGAACAAGAGAACTTGTGAATAGGACTTTAACTACACTGTCTTCTCTGCTATACCTAAATGTAAATTATTTACAATGACATAATTATGCACTGCGTGTTTTGTAATATTTTGATCTGATATAATGTACAAGTGGAAGTGCTGTTTTCTTTCATTTTCGTTCACTTTGTTTAGCACTGATATGTGTTGGTTGTTAACATCCATAGGTGTTTCTTCATTTAAATCAACATAATCCAACAGTTGTCAAGCATCTGATCTTTTAACTGTCCTCTCATTTTCAAAGCCCTGTCTATTAGCATTGTTGATGGATATAAGTAATGGTGTGTCCAGGGTCCACGACTATGTTCTGAGGGAAGTACTGGAGCTTGGCGCAGTTGCCGCCAAGGCACTCTGGGGAAAGACCGCTGTCTGAGGTCTTCCTGTCTGAGTTAAATGGGGGTCCTTTCAGTTTCCGAACCCGCCTAGTGCCTCAAATGCATGTAAATATAGTCTTGTGTGTGTAAGAGGTGTCCTTTATTTGCTTGGTTAAAGTATATCTCCAATGTTTGTTTGTTTTCTTGATATGCTATTGTACAGAACCAAATCACAGTTATGGCTATATACAACGATACGTTTTATGAATATTTTTGGGGAAACAATGGTGTGGTATTGTGAGAAGACCATCAACTTGGTTAAAATGCCCTTTGGTTTGCCTGAAACCTGATGGTCACTCAGTTGAAAGTGTTGACCCCAACTGAGTGTTGGAGACTGGGACATTCCAAAGTCCAGGACTAAATGCTGAAGGGTGCACTAAAGCTTGGGGCAACTGCCACTAAGGCACAGTGGAGACAAACCTCCTTTTAAGGTCTTTCTGCCAAAAGACAATGGGGTCAGTTCACTTATCAGATCCTCTCAATGCATCAGATACATGTGAATAATTCCTAGTACATATCCTAATTAAGAAATGCCTTTGGATTAATGGTAACTATCAACAAAGTCAAACCCCAATGTTGGCTTCCTTCTCTACGCAAAAAACTGTACAGTTCTGAATTGCTTTAGTAACTGTGTATGTAATAAGATCCCCTTTTTTATAAATGTTATATGGCACGGTGGCTTGGTGACTCAGTGGTTAGCACTGCTGCCTCACAACGCCACAGACCTGGGTTCAATTCCCGCCTTGGGCAACTGTCTGTGTGGAGTTTGCACATTCTCCCAGTGTCTGCGTGTGTTTCATCTGGTGCTCCGGTTTCCTCCCACAGTCCAAAGATGTGCAGGTCAGGTGAGTTGGCCATGCCAAATTGCCCATTGTGTTAAGTACATTAGTCAGAGGTAAATGTCAGGAAATGGGTATTGGAGGGTTACTTCCTAGAGGGTCGGTGTGAACTTGTTGGGTCACATGGACTGTTTCCACACTGTAGGGAATCTAATCTACACTTTTGCCAACAGAGATGGTTGTAGTATCGTTAATTTGCAGTTGCATTTCATATCATTCACTATTGGCTAATTAATATTTTATTTATTTTTAAATTTCCTATAGAGAATGGACCTTGGAGAGTGCACAAAAGTTCATGACCTAGCACTGAGAGCAGACTATGAAATTGCCTCCAAATTAAAGGACCACTTTTTTGAAATGGATGTAAGTGATGTTGTAATTATTAGTGCTGTAGGGTTAAAAAGTGTGGTGATACCTTAAAACAGAAACTAAAAATGATGTGCTTTCAAATATATATTTTAGGTTTTTAATTGCATTTTATTTAAACATTTAAAAACACAGTCATTTAGTTGAAATTAAGTTCACTGATGGTTCCAAAAATATAGATACATGTCCAAAGCATTTGGAATGTAGGAATGGAATGCAGTATAATGCAGAATGAAACAGTATGAGATTACGCATTCTAATAGTCCTTGCAGATGAAAGTCCAAGTTGCATAACTGTCTTATTATTCAACAATAATTAATTGGTATAGATTTCACAATCTCAGTGAGAGAAACACAAGATACTATCGTTATTCATAACGATCTGAGTACTATTTCACCTTCTCATCTAGAAATTTTTGTTCTCACTGAAACTAGATTAATTATAACTTTATTATTTTTCTCCAACCTCAAAGCATAAATATGAAAAATTTTAACCACTTTCAAAATGCAAAATATCATATAAGTCAACCTTTGAAGCCTCATGGAATCCCCCACCCCCCAGAATGGATGTCAGTTTATATACCAAGTGAGAAAAGTGCATTGCTGGAGTGTGTGTGGGTGATTACCATTTTGAAAAATCATCTGCATCAGATAAAAAGTGTGGATATGTCTCAAACTCCTGTATATCTTTGCAGCATTGTTCATGTTGTTTGATTTCCATTAATTGTTGTGGTTCTGTTCGCCGAGCTGGGAATTTGTGTTGCAGACGTTTCGTCCCCGTCTAGGTGACATCCTCAATGCTTGGGAGCCTCCTGTGAAGCGCTTCTGTGATGTTTCCTCCAGCATTTATAGTGGTTTGTCTCTGCCACTTCCAGTTGTCCGTTCCAGCTGTCCGTTGCAGTGGTCGGTATATTGGGTCCAGGTCGATGTGCTTATTGATTGAATCTGTGGATGAGTGCCATACCTCTATGAATTCTCTGGCTGTCCTCTGTTTGGTTTGTCCTATAATAATAGTGTTGTCCCAGTCAAACTCATGTTGCTTGTCATCTGCGTGTGTGGCTACTAAGGATAGCTGGTCGTGTCGTTTCGTGGCTAGTTAGTGTTCGTGGATGCGGATCGTTAGCTGTCTTCCTGTTTGTCCTATGTAGTGTTTTGTGCAATCCTTGCATGGGACTTTGTACACTACATTGGTTTTGCTCACGCTGGTTATCGGGTCCTTCGTTCTGGTGAGACGTTGTCTGAGAGTGGCTGTTGGTTTGTGTGCTTTTATGAGTCCTAGTGGTTGCAGTAGTGTGGCTGTCAGTTCGGAAATGCTCTTAATGTATGGTAGTGTGGCTAGTCCTTTGGGTTGTGGCATGTCCTCGTTCCGTTGCCTTTTCCATAGGCATCTGTTGATGAAATTGCGCGGGTATCCGTTTTTGGTGAATACCTTGTATAGGTGTTCTTCTTCCTCTTTTTGCAGTTCTGGTGTACTGCAGTGTGTTGTGGCCCTTTTGAACAGTGTCTTGATGCAACTTCTTTTGTGTGTGTTGGGGCGGTTGCTTTCGTACTTCAGGACTTGGTCTGTGTGTGTAGCTTTCCTGTATACCTTGGTGGTGAATTCTCCAGAACGAAGGACCCGATACCCAGCATGAGCAAAACCAACGTAGTGTACAAAATCCCATGCAAGGACTGCACAAAACACTACATAGGACAAACAGGAAGACAGCTAACGATCCGCATCCATGAATGCCAACTAGCCACGAAACGATACGACCAGCTATCCTTAGTAGCCACACACGCAGATGACAAGCAACATGAGTTCGACTGGGACATCACTATTGTAGACAAGCCAAACAGAGAACAGCCAGGGAATTCCTAGAGGCATGGCACTCATCCACAGATTCTATCAATAAGTACATCGACCTGGACCCAATATACCGACCACTGCACCAGACAGCTAGAACTGACAACCGGAAGCGGCAAAGACAAATCACTAAATGCCAGAGGAAACATCACAGAAGCACTTCACAGGACGCTCCCAAGCACTGAGGATGTCACCTAGACGGGGGACAAAACGTCTGCAACACACATTCCCAAATCGGTGACAGAACCACAACAACGAGCACCTGAGCTACAAATCTTCTCACAAACTTTAATTTCCATTCAATTGTAAGGTACTAATAAGTGAAACATATAGAGTGAAAACGCAAGGCTGATTACTAATGCATATATAGTATGTCATGCTGAAAAGGGGATCCCACTTTTACATTGGGTATACACAAAATTATGACTTTCTGCCTGTAAAAATGGTGTTCATTTCTACATACAGTGTGCAATGTCTGGTATCTCAATTCAACCACTTATTAAGCTATTTTCCAGGAAGTAAGACTACATTAAATTCATGTAATTCACCCTCATAATTTAACCCCTGAAGTCCAGGTAATGTTACTGTGAATCTGCACTATACTCCTTCCAAAAAAAATCCTTTTTGCGAAGGTGCAGTATCCAGAATTGTGAACAGAAACGCAGAAGTAGTCTTATAGGTGCCTTAGATAGCTTTATTGAAGTTTTCTCTTTTACGTTCTAGCCTCCTTGTATTTTTTGTGAGATAGATATCAGCAGCAAATTTAAATTTTTGGCTGTTAATTGGTTAATTCAAGTTGTTAGTAAATAGTTGAAGCCAGATTGCCATGAGATGTAATTAATCCCTTCCCTCTAATACAATTGTAATTGCTGCTAGCTGTTTTCTCCAATGTAACCATAGCTATATAACGTGGAAGCAGATGCTTTGATCTAACTTGTCCATACGGAACTAGTCCTAATTGCCATTTTTTTCTAAACTTTTCCTGTTCATGTACCTGTCCAAATGTCTTTTAAATGTTTTGATTATGCCCACCTCTACCACTTCCTCTGGCAATTCATTCCATATATGCACCAGCCTCTTTGTGGAAAGAGTGGCCCCTCAGGTCCCTTTTAAATCTTTCCTCTCTTAGTTTAAACCTCTGCCCTCTAGTTTTGACTTCTCTACCCAGAGGAAAAGCCCTTGGCTATTCACCTCATTTATGCCCCTCATGATTTTATAAATCTCTATAAGGTCACCCCTCAGCCTCCTACACATGCCAAATGCTTTCTTCACTACCTTGTCTAGCTGTGATGCCAGAAATTTTGTACCTGAACCCCTAGGTATCTCTGTTCAAAACCACTCCTCAGGAGCCTGCACTGATTTGACTTACCAAAATGCAACACCTCATATATATCTGAATTAAACTCCATCTGCCTCTCTTTGGTCACTTGGTCCAGCTGATCAAGATCTTGTTGTGCATTTGTATTAACCTACTTCACTGTCCACTGTGCCACAAATTTTTGTATCATCTGCGACTTACTAACCATACCTCCTATATTCTCATCCAAATAATTTATTTAATGACAAACAGCAGTGGACCCAGCACTGATCCTTGTGGCACACCATTGGTCATGCCTCCAGTCTGAACAACAACCCTTTAACATCACCATCTGTTTCTTACCATCAAGCCAATTTTGTATCCATTTAGCTGGTTCTCCTGGGAAGGTGTGATTTAATCTTACAAACCAGTGTGTGGAATTAATTTTAATTAAGATTCTCTTATCAATACTTATTCAATACCTTCCTGAAGTTTTAGAAGCTAGGACCATAGCCATTCCTTGCCTGCTACTTTGTTTTTTACCCAAAATATGCACTTGTATTAGATAGATATGATCAATCTTTACAGATCCACGTTGTTTTTCTCTTATCAGTACAAATTTCTTTTGAGTGTTTGAATACTGTCCTAAATTGCAGAATGAAATTACTTCATTTCTGCAGAATTAAACAAACAAGTCCATAATGTCCTGGTTTTACTCTCAGTCGAGTAAGATAATCTGGAATGATACTTGTAATTTTGGTACCCTTAGCTGAAGAAGGATATAATTGCATTGAATGCAGTTCAGAGAAGCTTCATTCCAGAAAAGAAAGGCTTGTTTTCTGAGGAGAGATTGAGTAGTTTAGGCTTTACTTGCTAGAGCTTAGAAGAATGAAAGGATATCCAGCTGAGGTATAGATGCTGAAGAGAATTGACAAAGTCGATGTAAAGCAAATGATTCTCTTTTGTGGGGCAACCTAGAACGAGAGATCATAGTTTTCGGCTGAAGACTGGCAGATTTAGAACAGATGATGAGAAATTACTTTTCTGTGAACCCATGGAATTCACTACCATATAGTGCAGAGTATACCAGGACACTGAATAAATTTGACAAGATAGACAGATTTTTAATTAGTAATAGATTAAAGGGTTATGGGAAGTGGCCGGGAAGTGGAGTTGAGGGCTAAATGAGATCAGCTGTGATCATATTAATTGGAGGAGCAGGTCCAAGAACTGAAATGTCTCCTCCTGCTCCTAGTTCTTATGTTCTTTGAATAAAGGTATAATTCATGCAATCTGTTTCAGCCATTTTCTCTGTCCAGTGCTAGCCAGGTCTGTTGTCCTTCACACAGGAAAAACTTTTGTCAGTTACCTGTTTTCTATTTATTACTTTACGCCTTCAATTCCTCCTGGAAGAGAAAAAAGTTTTCAAGTTTTATCACATTTCCTATTTTACAAAGGATGCTAAGATTATGTACTGCTCATATGAGATACCCTATTTGGGACAATTTCAATTACTGATACATTCTTGTGCACTGGCCAGTGACTGAGTCCTGTAAATTTATCTTTAAATGAATGATTATGTTCTCAGCAGAAACCATAATAGAGAGATCTGAGTGTCCGTACATTTATGTTTAACCAAGAAGTTTTGTTATGATTCTGCCCCCATGAATACAGGTTCCTAGTTAGAGGCAGGCAGGTATTGCTGAGTCAGATTTATCTCGTGCAGCTGAAATGAAATGTTCCATAATTCAAGTAGGTTTTAGTACACTATGTTGAATATCTTCTGTCTGGTGTAATCGGGTGTTTATTTGCTGCCGTAGATGTGCTTAAATCCTGCCTGCCCCCCTTCAATTTCCACTGCTCTACTGATGGAAGTTTAAAATCCAATATTTTATCAATACCTGTAAATTTATTATTCCAGTTTCTAAACATGCTGTAAACCTATCCAATTTCTATATAACTAGACACTGTAGTTTAAATAATGTAATGTAAGTCATTAATAATAATCATTGTGGCCCAGGAGGGGACAGACTCTGTAAATATAGGTAGATTAAGGTAGATCTGTGTAGATAAAGATAGATGCGTCGAACCATTACAAAGACAAACTAAAAGCTCTGTATCTGAATGCTCAGTGCATTCATAATGAAATGAATGAATTGTCAGTTCAAATAGAGATAAATATGAATGATCTGATATTTATTATAGAGCAATGACCTTTGATGACAAAGACTGGGATCTAAATAATCCTGAATGCATGACATTTCGAATGATCACGAAGCTGGAAATGGGTGGTGGGGTTGCTCAGTTTAATTAAGGATGACATTAATACAATAGAACAGTACCACACAGGAACGGGTCTTTTGGCCAACCATGTCTGCACCAATCATGATGGCATTGTATATTAATCCCATCTACCTATGCATGGTCCATTCCTTGCCTGTTCATGTATGGCTCTTAAACATTGTTATCATTTTTACTTCTGCCATTTTCCCTGGCAATGTTCCAGGCATCTGTAAACCTCTGTTTAAAAAAAACTTGCTTTGAGCATCATCTTCAAACTTTCACCCTCTCACCTTGAACCTACGCCTCTGGTATTTGACATTTCCGTCCTGGGAAGACTCCTGACTATCGACCCTATTCTTGCCCCTCATAATTTTATAAGTCTCTCAGATTTACCCTAAGACTGCAATGCTCTAACCAAAACACAGGTTTTTCCACATTCTCCTTATAGCTGGTCTACTCCAATCCAGATAGTCTCCTGGTAAACCCCTTTTGCAGTCTGTCCAATGCCTCCACAACTTTCCTATCGTGTGGTGACCAGAAGTCCACACAATGTCAAGTGTGGCCCAACTAAAGTCATAATATATTTGCAACATGACTTGCCAACTTTTATACTCTGTGCCATGGCAGATGAAAACAAGCATGTTGTATGCCTTTTTTAACCACCTTGTCCACTGTGTTGCCTTTTCAGGAAGCTACGGACTTGCATCCCAAGATCCTTTTTGTATGTGTCCTTCCATTTACTGTATGCTACCCTCTTGCATTTGATTTCCCAAAATGTATCCCCTTGCACTTGTTTGGATTAAACTCCATTTTTCTGCCTAACTTTCCAACTGATCTATATCCTGCTGTATCTTTTGACAGTATCTGCAACTTCAAAAAATTTTTATGTCATCTGCAAACTTGGTAATCAGACCATCTACACTTTCATCCAAATAATTTTTATTTTATAATGTCCCAGCATGATCCTTGCAGAACATTACTGGTCACAGACCCCCAAGTAGAAAATTACCCCTCCACAAGTATCCTCTGTCTTCTGTGACCAAGCCAATTTCGTATCCAACTTTTCAACTCATCATGGATCCCATGTGACTTAATCTTCTGGACCAGTCTACCATGAGGCACCTTGTCTTTAATATACTAAAAGATTATGATAAAAGTCCAGATGTAAAATCATTTTGAGCAGAGGTAAGAAATATCAAGGATAAAAAGTCACGTGTGGGAATAGTTTAGAGGCTGCCTAACAGCAGCACTGTCGTAAGGGAGATACAGGAAAAAATAATGAGTATTCTATTCAAAGCACAATGCATAAGTAAATGACCGAAAACCTACTACAGCAATTATTTGCTCAAAAGTTGACGGTAAATTTCTGCTCTGCCCCCCAAACTAAACATGTATGTTAGCTTTTACTTTCTGCCTTATTCTGTACAAAACACTGATAGTTTCCCACTTGTGAGAAAGTGAGGGGTGATGATAAACAAAAAAAATGAACAAATCAGATTGTTGAAGGTAGCCTGGAAGAAGTGTTCATTGAGTATTTTGGGGCAGTTTTTCGTACTAAAGCCAGCCAGAGAGCAGGCTGTAGCCCGTTAGATCTGTGTAATGTGAAATGATGCAGATTCAATGAATAACTTAAATGTATAATCACAATATGATTTAATTTTGATTTCAGTTTGAGAGACGAGAGAATCTAAGACTAATCATTTAAAATTAAGTAATACCAATTGTGGGTCTATATGCTTCAAGTAAACTGTGAAATTAGGTTGAGAGGTCAATGGAGATGCATTGGCAGATATTTGGGTGATACTCGGTATAGATGTATTTCACTGAGGAATAGAGAAGGGGCATGGTTCACAGCTGATAATATCAAATTGAAAGAAAAGCACACAATTCCAAAAAGATTAGTAGCAGGTCAGAAGATCAGAAAGAATTTTAAACATGTAAATAATGGTTTTAAAAAATGAGCAAGGAATTAGATGATGAGTGCCCTAGAGATTTTTTTTAAAAAACAGGCAGTAAGAATTTCTACTGGTATTTAAAAATGGAAAAAACAAACATTGGTGGTCTAGAAAATAGGTTTGGAGAATTAACGGCAGTAAGAAAATGGCAGATGAAGTTTTCATCTGTCCATTCTGGAAGGTACAAATGACATCCAAGAAATAATTGTAAATCGAGAGGTGAAAAGGTTGCAGGAACTAATAACAGTTGCAAACACTAGGGAAATGTACTGAGACATTTATTAGAATTAAAAGGCTGTGGACTCCCCAGGTCATAATGGACTTCATCCTCAGATCTTGAAAGAAATCACAGCTGAGAGAGTGGATGCATTGATACTAATTTTACAAAATACCCAAGATTCTCTAAAGAAGCCACTGGCTTAGAAAATCTTCCATTCAAAGAAGAAGGGAGACAGAAAGTAGGAAATTACAGGCCAGTTATCTGTGGGGAAATTACTGGAATTAATTACTAAGGTATTTTGAGTTTAGATATCTGAATCTAGACATTGCCATTGTGTAACAATCTTGATATTAATTCTAAGCTTAATGATCATTAACTTCAGATATTTTGCTATTTCAAGATTAATCTTTGTGCTGTTATCTTTGTTTTTTTTAGGCCATGGATCATCTGCAGTCATTCATCACAGACTGTGACAGAAGAACAGAAATTGCAAAAAAACGTTTGGCAGAAACCCAAGAAGAAATCAGTGCAGAGGTGGCAGCAAAGGTATAATCAGTATTAACCAGTGATCTAATGAAACAGGGGTATAGACACAAAATAGACTGGCTGCACAGGAGCCGAATAAGTAGGATTTGTGTACTGCTTTATCATCAATATAAGAAAATGGTAAGCTTGAGGGGAAAGATGTAGGAACTTCTGCCAATTGTATCTTTGATCACAGTCTTCTTATTTTCTTCCACTAGTTAAAATAGTCTATTAAAGTTTAAAAGTACAAATTTAGTATGTGAATGTGTGTAACAGGCTAATTGCACCTTGATTTCATGCTTCTATAATTATTTTTACAGTTAGACTACTAAAAGGCTGTAGCAGTATAAGTTATTCATCCTCTGTAAAACATCATTAAAGGAGATTCCTCTGATGTCAAATGACCTTCAAATTTCTCACTTCATAAACTTTGAAGTGCAGTTTTTCATTTTTCTGTTTTCAGCAACTCTTACCTGAGATTTTCTTCTCCTGTTTATACATAATCTATTGATATGTTGCCATGTCCTATATTTTCGTAACCTGCAGTGATGTGTCTGCAAATAATGTGATTATTAAAATGTTGACATTTTTAACATACCTGCCAAAATATCACATCTTTTTCTAAGTTTCATGTTTTTGGAATGTACAAGGAATCAAAGAGTGATTTATGTACTTCTGATACAGCACTTATGCTAAAAATTTTAATATATTTCGACACTTTTTATGAAACTAATGAAAATGATATTCCTTTCCTTTGTCTTTTCTGATCGGTGTTGCGCAAGTTATCTGATCAATGTGTCCTTTACAAGAAAAGGTTTGTATATTCCCCAGACATACTCAACATTACTGTTATATTGCTGTGGACCTTCTTTGCCACACAGCAAAAATGAGCTTCGTAGGAGTTGATGATGGGAGGTTTATTTTGTTACACATAAATGGTCACGGAGACCCGATTGGTCCTCATAATTTAAGGGAAGTGAGATATTTAGCATTGTATCACCAGAACTGTGTAGAAGCTGGAAATTGATGCATTTTAAAAATGATATTTGTCTAAACATGCAATATCTAGTTGACGCCCCAAATTCTATCCTCCTTGTTTGTTGAGTAATTAATTCAGAAATGGTATGAATTCTACTGTGCTCAGATGCCACCAGCTAGACTTTAATATTCCAGATCACCATTACCTGTCCTGTAAAGCAGTTTGTGCACACAAGTTCTGAGTAGCAACAGCATCTGATTCTAATCTCTCTTTTTTAACCAATCACATAGCCAGCCAGATATCACAAGTAACAAATTGTCTATGGGGAGAAGTATCAAATAGTTCCTGAATCCTAAGAAAATGTACTGTAGCATGAGTTAGAAGGATTAAAAATGGACATACAAAATCATGCAGTGTGTTTCAGCTCTCACTATTTATTGATAAATTGAGACTTACTCAAAAACATTCAATTCTTTTAATAATATAACATTAAGACAGCTGACAGAATGCTTACGTCAGAGCAGTCTCTTAACTAAATGCATTTTTGACATAGATTTGTTTTTGAACAACAATGTTAGGATTATGTTGATGTTAGCCTGTTTGTCATCTCTCAGGCTGAGCGAGTTCATGAACTTAATGAGGAAATCGGGAAACTGCTTGCCAAAGCAGAACAGCTGGGAGCAGAAGGAAATGTTGAAGAATCCCAAAAGGTCATGGAGGAAGTTGAGAAGGCACGAGCTAAGAAGAGGGAAGCTGAGGTAAGTGTGGCTTATATTGATCATTACTTTCCCTTCTAATTCTATTTGCCAATGTTTTTAATGTGGAATAAAAGTGCGTAGCTCACCCACTTTGAATTCTTTTGTTTTTTTCCCTTCCCCTCAAAATAAACTTTTAATTTGCTATAGCAAGGAATGAAATTTGAACACTTTTCAATCGATTGTATTTTTTCTACTGGTGGTTCAATTATCAAGAGCAGACTTTGAAATTAAGTTGATGAAAGTATGTGTTACTTGTTACCATTTTAAAACTCCTGAAACCAGCACAAATTTAATCAGAGCTGTGATCCATATAAAAGAGAATATGGAGTACAGTCTACAACTACATTAATTAAGCTGTAATGTAATGCCAAACATTTTTAGAAATAATACTCCTGTTCTATTTTGCATTTAAAGGCCCAGTTGTCAAATTAAAATAAAGGGCCAAGCAATCAATTTTGTGAGCTTTATTTGGAGACTTTTGCCAGTAGTCAAAACAATATTTGACATTTGATAAAATTTGAGCACAAGTACAGGCAGCAACCATGATTATAATCAGAGCAATCCTGAGGAGAACTAGAATACTGTTAGTGACAGGCAGCCCAACCCAATTGGATTACACATAACAAACAAAATTACATTGAGAGAAAATGTACACCATCCCTGTTTAAAACATTTGAATGCACGGAGCATCAAATTGGTCTCTTTAACTTTTAAGTTAGGAAGCAAACATTTGTTATGGTTTATTTTGTTGCACTAGCCACATAATGATTTACAATCTAACCACTGCTGGAATAAAATGCAGGTTGCACATTTCATTGTCCAATTGCATTTTTCAAGTTTTGATCGAATGTATCAAGTATCCTGCTAATTAAGGACCCCAGAAAATTACCACTGGCAAGTGCTAATACACGATCATTCCTTGGGAAGGAGAAATGGGGGGTAAATGTAATATTGGAGGTTGACACTATTTCAAGTGTCTTGTATTAATTAGTCAATTATTAATCTAATGCTTCCCAACTTAACGAGAGAGCTAATCTATATTCTTTCTCCTTGCAGCTTTGTAGAAATCTGTTTTAGAGTTCATTATTGATGAAGCAATTGGTTAATGTAGACTCATTAAACCAGCTTTATATATCCATATATTAGTCCTACAATCAGTATTCATTAACGTTATGGTTAGTTCCAAAGTGAAATCCAATTGAGACTAAAATTTAAAATTAAAATAAATTTTGGATTAGAATTTAAGACTGAAAGAATTGATAGTGATTTATCGGAGTAGTTGATTGTCCTTTCAGCAGGTGTTTAGACACAAGATGTTACGTGTCTTTGTGGCTACAGGGGAAAAAACTTTTAAAGTAATTCTTTTTACACAAACGTTTATCTGTTTTACTTTTAAATAATGAAACATATTACAAGATTTTTTTTCTAGCAATGTTCAATGCATAATTAAATCACAGAAAATCTGCTGCAGTAACTATTTGCTCAAAAGTTGAAGGTAAATTTCTGCTTGGCCCCTAACCCAAACATGAACTGGTATGTTGGCTCTTGCTTTCTGCCTTATTCTTATACAAAACACTGACATTTTCCCATTTGCTACAAGTGCCAGTAATTTTGCATGTATTTCTCTCCTGGTTACAACACACAGTCAATACAATACACTGTTCCCCGTTAACTTTCCAATTGAAAATTACATTTTCTGGAATAGATTATAAGTGTGGACCGTTAATTAAACCAAAAGGGCTCATAACATGGGATATCAAGTTTATCAGTAACTCCTTTTGTCAGACTGAAATTTACAACTGTGAAAATTGCATGCTTTCCCCTTCTTTGGTTCAACCAAATGTTGCTTGGTTATCCAGTTGTGTGTGTATGTTTGTGTGTGTATGTTTGTATGTATGTTTGGGGTCCTCTACAACAGTTATTTAGTCAGAATACCCAGTTTCCTGAAAGATTTCTGTCATTAGAAACACAAGGGATTTTAAAGATGCTGCTTAATAGTTGATGGGACCAGTTAATAGAATGCAAACCCTTTTTTGCCTCCATACAGTTTCAACCACTTTAGAGCCATGCTTTCTAAGAATTTCATGACTCTTTCACAGTGAATAAGAGGAAAACCCTCTCAAAATATAGTTTTTTAAATTTTCAACATACGAATCCACTGGGTCATTGGGAATTGTCAGCCCATTAGGTGAAAGCTTAGAATTTACTCAGAAACCAAATGTATCCTTTTGTGGTAGTTGAACTTCTTGCTTCACAAAGGTTATTTGTAACAAACTTTGCCTGAATAATAATAAGTTGCTCTGTGCACAATGAGACATCAGTGCATCTTAAGCCACTTCAATAGCTTGGTCATCTTTGGAAAGTGATTGCTCAAATAGTTTGAGGGTTCTCCCTGGAAATTGTTTTTGAAGTGGTGCTGCTGCCTGTACCCCCCATCATCATGTTTTTGAAGTTGGGTACCCACCATCATCATTGTTGAGAGGATGGGCACAAAAGAATTCAAAGTGAGTGAATACCCAATTTAGATGATATGGGGAGAACCCTATATGAATTATGTTCCAGAACATGTCATAAAAATGTAATATATTTTAATAACATTTAAACTTTGTTTGTACAAATTAGGGAAAATTCAATCATGTAATTGATCATGTAACTCCCTGGCTTACCCAACATTGCTGATATAATTGTAATTGATCTCTACCCTGTTTAAAAACGATAAATCTCAATTGTTAAATGAGTCCTCTGTTCTCAACAATGTACTTCTGTACTGTGTTATGGAGAAATACAGCTTGTAACATTGCATTTTTTCACCACCAGGGGGACACCATTGCTTCTCCTTCCTCCAGTGCATTCTGGGTAGGATGACATCACTGTGATTGCCTTGTGCTCTGTAACTGTGTTATACAACTTCCACAGAATTTTGCCTCATTTAGAACATCTTGCTGTAAAATTATATATAAAATGCTTTATAAGTTATATCTAGCAATCCTAGACCAGGGATACAGTTTTTATTCAGTAGAAATATACCCAATTTTAGTGAGTTTCTTGCCACTACCGATCAGAAGCTTCTAACAGTCACATGCGTAAGTAACTACTACAAGAAGAAAACCGTAGTCAAGGTGTTGTCGATGTACATGTGTGTGTATGTGTGCACGTGCGTGTGCGTGTGTGTGTGTGTGTATATGTGTGTGATGGGAGCACATTTTTAATTCAGTCTGCAGTTCATAGTGAAAATCTTTGAGACTATGGCATCTTAACCTGGTTCTAATCTGGCATTTTAAGTTTTACCTTGTAATTAGTTATTAAGTTTGCAAAGAAGATTTCCTCTGAAGCTTTCCTTAAAGTGATAACATCCAGTCAACACAAAGTAAAGTTGTCACTGCTAATGCACAGTCAGATACATAAAGTGAACATTTCATATTTGAAACCACTTTTCAGCTTTCACTCAGTTGTAGCACTCTTGCCAATGAGTTAGTCAATTTTGTATTAGAGTCCCACTGCAATACAAGCTGATGCCATTAAGTACTAAAGGAGTAATTTCTCTCAAATGAGACATTAAACTGAGGCCCCGACTATTCGGGCATCTTATGCAAAATATCATGTAGCATCACTTTAATTAAAAGAAGAGGAATTACTTTTGGTTTCCTCAAATGATTTCTTCCCCAGTTAATATTATTTTCTGAGTACTGTTTGTTGCACATGTTTCATGCAAATTCACCTTAATTATGTTGGTGGCAGTACTTCAAAAGTAGTTTACTGCCTGGAAGCCCATTGAAGGATTTTACAGAATTAATATTATCTTCCTTTCTTATCAATAGAATGTCCTGATTATTAATCTGGTGTTAATTTTATTTCAGATAAATTGCTCCCAATTTTCTGAAGTGTTTGCTGAACACAATTTAATAACATTTCAAAGTGCGCAGTCATGTTGGCAATTTTCAATATCAGTCAGCTCAGTTTGGTAAATGTACTAGTAACAACTTTGGGACTATGAGAGAATTGTAAGGAGGCTGAAAGCATCAAATGTTTGATAGGCAAACCAGGAATATTTCCTTTTGGGGAAGGACCTTCGTTAAATACAATCTTTCCCTTTCCTACCAGAAATCACTTCATTAGTTAGAGGAGAAAAGGCATGCCTTTTTTAACATGATTAGTTACAGCTGGATTATACCATTGGTTTATGAAGTGTTGACCTCTACAATTCACTATATGTAATAGTTGACTTGCAAGACAAATGTTTGCATCCTGTTGATCCGAAGAGAGAAAAGACTTGTTATTATTACTGTTCCCCAACAGTAGCATGCAATTTACTTTAATTCTATTATTGTCTAAGCTACACAGTTCATAAGTTGAGCATGATGATTGTACTAGAGCACAACTAGGCATCTGCATGCATACTCTGAATTTTGACCTTTTCATTTGCACTGATTCCATATCAAAGCATTGGGCTGGAATGGAAGAACATGCTGCTGATGAAAACCAGCACGTGTTTTGATGAAGCCAAAGCTAGAAAATTTTAATGACCGCATGATCGTTGGGTGAGAGATCAATAAAACTGGTAATTGAATTGTAGATTCACTCATGGTGTACTACTTAAACATGTTATTTAATTAAATTCTCCATTGTAAATGATACCAAAAGTCCATTGTATCTCCTTTTTTAAAAAAGCTAAACAGTTTTAGCCTCCTGCTTGAAATAAATCATTTATGAAAACAGCAAGATTTGGTAGGCAGTTTGCATTCTACTGAAAATATTTTCGTTCAATTGACTATTTTCACACTGCAATATTGTGTTATTTAATATGTTGCCAATTGAAAAATTAAAAAAGCAAATTTAAGCTTTTTGTGTAAGAAATAGTACCTGGACAATACCAACTTTGTAAGTGGTGGTTTTTGTGTATTTACTTGTCCCTAGCTGTTACCCAATGTTTTCCTTATGAATGATTAATTCAATTTGCAGTTGAATTTCTATTCAGTTTTGCACTTTATTTTGTTTTAGCTTGTGGCATAACAGTCCCCACAGCCACATCAAATTACATGCCCTGAAAGTGAAATTAGTTGTTGCTCATACTATTTATTGTTTTGAGCTGCAGAATAGCAACAGTGATTGCATCAATATTAATAATAAATTTTTTAACAGACTGTCAAGTACAGTATTCTTTTGCGTGTGAAATATCTCTGCAGACCGAATCATTGGTATCCCTTCGTTTTCCTGCCAGAAACTATACTGTGCAATATGTAAAGTATCCCTTCTTCCTCCCCTACTCCCCTCCCTGACCTATACCTCGAAAAACTCCTGGGAAAGGCCAGGTGCTACTTGGACTCTGGTAAGCTAACATTGCTACATCATCACCTTTGCACTACTGGAAATTTTAGTAGCAGGTGAAAGGCCATTTTTGGTCCTTGTCAACTCTACCGTCCAACTTTATTCCTTGATCACTTTGTTATCTGGAAGTTAGTCTGTAACTCTTGGTATTATTTTCTTCAAAAGGCTGAATTCATAATTTATTCCATATATTTAATACCCTTTTGTATGAAGTTGTTGAGTGTGGGGTAGCTCTGCCCAAGTGTACTGTTTTGGAAAGTTCTGTTCCTTAATTTTGATCTCATCATCGTTGCTCCAGTTTCCTTTTACTTATTTTAAATCAATTACCTGTGTTACGTTTTACTTTTGAGACAAGCCTAACTTTAACTTTTACTCATAACTAAATGTCTGAAACTTTGTTTCATTTTTTGCCCTTAGACTATGTTTCTCGAGGCCATTAATGTCCTTATATATAGATGGCATATTAGGTGATATCTTGTAGAAATTTAATGTTCTGGACTGCAAACTTTTTTAAAATGTTGAATGTCATGTTTGTAAAATTGTTTCTAGTAAAAGAACACATGCTCTCAATTGTAATTGGGGAGGGGGGGTGGTAGCTGCTGTGTTTTGTTAGAGAAAATTGTTTGTGCCAGACAGTTTTTGCATAACTGTTGTTGTAATTGGTTAAGACTATCATGTAATTTTCCCACATCCATAGCAATTTTTACTGCTGCTTGAGCAAGGAAGTACAATGCTAAATAAACTTGATCTGTAGGCAAGGTAGATGATTTTCTTTTTGATAACTAAATTGTGTAATGTAAGATTTAAATTGCCAACTGTTTACATTATCTGTTCATGGGATGTGCCACATTGCAAGGTTTTCATTTTTCTTTTGATCATCCTTACTTGCCCTTATAAATTTACTAGTTTCTGCTGGTGACAAAATAATATCCATGCCTGCTTAAAATTGATTTCCTCATTTTCGAGAAGTGCCCAGGCCATTCTAATGGGAGAAGGCTACAGTAGAAGTTCTTTCAGAATGTCATGCTTTCTGGTTAAGACAGATTATTAGGAAGTTAGAGCCTTTTGAATTAAAATGCAATACTGTATATTAAGGTATTAACATTGAAACATGGAAAATAGAAGCAGGAGTTGGCCCTTTAAGCCTGTTCCACCATTCAGCATTTGGTCATAGCTGATCATCCAACTCAGTAACCTGTTCCTACTTCCCTATACCTTTGGATCCCTTTAGCCCTAAGAACTATATCAATTTCTTTTTTGAAAGTATTGTTTTGCCCTCAACTGCATTTTATAACAGAGAATCCCATAGGCTCACCAGTCTCTGGTGAAGAAATGGCACCTTATGGCCTACCCTCCATCTTTAAACGGTGACACCTTGTTTTGGACTCACTGGTCATAGGGCATACACGGGAAGAATGTTCCCAATCTAGTCCTGCTAGAATTTTATAGGCTTCTATGAGATCATCTGCTAATTCTTCTAAATTATAATGAATATGGTCCTAACTAATCCAGTCTTTCTTCATTGCTCAGTCCTGCCATCCCAGGAATCAGTCTGGTAAATCTTTGTTGCATTTCCTGAATAGCCAGAGCATCTTTCCTCCGATAAAAAGACCAAAATTGCACACACTACTCCAGCTGTGGTGTCACCAAGTCATTGTACAATTGCAGTAAGATATCCCTCGCTATGAAGACCAACTTACTATTTGCCTTATTCATCACCTGCAGAACCTGCATGCTTACTTTCAGCAACTGGTACACAATGATACCCACATCTAGTTGCACTTCCACCCTTTCCCAATCTATCACCATTCAGAAAATCTGTTTTCCTGGTTTTGCTGCCAAAGTGGATAACTTCACATTTATCTACATTATACTTCATCTGTCATGAATTTGCCACCTCATCTTGATCAAATCACACTGAAGCATATCTGCATTCTGCTCACAGTTCATTTGCCTATCCAGCTATGTGTTATCTGCAAATTTGGAGATATTGCATTTATTTCCCTCATCTAAGGCATTAGTATATGTTATGAAAAGCTGGAATCATAAGTCCTAATTCCTGTGGTACTCCACTAGTCACTGCCTGCCACTTGGGAAATGACCCATTTATTCCTAATCTTTGTTTCCTGTCTGTCAACCAGTTCCTTAGCCATGTCAATACACTACCCCAATCACATGTGCGTTAATTTTACATGCTAATGTCTTATGTGGGCCTAAGCAAAAGCCTTATGAAAGACCAAATAAACTACATCCACTGATTTCCCCTTTTATCCACTCTACTACTTACATCCTCAAACTTCTAGAACATTTGTTAAGCCTTTTGTAAATCCATACCGATTCTATATAATCCTTTAAATATTTTCCAAGTGAAAATCGAAAGTACTGCAGATGTTGGAAATCAGAAACAAAAACAGAAATTGCTGGAAAAGTTCAGGTCTGGCAGCATCTGTGAAGAGAAATCAAAGTTAACATTTTGGGTCTGGTGACCTTTCCTCAGAACTGATGGTAGCTAGGTTCCCTAGTAACAAACTTCTGTTTTTTTAAAATAGCTCTCCTCCAATCCATAGGAACTGTTCTAGAATCTATAGAATCTTGAAAGATGACAACCATTGTATCCACTATTTAGACAATAGACAATAGGTGCAGGAGTAAGCCATTCTGCCCTTCGAGCCTGCACCATCATTCAATATGATCATGGTTGATCATCCTTAATCAGTATCCTGTTCCTGTCTTATCTCCTTAACCCTTGATTCCACAATCCTTGAGAGCTCTATCCAACTCTTTCTTAAATGAATCCAGAGACTGGGCCTCCACAGCTTCCTGGGGCAGAGCATTCCACACAGCCACCACTCTCAGGGTGAAGAAGTTTCTCCTCATCTCTGTCCTAAATGGCCTACCCCTTATTTTTAAGGTGTATCCTCTGGTTTGGCACTCACCCCATCAGCGGAAACATGTTTCCTGTCTCCAGAGTGTCCAATCCTTTAATAATCTTATACGTCCCGATCAGATCCCATCTCAGTCTTCTAAACTCAAGGGTATACAACCCCAGTCGCTCTAGTCTTTCAGCATAAGGTAGTCCCGCCATTCCAGGAATTGACCCCTCACTAGATTCTCTGATTCCCAACATTTTTGGGATGTTATTTGTGTCCACCTTTTTGAAGACACAACTAAAATATATATTTAATTGGTCTACTATCACTCTGTTCCCTATTATAACTTTCCGTGTTTATTCATTTTTATTAGGACTTTGCCTGTTAGTTGGTTGGAAGACTTGGCAGTGTCCAATCAGCATTGCCATTGGAGTCACGGTTGCCATTTTACAATTATTTTAACCTGGCTCATTCTAGCTCTTCATTTATTTTTGTTTAATCTGTAAAATTTATATTTTCAAGGTGATATTAGTACTTGATCAATTATGGTTAAAGAGAAAAATTACTTAAAATCAACAGTATTTTAATTTGAGAAAGAAGCTAGTCGAAAAGTGCTCACCTTTGAAAGAAAATTTGAATCTGACTAGATAGTTTTCCACTGTCAGGACCAGTCTTTCATACGATCAGAAAATCAGCTTAAGTATAGAATGTTATATGGTTTATTTCTGTTCCCTTTCTCAGGAGGTTTATCGAAATTCCATGCCAGCCTCCAGCTTCCAGCAGCAAAAACTGCGAGTCTGTGAGGTGTGCTCGGCATACTTGGGTCTTCATGATAATGATCGACGCCTTGCAGACCATTTTGGTGGCAAACTTCACCTGGGATTCATTGAAATTAGAGAGAAACTGGAAGAACTGCAGGTGAAGAAATGCAACGTTTTGAGAATTGCAAGTTTTCTGTACTAACATGATTCTGTGGTTCATATACCAGGATATCACGATGCCTCTGTCCCTCAGAATTTTGCACTAAATGATATGCTCCTTTTCTATTTCCCCTGTAAAGTGGGCATGTTTACATTTTCACATATTATACTCTCTTCTGCCAAATTTGTGCTCACTCACTTTGGCAATCTTCCCATGTCTTGTTCACACCTTACTTTCCTACCTATGCTTGAGTTAGGTCTGCAAACTTATCCACCATGACTTATCCCTTCATCAAAGTCATTGCAATAAGTTGTAAAAAAAAACTCGCTAATAATTGAGCCTATGGCATTCCATTCATCACAACTTCTCAACCTGAAAATTACTGATTATGCCTACTTTCTGCTTCCTGTTAGCTAACTGATCCTATATCCATGATAATATGCTACTCCCAGCACTATGAGCTTCTATTTTGTGTAATAATATTTGATGTTAGTATCTTGAATACATTACATCTACAGGTGCCGTTTAATCCATAGTATTTACGACTTCCCCAGCCCTTCAGTAAATTAGTGCATTGAGTACAGGAGTTGGGAGGTCATGTCATGGCTGTACAGGACATTGATTATGCTACAGTTGGAATACTGCATATAATTCTGGTCGTCTCAGCTATAGGAAGGATGTTGTGAAGTTTGAAAGTATTCAGAAAAGATTCACAAGAATGTTGCCATGGTTGGCGAGTTTGAGCTAAAGGGAGAGGCTAGATAGAGTGGGGCTGTCTTCTCTGGAGTGTGGGAAATTGAGAGGTTATTGAGACTTTATAGAGGTTTCTAAAATCATGAGGGGCATGGATAGCATAAATAAACAAGGTATTTTCCCTTGGGTGGGGGAGTCCAAAACTGAAGGGCTTAAGTTTATGGTGAGGGGAAAGACTTAAAAGGGACCAAAGGGACAAGTTTTTGTGGTACATATATGAAATGATAGAAGGTGGTACAATTACAACATTTGGGCTTTTGGATGGTTATATGAAAAGGAAGGATGTTAAGGGATATGGGCCAAATGTTGACAAATGGGACTAGATGAATTTAGGATATCTGGTTGGCATGGACAAGTTAGATTGAAGGGCATGTTTCCTTACTGTATATTTCTATGATTCTATAACACTGTTTCCCTTAATTGGAGTTCCTTAATTAATCCGCATTTGTCTAAGGGTCTGTTAATTTTGTCCTTGATTATCGATTCTAAAAGCTTGCCCACCACTTGACTAAATTGAATGTAGTATTTAAAGTATTTAAATTTAAATTATTGGGTTTATCCTTGAATCCTTTCTGTAAACAAGGATGCAATCTTTTCAATTTCCAGTTCTCTACAGTACCTCTAACTAAGGAGTGTTGAAAAATTATTTCATCATCATAAAAGTATTCTTTATTCATATAATAATTAAAATAAAACATGACAAAAACATTTCAGATTGAATATTCCAGAATTTATAATAATCAACTTCTACCCATACAGAATGTTCCACTCAATACAATAGTAATATAATATTTGTAATACACACTTCATATTAGGTAGACAGCCTGAGGACAAAGCATTTTAAATTGAAAATTACAGATAATTTATGACTATGTACTCAGTAATTTTCACCTATGCTTTCCTCTGATCGGGGAGGGGTGGCATTGTAGTAAAGTCGTGGAACTGTTCATTCAGAAGCGAGCCTAATAAAAGGGCATTGGTTTGAATTACACTGTAGCAAATGGTAAAATTTGATTTCAGCAGAAATGTGGAGTTAAAGGTGAGTCTCCTGGAAATCACGTTACCAGTATCATTTGACCTGAAAACTCATCTGATGCACTAATGTCCTTTAGGGAAGACAATTTTGCATTGTTATCTGGTCTGGCCTACATGTGACTCCAGATCCACAGTAAGATGGTTGACCCTTCTGAGCAATTAGGAATAGGCAATAAATGTTGACTGAACAGTAATGCCTGTATCCCACAGGAATATTATTAGCTTTCCTGACTCCTTACTGAACCTGCATGCTAAACATTTATGATTGTTGCACTAAGTTCCTTCTGATTCTTAAAATGGTAGAGTCATACAGCACGAAAACCCTTCGGTCCAATCTGCCCACACCGATCATAATCCCAAACTAAACTAGTCTAATTAATAATTAATAGTACCTAATTCTATGAGCTCTCACCATTTAGACATTTTTTTTCTTAATCTTCTAGCATTCTTCCTCATTAGAATTCATTTGCCAGATTTTTGCCTACTGTTTTGGAGCTGTTTTTTTTTTGACAACTTGCTTTCCTACACCTCTGATATTAAAACATTTAGCCACCATACCTTGGTTCTTCATCCAAGTTATTTATATAACTGCAGTGGGGCCACAGCACTGATTCCTGTGGGGTGCCACTTGCTACATCTCGACAATCAGAAAATTGCTCATGTAAAAAGCTGAAATCTTAGCAGATATTTCGGTCTCCTTCACAAGTAGATTAAATCCAGGACAAAAACTATGCACTCCCAACTTACATTCTACTCTTTGCTTCCGGTTAACCAGTCAATCTTCTGTCTATACCAACATGTTAACTGCGACATCGTGAGCTTATATTTCTGCAACAACTTTCTCTATGGCACTTTATCAAATGTTCTAGAAATCCAAGCACAGAACATCCACTGGTTCACTTTTATCCATGACCCATGTTATTTCCTTTAAAAATTCCAATAAATTACTGAAATATGATTTCCTTTTCACACGTCATTTTACGTCATTTTTCATATGTCTATTGGGACTTTTCTGGAATGTAGGGAATGTTAAGATTATCCCAATTTAATGATGCTGTTCCAAATACTTGCAACAAATCCCATAAACTCTCCTTGGCAAAAAAGGTAAAATCAAACACACAGTCTTTCAGGAGAAATGGCAGAGAGATTCAGCATGGAACACCTTCTTCCATGTAGCTCTTTCTTTGACCAGCAGCCTCAAACCAATTCAGACATCTTGCTCTGAACAACCAGACTGCTAAAACCCAAACCAAACCAAATCTGAGAAAAGCTGACCTGGAAGAACTGGCTACTCTCCTTTCATTATACTAGTTTTGTTTTTATCTTAAAAGCTCATTCAAATAGATCAAGCCAGACATTTTGGAACCTGAGTCATAAACACTTTTTGAAAAAAAAACAAGGACAATACAACTTTGTTCAAGGAGCAGCATCTCACAAATTATAATATCACTAGGCCATCACCTCCCCAAAACTTATCAGCCTTTGGTTATTGGATTTGGACTTTCGCAAAGAGTCCACCAATATGGTGTATATGGGATGGTCTATGAATATTACTCATAGGGTTTTTCAGAATGTATCTGATAAGATACTGCACAAGAGATTATTGGAAATTGAAAGTGACCTGATGACATGAATTGATAATTGATTGTGATTGTTGGAGCCTGGGAATACGTAAAAGAAATGTCATCTACTTGAAGGTTGTGGGAAGTATTATTCCTAAGCGATCTGTGCTATGGCATCATCCTTTCTTTATGCATATCCATTTTGGATCGAAAAATGACAAATTGGAAAATGTTTCACAGCAACAAGTTAGCAACCATTGAGAAGCCAAGAGATGCGGTCTGACCATATAACTGTAGCTCCATATAAACTGAAACATTACATCTTCACTATTAGATTTATATACCTTGCAGATAGATGGCAGCATTCAGTTAGACATTTAGATCATTTCAAATATTGCTTTTTTATTCATATAAATGTGTAGTGTTAGACTGGACATTCAAAAAATTATATCCTTTGCTAAGGCAGAAAAGTTCAAGCTGAAGGTTGTGCAGTAGGTTCCTAGGTTTTATAAATAGAGTTGAAAAGATAATTATTGCCATAGTCCTACCAAATATAGAGAATTGACTGATGGTAGTTTAATCTGAGTGTCACTACACCTTAGGTGAGTTTGAAGAGGAGAGACCTTCATAGCATCAGCTGGTGCAAGAATTCAACACATGCTCTTTGCATCACTCTGCTTTGCTATCTCGCCAACTGAGGTAACCAGCCATTGTAGAGTTGTACAAATTAATTAAAGCAATGTAATCATTGGTTAGACCGTTGTTAGAAAACTCTTCTTGATTGCCTTACTTCAGAAAATATTTCAAAATTGTGGTTGCAAAAAAGGACTATTTGAGCCCAGATTTAAGGAAATTAGTAAAAGAAGCAATTGAAATGCGAAGGAAAGCTTTTGCATACTGAGTGGTTAGGCTCTAGAATGCACTGCCAGAGGTAGGTTCGATTAATTAATTAAAAAGAAAATGGGATTTTTATCTAAAAAGAAAGCATCTGTAGGGAATGGCACTAGATGAGTTGTACCTCACGATAGGCAGCACTGACTCAACAAGTTAATGGTCTCTTGCTGTGGTGTAACATTTTGTGAAAAGCTAAAAGTTGTATTTTCTTTCAACCTATGATTGTATAAAGTTTTGTGGAAATAAATTTGAGATTTAGTTAGTTCCCTTGGTAGGTTTAGTTGGTTGATGTTTGCTGATTGGTAAGTTCTTTGTTTCTTTTTGCTACAAGTGGATTAATAGGTTCCATACCTGCCAGGTTTTGCCTCTTTTTGCTGTTTGGGCAAGTATAATGTATGCTTTAAGTGAAGCCATAATACAGTATAAAATCTGCACATGTGGAAATCAAGAAACATCTTTTCCTCAAATGGCTATAACCAAAGCTTTTGAGATTCACCAAATAGCCCTAATATCTATTTGTATTACAATTATCTTCCTTGTGTTGAATTCAGTTTATGACATCAGTTAGTGCCGTTTTTAATTGAAATCTTGCTGCAATGCTTTCTTGTATTCAAGGGCTAAGCACCTTGACACGTCTCCCTATCCTTGATTTAATCCATTTATTCCTGCAATTTTGTTTTCTTTTTCCTGAAGAAACTTGTTGCAGAGAAACAGGAGAAAAGAACTCAAGAGCGTCTGAAACGGCGAGAGGAGAGAGAAAAGGAGGAAAGAATGAAAAGAAGGTTAGTGGCTTGTTCTTTACACATTTTGGAAATGCATAACACTCTCTGGGCTATTTCTGTGCAAAGCAGCTTAATTACACCTTCATAACAGTTGAAATGCCCCTTTGTTGACATTATAGTCCACTAGTTATATTACAGTAAAAACAACATAGCTGTATCAGATCTTGCATGTATCAGTTTATTCATCATCTTGTCTATTTCACTCGGATGGTTATAAACTTTCCAAACCAGTCTGATTCTGATGTTCCAGTACCATTAATTTGCTAATAATTATGACTATCCGTTTAATTTCAAATCTTCCCATGTTTGCTAATTCTCTGCTGTTTAAATTCTGATAAGGTCTTTGCACCTGATGGAATCGGCCTCTTCTTCCTTTTTTTTAAGATCATAAAACATAGGGGCAGAAGTAGGCCACTCTGCCTATAGAGTCTGCTCCACCATCCATTGAGATTATGGCTAATCTGATAATCCAAAACACTTTTCCACCTTTTCCCCATAATCCTTGATTCCCTTACTGGTTAAAGATCTATCTATCTCAGCCTTGAATATACTGAATGACCCCGTCATAACAGCCCTCTGTGGTATAAAGAATTGCACAACTTCACAACCTTCTGAGAGAAGAAATTACTCTTAATCTGTCTTTTAGAGTGTGGCCTTTTCACTTGATTCCTGTCTTGCATTACTATTTACGACTCGTTCACTCTCAGTTCACATTTTCTTTGCTGCTTAGAGTTGACATTGATTTTTGCAGGGTGGGTCATGGCTGAGTAAACAATTTGAATGTTGTTTGAAGAGGATAGTAGTATAGTGTATTAGGAACTTGTATTGATTTCACCCAACTTGACTTCAGAAGGTATTTAATAAGGATTTTCAGCAGAGATTATTAGCAAATTCAGGAACGTGACAGACAATTTGAATGTAGCTGGATTCAAAGGCAATGATTTGTACTCTGATTTGGTTAAGGGCAGGAGTCCAGAACTAGAGGGCATAGGTTTAGGGTGAGAGGGGAAAGATATAAAAGAGACCTAAGGGACAACTTTTTCACGCAAAGGGTGGTACGTGTATGGAACAAGCTGCCAGAGGAAGTGGTGGAGGCTGGTGCAATTACAACATTTAAGAGGCATTTGGATGAGTATATGAATAGGAAGGGTTTGGAGAGATATGGACCGGGTGCTGGCAAGTGGGACTTGATTGGGTTGGGATATCTGGTCGGCATGGATGGATTGCACCGAAGGGTCTGTTTCCATGCTTTACATCTCCATGACTCTATGACAACAGGGAGAACACCCCTACTCAGTAGATTCTTTGCAACCATCCTGAGAATAGACAAAACTTCGCACCTTAGAAAGTTGAAATCTTGGCAGACATGTTACCCTCCTTCACAAGTAAGTTATTTTTTTTTATTTTTTTTTATATAAATAGATATTTTTATTGGAAATTTAACATTTTGACAAATTTACAAAAATAAGCAGAATTTTCAAGCACAAACATTAATATAAAAATAAATCTTAAATATATAATCATCAAAATTCAACTAATCCACAATCATCCAGAGTGTATAGTTGAGTCACTTACATCCTTCAAATAAGAGAAAATGTTCTCTAATACACTCATAACAGTATGATAAAAAGGAAGCTATTTCCAAACAATAAGAACAAAAAAAATTAAACATGTTTGAATGGAGATCGTCCCCCTTGTTCTCAGGGGGCCTTACTCCCTTTCCAACGTTCCACCATATCCTCTCCCAAACAGTGTCCCACCCTCAACCCGGGCGCTCCTTAATAGGATTTAGATATAATACCGAACTAGAGTTAACAGTGAGCGCCGCACCCCCACCCCTCCCACCCATACCTGAGTATATCTGATAGCATCAATTCCACGTACAAACACACATAACTATAAAATTACAACTCCAACAGATTACAGTTAAGTATAATAACATAAGATAGCAAGGAAGACAACCCCGCTCCCAGAGGCAAAAGTAAAGTAGAATAAAGTATCCATTTCTCCCCACGGAGTGTGGGAGAGGCAAGCCAACATAAATTGTCTCTTACGATTTATTTAACCGAGTCTAAAAGTTTCTTGGCCTCTTCCGGTGATCTAAAATTATACTCGGATCCTTCGTGGGTAAAGCATAACGTCGCTGGGTAGCGTAAGGTGTATTGAATATTTAAGTCCCTTAAACATTTCTTCACCTCATCAAACGCCTTCCTTCTTCGTGCCAAAGCCGGGGAGAAGTCCTGAAATAACATAATCTTGGATCCTTCATGAATCATGGCTTTAGGATCCTTTCCAAGCTTTCTGGAGGCATCCAGGAGTATCTGCCTCTCCCTATAACTCTGCAGCCGGAACAGGACCGGGCGTGGGCGCTGGTTTGGGCCAGATCCGCGTACAGCGACCCGGTAGGCCCACTCCACCCTTACCCGGTCCGATTCAGCCCCCAGGTTTAAAAGCTGGGGCAACCATCGCTCCAGAAATGCTGCTAACTTTCCTTTCCCTTCTTGCTCGGGAAGGCCCATCAACCGAATATTCTTTCTCTGATTTCTGTTGTCAATATCATCCATGTAGATTTCAAAGGCCCGGACTCTCTGCTCCAGAGCTTGCACCTGTTCTGCAGCTGTTTGAGCTGCAGCCTCGGAGGTCGTGGCCTTTAGTTCCGCCCCCTCCACTCGGCCCTGTAATTCCTTGATAGTTTGATTCTGTTTCTGCAGCTTTGCTTCCAA
Source organism: Hemiscyllium ocellatum (assembly GCF_020745735.1). NCBI lineage: Eukaryota > Metazoa > Chordata > Chondrichthyes > Orectolobiformes > Hemiscylliidae > Hemiscyllium > Hemiscyllium ocellatum. The sequence continues at coordinate 25,893,319 of NC_083433.1, read as the reverse complement.
TGCATTCCATCTCTGTCGGGATTCTGCGATGAAATTGACAAGTGTCGATTCCAGTCTAGCAATCATCTCTATAAGCCCCTTTTGTTTTTCATCAGCTGCAGCCAGAGGAGAGGAGGGTGGGGGAGGGGTCTTTGTTTTCTGAGAGCTGCGGGGTCCCTTCGATTTACTCATTATCCACTCAGTATTAGACTGTTTAAATATAATATTCAGCAGCTAATTAAGATTAAAGAAATTTTTTGGGTGGTTTGGCAAGTGTGGTGGGGGCAGGTAACCCACTTTTCCCAGGTTTTGGGAAGGGCTCTGTAGACTCAGACTTGCTGAGTCGCCGCCATCTTGGATCTCCCTTCACAAGTAAGTTAAGGACAACACTATGCTGTCACCACTTAGATACTTTTATTGGGAGTCGAGGCATTGAATTCAGTATTTTTATACATGTACAATGTGTAATTATCCCAATGTTTAACTTCATATTTTTTGTTGTAGACTGTTGCAAAAATGTCAGATTTCATAATTTACATGTGAGAATGAAATTTATAAATATAAGATAAAAAAAACCTGGTGAGAATCTGATAAACACAGCCTTTTTTGGATTGGCAGGCAATAACTAGTGGAGTGCTACAGGGATCATGATTGGGACCTCAGCTATTTGCAATTTATATCAATGTGAATAAGTTAAGGTACCATTTTATATGTTAGCTAAATTTGGTGATGATACTAAGGTAGAGAGGAAAGTAAGTTGTCAAGAGTAGCTAAAGCGTTTGCAAAGGTTATAGACAAGTAAATAGGCAGAAAAAGTATCTTCTTGAGTCTCGTGGAGGAAATGTGAACTTCTCCATTTTGGCAGGAAGAATAGAAAAAGAGCATATTATTTAAAGGAAGACAGATTGCAGAATTCAGGGATATTGAGGGATCATGGTTACTGGTATGTGAAGCGGACAGAATGTTATTTATTTCAAGGAGAAGGAAATATAAAATAAGGAAGAGAGGGCTCTCGAAGCTCACTCTTTGAGTATGTTTAAGATAGCAATTGATGGACTTCACATTACCAACCGCATACACAGTTATGGAATTGTGTAATAGACACTGGAGTTTGATCAGCCATGATCACATTGAATGGCAGGGTAACTCAATGGGTTGAATGATCCTACTCCTATTTGGAAGAATGAGATGTGATCTTATTGAAACAAGAAAAGATCCTGAGGTACTTGATATGGTGGGTATGGAGTGGGCAGTTCCTCTTGTTGAGGAGGTGAGAACCAGCAAGCACAGTGAGGCTGTGGTGAAATAGTTTTTCTGTCGGAGGGTTGATAGCATGTGGAATTCTCTTCCCCAGGAAGCAATGGAGGCAGGATCGTAGAATTTCTTCAAGGCAGAGTTGGATATTTGATATCAAGGGAGTTGAGGCTAATAGGAGATGGACAGGAAGAGGATTTGTGACCACAACCAGATCAGCCACAGTCTTTCTGAAGGGTGAAGCAGGTCCTAAATCGTATGTTTACAGAAGCCTAAAGTGTGGTTGAATACTACCCTTCATGTCACTTACCGAGTCAGATTCATGGAGATGTACAGCACGGAAACAGACCCTTCAGTCCAACCTGTCCATGCCGACCAGATATTCCAACCCAATCTAGTCCCACCTGCCAGCACCCGGCCCATCCAAATGCCTTTTAAATGTTGCAATTGTACCATCCTACACCACTTCCTCTTACATCTTTTCCCTTTTATATCTTTCCCCTCTCCCCCTAAACCTATGCCCTCTAGTTCTGGACTCCCCCATCCTAGGGAAAAGACTTTGTCTATTTATCCTATCCATGCCCCTCATAATTTTGTAAACCTCTATAAGGTCACCTCTCAGCCTCCAACGATCCAGGGAAAACAGCCCCAGCCTGTTCAGTCTCTCCCCATTGCTCAAATCCTCCAACCCTGGCAACATTCTTGTAAATCTTTTTTGAACCCTTTCAAGTTTCACAACTTGAATTCTGGTCTCCGATAGGAAGGAGACCAGAATTGCACGCAATATTCCAACAGTAGCCTAACCAATGTCCTGTACAGCCGCAATATGACTTCCCAACTCCTGTACTCCATACTCTGACCAATTAAAGAAAGCATACCAAACGCCGCCTTCACTATCCTATCTACCTGTGACTCCACTTTCAAGGAGCTATGAACCTGCACTCAAAGGTCTCTTTGTTCAGCAACACTCCCCAGGACCTTACCATTTAAGTGTATAAGTCCTGCTAAGATTTGCTTTCCCAAAATGCAGCACCTCACATTTGTCTGAATTAAAGTCCATCTGCCACTTCTCAGCCCGTTGGTCCATCTGGTCCAGATCTGAGGTAACCCTCTTCGCTGTCCACTACACCTCCAATTTTGGTGTCATCTGCTAACTTACTGACTGTACCTCTTATGCTCACATCCAAATCATTTATGTAAATGACAAAAAGTAGTGAACCCAGCACCGATCCTTGTGGCCCTCCACTGGTCACAGACCTCTAGTCTGAAAAACAACCCTCCACCACCACCCTCTGTCTTCTACCTTTGAGCCAGTTCTCTATCCAAAAGGCCAGTTCTCCCTTTAGATCCGTTAGATCTAGCCTTGCTAATCAGTCTCCCATGGGGAACCTTGTCGAACGCCTGACTGAAGTCCATATAGATCACATCTACTGCTCTGCCCTCATCAATCCTCTTTGTTACCTCTTCAAAAAACTCAATCAATCTCCATAAAAACTTGCAAACAAGCTGCAGAAGTAGGCACTTGGTCCGTCCTCCACCATTTATGAAGGTTGCAGTTGAACTGATTCCACCACAGTCCTCCCTGCCCAATAACCTTTCACTTATTTCACAATTCACTGCCTGAATTGGAGTTACTAAGCAAGAATCTAGTGAGTTGAAAAGTGTGGCGCAGCCCTCACCCCTTATGCCCAAAATATCGATTCTCCTCGGATGCTGTGCTTTTCCAGCGCCATATCTTTCAACTGCGATCTCCACGTTCTGCAGTTCTCACTTTCTCCAAGAATCTAGTGAGACCCATGCTTGATTTGGGGTATCTGCAATCATAAGATACTTGAGAGTTGGAAAGTCACTTAACTGAATTCAGGTGGAAGGGTCCCCAAGAAATTATACACCTCAACAAAAAAAAATGGGAACACTGAGGAAAGTTGTGATTGAGTTCCTGAGGCATGTGATGCACCTTGATGTGGTCCCAGGAAAAGTACAGAAACCCTCAAGTTCTGCAAAGAATAAGGGAACCCCTGGTGGAAACAAAAATAGAATCACAAGTATCGTGTTCAATTTTTGGCTTATGTTTGCAAAATATAGTGTTAGCAGAACTTGCTTTGTTTAACTCTTAAGCAGCAAAGGTTTTTGTTTACAACTTGAGGTCATGTGGTATAATTCTTTCAGTAAATAACTAGGTTTGAATTTCCTTTCAAGTGTTAATGGTCTCCCTCAAATCAGAAGGAAGATTTACATTTATTACTTGTTAAAATGTGTTCATGAAATGACTGAATTCTTCATTAAGTTTCCAGCAGTAGCATTTTCCATATAAGTGAGTATATTAGTTGAGAAATTCCCATATGCAACATGAATGCCAGAACACTATTATAAACACAGGCAACCAGATTCACTTATCTTGATTGTTAATGGTTTTCTCTTAATATTGTAGGACCAGATCTCGCAGCAGGGATCGTAAAAGGTATGTTTGTTTTAATATTTTAGCTTATATATTTACATTCATAGTTCTGGGTCTTGGCCAATGAAAAGAAAGAACTTGAAGTAAAAATGTTTCAGTCAAAAGTGTAAATTTGGTTCACTCCAACTGACCATATTCAGGAAGGTAAGTCCACTTAATGCAGTTAGAAGTATAACATTTCAACTTTGAGAGACTGTTCCACAAAAGCATTTGTAATATTCTAATTTTTTGTTGCTGATTTTAATTAATCAGGCAATTAGTTTAGCTATCATCAAAATATCTTCTGACCAGTAACTGTTTCAAAACTCTGCTTAGATTCTCTCTCAGTTTTTAAAATGCTGACCTCACTACGTTTTATACATGCTAATGAGCAGAATTCCAGTGGTGATTACAATTGCTCTTGGCGTAAAGCAACTTTTACCCAATGGCTCATAAAAAGACTACCTGCCTGATATGAAAGCTAAGATTAACCGTTAACTGTTCCTGCTGCCTGACCTGCTGTGCTTTAACCAGCAACACATTTTCAGCTCTGATCTCCAGCATCTGCAGACCTCACTTTTTACTACATGTGACTCTAGGCCACACCGATGTAGTTCACATTTAACTGCCCTCTGGGCAATTAGGAATGGACAATACATGCTGCCTACCCAGTGATGCCCTCATCCGATGAATCAATTTTTAAAGAAATGCTTTGTTAGAATGGTATACTGTTCCAAAGGAACTGAGTGGGGGAAATATATTTCTTTTATTGCAGTTCCATTCTACAATATAATCAGCTGTCTGGCACACAAGATTGTTGGAATACCATGTGCAGGAAATTTTTGAGCCCTTCTTATTCAATTCATGTGGAATTATTCAAAATTATTTCTCAATTATAGTATATCTGACAGTGGTTTAGAGGAGTTGAAATGGGAATAGCAGAATCATCACTGATAGCTGGCAACCAAATTAAAAATAGGAGCAGAACTCATAATTTGACATTTTAGAGGTCATTGTTAAATCTGGAAGGTTCTAAAGTACCAAAGCAATAGATGGTCTGCTGTTTCTCGAGCTTACATTGCACTTCACTGAGACACTTTAGGGGGTTGGGGCCAGAGTGCAATGGGATAGGGCAAGATGTAAAATAATCCTGCTTGTAAACTGAATGGAAGTGTTCTGCAAATTGGTCAGTTTATTTGTGTTTGACCTGCACTATAGAGAGGAGGGTTCTTTGTGAACTGTGAATAGTTTATTACGTTCTAAAAATTATATGTAAATTGTTGTTTCACTGGAAAAATGTGTTTAAGGTCTTGAACAGTGAAATGAGTTAAGTGTTGGTGTTATAGCTCTCTATATCTGCATGGGAAGATGCTTTGGGAAGGACAGCGGATGTTGGGTGTGATATAGTAGACCAAGACATCATGAAGGAAACAATTCCTTTGGAACATTGAAAAAGGGGGTGCAGGAAGATATGTTTGGCATCACACTGGGGATGGCAGAAGTTGGTCTGCACTGAATATGGAGCTGATTGTATGAAAATGAGGGCACTGAGAACTCTCTTAGTTCTGAAAAGAAAAGGGATAAGTGCAAAAGTATAGGGAATGAGCAGACACAATCAAGGGCCCTATCAAACATGGTAGCGGTGATCTCTAGCAAAATAAAAAGCACTATGGAAGCACTAGTAGAAAGTTTAATGAGCCAATTGAAAGCCATCTTTATGGTGATGAAGATGTAGTTCATAAGCATTGTAGTGGATGAGGCAGAAGGACAGAATTGGCTAGTTCCTGTTGATCATCGTTTCAGAATTATCTAAAGAACACCTGATTGTAAAGGGATTAATTATGAGGTGGGGGTAAATCTTTTTGCAGATCAAGATCAAGGGAACGTCGTCGACATCGATCCAGGTCTGCATCCCATGATCGACGCAAACGTTCCCGCTCTCGATCAAGGGACCGGCGTCGCCGACACAAATCTCGATCTGGAAGTAGAAGCAGGAGTCGTAGTCACCACCGCAGCAGGCATAGCTCAAGAGACAGAGAGCGAGAGAGAGACCGGAGCAGAGAGAAAAGCTCCAAAAGAAAGTATGTACCTCAATGTTATAGATTGCCTTGTCAATATGTCTGAGATTAATTAATGTAGTAGAAATCTGACAGTTCCATCTTGGATATTGTTTGTTGCAATTAAACAACCACATCAGAAGAACTTATCATTTTCTATAAGGAGAAATAAGCTCTTTAACAATGTCAAATGCTGATCTGACATGAAAGCAGACTCATTCATACTTGGAAGTGAATGTAAGAGGTATTGGTAGTAATTTAAGAGATTAGTAAATGTCTTAATAATTAACAAAGATTCTCTATACCACATTTCTTTTACAATACTATGGCATTTTTAGTGACTCTTTGATCTTGCTTCTACTTTCATTTCTTTATTTGGGTTCACTTATGTTTTGTTTTTGTGACCAGTTCATTCATTCATTCTCTAGAAACCTGTTATTCTCGCACAGGTAACCCAATGCTACTAGGATGTCCTGTTTTTCCTTCCATTACTGCACAATTTGTTTTAATACATTTGACATTCTACTGGAATTTAATATCCTAAAATGAGACCGTCACCAGAATAAGTGAACGTGGTACTGCTTATCTAATTGTTAGACATATTCTACACAGTCTTGCTGGAGAAGACTAACTCTCAGCTATCCATTGACGAGAATAACATCTCAAGGTTCACTTCACTAATCATCAGCTGTATCCTGGATATAGTGAAACTGTTTTGGGAGTCGTTTGCAACTTTTCCAAACAATTAACAGCTGTGTTTCTTATTAAGAACTAGTATAACAACATTATGAAGAGCAGAGCTCTTCACCAAATTTTCACATTAATGAATAGTAAAAACTATTCTGGGATAATTCCGTTAGTGCGTATGCAGGACTAATGTCTAATGAATTGGTTGTAGAAGCTAACTTTAATAATATGTTTTAAGCTAAGATTGAGCCATTTTTCTAGGTCACGAGACCGAGACAGATCCAGAGATCGAGACAGAGAAAAATCGAGGGAGAAGGATCGCAGGGAGAAAAAGCGTTCCTATGAGAGTGCTAATGGAAAATCGGAACACAGCTCTGAGGAACGAGAAGCAGGAGAAATCTAACGGACAAAACATTTTTGGAACTGGGGCAGACAATGTCTTTCTGATTGTTTAACTCAACTAGGGGAGCTCTTGTTTTGTTTTTGGACTTAGAAAAATATTCCAGCAGCTAGATGACTGATAACTTAAAAAATATTAGATAGTTGAAAATGTTCAGGAAGTTTTGTCAGTTTAACCAACTGGTTTTGAAGGCAGCAACTGGAGGTGCCTAGAATGTACTGTGTGTGCATGTACCAGTGCTGTAATGCCACAAACATTAGGGTGCCTCCTTCCATTGGCACAAGGTTGTTCTTTTGTTTTGAATAATCAAATAATTTGTTTTGCATTTTTTAAAAATGTGGATCTGCAACCCATGGTATTTTCTTTTCTGAAGCCTAAATAAAAAGCAATGGATCTGGTAGCTTGGGGAGTTACTGCTTTGTCAGCAAGCAGTTTCTTATTTGCTTGTTACTGTCGGTTGTGCTGGCTTGCACTTGTGATAGTTTTTACTTCAGAAATTTCTCTAAAATCATAATGTTTATCCTTGTCAAAGTGTCATTGACATTGTTGAAAACAATGAAATTGTCATGCAACTATTTAGCAAAATCCTTCAGAATATCTTGTGTCCAGGTAAGAGAAACAGTCCAAAGGTAACCTCGGCGTTTCTCTTCTCTCACCCAGAAGGAACTCTCCCCTATCCCTCTGCATCTTCTTTCCCACAAAGTTGGCGTTGTTTGTTAAATGTTAATCTGACAGAACCTTGATTTTTGTATTCAGTTATAGCCAGAAAAGCCCCCTTGGTTTGGTTGGAGAGAAAAAAAAAAGTTTTATTTTTAATTAACTTATATGGTGGAAGCAATTTGCTACCCATTTGTTAAATCACCAAATAGGATTCATGAGGAAAAATGCAACTGCTTCAAATAAACCTGACCCCTTCATCACCTTCATTTCACCATCTCTGCCTTTCCATTTATAAATAAAATACAAATTTGATTTGGAAGAGTTTTGCCAAAGTATTGATCTGACCATGCACCAAGATATTTTTGGAAACCAGAATCTTAAATTGCCAAGTTTGTATTTTGTCTATATGTGTATCTTTTACTATAATTAAAAGGGCTTGGTTTTATTCTTGCAGTTGCAGTGGAAGTTCAGATAGAAAGGGTCCAAAACTGGAGTTAATGTGGTTTCAGTAGCTCTTTAGGACTGTGTCCAGAAACACCATCTTCTTGGCTTTGCGTGCATGTAATTCTCAAAAAGAAACTTAAGCATGTCTTCAGCACACTTCTGGAACACAATACACATCCTCTGTTATTTTGGATTTTTACTCAGAACTTTTTATTTTTTGACAGTGAAATCATGCCCGTAAAATAATTCGTGCTTATTATTCACACACAGATGGTTTAGTATTTATCCAAGGAACAGAAAACAATTTTCCACACGTTAAAAACAACTTATGGGTATTGTTTTGTAGGAGTTGAGAACCCTGGAATTTTCACATGCTTGTGCATACGTGGCATACTCCAGGCAGCTTTAAGGTGTTGTCTGTGGCAGGCACTGGGGCGTCTCAGATCTGAAATATACCAATGTATTCCATGATGATATTGCTCGTTTTTGTTAGCCAATTGTGGTCATCTCACAATTGCTGTGATTTTATTTTTTTTAAAAGTGGTCAGCTTTACTTTGAGAAACTGACTTCTGTGCTATAATAGTCCAGTGTGATGTTCCTTAGTATCCATAGTAGCATTATTTTTCTGCATCAGATACTTTGGTTACTAGCTGTTACACTGCTTACCCCCATCACTTACTAAGTTCTCAATGGTCATTTGGTCAGAGATTTCTGAGTTTACAATTTAAAACACAAATAACAAAGTTTTAATTTAGTCCCCTTTTATCATTTTTTCCTTACATGACCTCTTGTCTATACTTATATTATTAATTGAAAACAATTGAAATAAATTTTCTGAAAACCATTTAATAAGATTTTCAAACAATTTAAGTTTTCCTGTGTTGTATGAAATTGTGATGAATACTTGTTTGCTACTTTGCAATTAAAACAACCTGATATTGTCTTCCTCTGCTTACTTGGTGAGTCTGTTGGAACCTTTGGCCACTTGTGCGTTGTTCCATTCCACTGATGAGGCCCAGCACTCGTTCCATAGTTAATGCTACTCTTCTGCAGAGTTAAGATGGGAAACAGATTGTTTTGCTTTTTGTTAGGTTGAAATAGTTATAGAGTCATAGAGATGTACAGCATGGAAACAGACCCTTTAGTCCAGCCTGTCCACGCTGACCAGATATCCCAACTCAATCTAGTCCCACCTGCCAGCACCCGGCCCATATCCCTCCAACCCCTTCCTATTCATATACCTATCCAAATGCCTCTTAAATGTTGCAATTGTACCAGCCTCCACCACATCCTCTGGCTGCTCATTCCATACACGTTCCACCCTCTGCCTGAAAAAGTTGCCCCTTGGGTCTCTTTTATATCTTTCCCCTCTCACCCTAAACCTACGCCTTCTAGTTCTGAAGTCCCCCAACCCCAGGGAAAAGATTTTGTCTATTTATCCTGTCCATGCCCCTCATAATTTTGTAAACCTCTATAAGGTCACCCCTCAGCCTCCGACGCTCCAGGGAAAACAGCCCCAGCCTGTACAGCCTCTCCCTGTAGCTCAAATCCTCACCATTTTAATTCCTATCGTCAGGAATGACTATTCAAGCCTCATATGGTATAATGGCAGCATTATTAACTTGACATGAGGGCTCAAGGACAACTGATGCTTTCTCAAAAAAAAACTAGAAAACCTAAAATGGGGCTTAAGAGAAAAAAACAAACTGGCTTATTTTGCAATCAATGAGTGTTACCTGTTGTTATGTTAGACCATGATATCATCACTGAAATGTATGTCAAGTTAGCTTTTGATCAACCTCAGGATTGAATGTTTGCTTATTAAGATGTTCCCATTGCCACCTTCCTGCAATTAATATTACTGTGCTTTCAATAGACCATGTGATTTCTGTTTTATTTGTTGATAAATTTGTCTCTGCGGTAATAGCTTTGCATTCTTATTTCCCTGAATCAGAAACTAAAAGTCAACTTATCCCGCTAAATTTTATTGTTGGGGATTCAAGCATCATGTGGATTTGACAAATCTACTCCTACATGGATGTGAGCAGTCCCAGGTTAAGCCTTTGAGAGTGTTCATAATTAGTAACAGTCCAGATAGAATTGTATATCTTTCTTGCAAGAGACCTCAATAGTTTCCAGTTTGAGAAGGACAAGTATCCTTAATTGATCATGATTTAACCACAGTGAATTGAGAATCTGAGAACCCTCAACCTGAGCTACAAATCTTCTCACAACTTGCTAATTGGAGTATACTCTGGAATATTAAGTTAAAACTCACATAACACCAGGTTATAGTCCAACAAGTTTAATTGGAAGCACACTGGCTTTCGGAGCGTCGCTCCTTCATCAGGTGGTAGTGAAGGACCGCCGCTCCGAAAGCTCGTCTTTCCAATTAAACTTGTTGGACTATAACCTGATGTGTGATTTTTAACTTTGTCCACCCCAATCCAACACCGGCATCTCCAAATCTGGAATACTAAGATCAACTTAACTGTTCCTACTGTTGGCGAAAGTGAACAGTCTCTGAAGAATATGAATGCCCAGTTTTTTTTTGAATTATTCCAAATGTGGTAGTAGTTCTGACTAATTCTTTATGACAATCCCAGGTATGTTTTGCAGTTAGCATAAAAAGTAGCACAAACAGCATGAGGTTCTGCCAGTGTTTGTAAATTTTCAGGCATATTTTTGTGGAATCACAAGGAACAAGAATATTGTCCTGTATTAAGAACATAAGAAATAGGAGCAGGAGTAGGCCATCTGGCCCCTTGAGCCCACTTCACCATTCAGTAAGATCATGGCTGATCTTTTCATGGACTCAGCTGTGCTTACCTGCCTGCTCACCATAATCCTAATTCCTTTACTATTAATAATCTATCAATCTTTGCATTAAAAACATTCTACAAGGTAGCCTCAACTGCTTCATTGGGCAGGAAATTCCAGAGATTCACAACCCTTTGGCTGAAGAAGTACCTCCTCAACTCAGTCCAAATCTGCTTCTCCTTATTTTAAAGCTATGCCTACTAGTTCTAGTTTCACCCATCAGTGCAAACAATCTCCCTGCTTCTATGTTATCTATTCCCTTCATAATTTTATGTATTTATACAAGATCTCCCATTCTCTCCCCCCACCCACCCCCACACATTCTTATAAATTCCAATGTGTCGTCTACTACCAACCAATCAATCTCAACTCAGGAATCAATCTAGTGAGCCTCCTATGTATCCCCTTCAGTGCCAGTATATCCTTTCTCAAATAAGGCGAACAAAACTCCAGATGTGGCCTCACCAGCATTCTGTATAACTTTAAAGTCTGGTTGAAGATTTGTAGCTCGGGTGTCCGTTGTTGTAGTTCTGTTCGCCGAGCTGGAAGTTTTTGCTGCAAACGTTTCATTCCCTGGCTAGGGAACATCATCAGTGCTATTGGAGCCTCCTGTGAAGCGCTGCTTTGATGTTTCTTCCGGTATTTATAGTGGTTTGTTCTTGCCGCTTCCGGGTGTCAGTTTCAGCTGTAGTAGTTTGTATGTGGGGTCCAGGTCGATGTGTCTGTTGATGGATGTTCTTGCCGTTTCCGGGTGTCAGTTTCAGCTGTAGTGGTTTGTATATGGGGTCCAGGTCCATGTGTCTGTTAATGGAGTTTGTGGATGAGAATGGCATTCATCCACAAACTCCATTAACAGACACCTGGACCCCATATACAAACCACTACAGCTGAAACTGACACCCGGAAACGGCAAGAACATCCATCAACAGACACGTCGACCTGGACCCCACATACAAACTACTACAGCTGAAACTGACACCCGGAAGCGGCAAGAACAAACCACTATAAATACCGGAAGAAACATCAAAGCAGCGCTTCACAGGAGGCTCCAATAGCACTGATGATGTTCCCTAGCCAGGGAACGAAACGTTTGCAGCAAAAACTTCCAGCTCGGCGAATAGAATTACAACATTCTGTATAACTGCAGCATAACCACCCTGTTTTTAAACACCATCCCTCTCGCAACGAAGCATAATATTCCATTTGCTGCTTTATTTGCCAGGTCCCTTTGCACAGCAGCATGTTTCAATTTTTCACCGCTTATATAATAGTCCATTTTGTTATTATTCCTACCAAAATGGATGACATCACATTTACCAATATTGTATGCTATCTGCCAGACTCTTGTCCACTCACTTATCTGTATCCCTCTGCAGATTTTGCTCTACCACTCATCTTGGTGAACAGAGACCTTGGAGTGCAGGTACATGGTTTCTTGAAAGTGGAGTTGCAGGTAGAGATGATAGTGAAGAAGGCGTTTGCCATGCTTTCCCTTATTGGTCAGAGCATTGAGTATAGGGGTTGGGAGGTGGTGTTGCGGCCGTACAGGACATTGGTTAGGCCACTTTTGGGACATTGCATGGAATTCTGACTTCCTTTCGGAAACTTGAAAGGGTTCGGAAAAGATTCACAAAGATTTTGGTCGGGTTGAAGGATTTGAGTTATAGGGAGAGGCTAAATAAGCTGGGGCTATTTTTGCTGGAGCATTGGGGGCTGAAGAGTGACCTTCTAGAGGTTTATAAAATCATGAGAGGCATAGATAGCTTAAATAGATAAAGTATTTTCCCTCGGATGGAGGATTCCAGAACTAGAGAGCATAGGTTTAGGGTGAGAGGGGAAAGGTATGGGGCAATGTTTTCACGCAGAGGGTGATGCATGTATGAAATGAGCTGCCAGAGGAAATGGTGGAGGCTGGCATAATTACAGCATTTAAAAAGCATCTGGATGGGTATATGAAGAGGAAGAGTTTAGAGGGATATGGGGGAAATGCTGGCAAATGGGACTGGATTAGATTAGGATTTCTGGTTGGCACAGATGAGTTGGACCAAATGATCTGTTTCCGTGCTGTACATGTATGAGTATATGACTAATTTTTACCTTAGTCGCTCTTTTTTGTCTTGTGTTTGTAGAAACATTTGCTATCTTTTTATATTTTGAGGTAGTTTACTCTTTTAATACATCTTAGATTTCTTTAAAGCTTTTTTTGTGGCTTTCTGTTGACCTTTAAAATTTCCCAATCCCCTAGTTTCCCACTAATCTTTGCCATTTAGTATGCATTTGCTTTCAATTTGATGCCCTCCTTTACTGCTTTAGTTGTCCATGACTGATTATTCCTTTTCCAATAGTCCTCCTTTTTCACTGGTATGTAGTTTTGCTGAGCATAGTTAAAATTGCTTTGAAAGTCCTCCACTGTTCATCAACTGTCCCCCCCATATAGTCTTTGCTCCCAGTCTACCTTAGCCAATGTCTCCCTCATCCCATTGTAGTCTCCTTTATTTAAGCACAAGACACTGGTTTTGAATTTTACCCTCTCACCCTCCATCTGTATTTTTAAATTCAACCATACTGTGGTTGCTCCTTCTGAGAGGATCCCTAACTATGAGATCATCAATTATTCCTGTTTCATTGTACAGGACCAGATTCAGGATAGCTTGCTGCTTTGTGGATTCCATTGCGTACTGTTTGAGTGTTTACAGATACACTCTGTAAACTCCACAAGGCTGCCTTGACTGACTTGGTTTGATCAATCCGTATGTAGATTAAAATCTCCATGATAATTACTGTGCCAGGTTTACATGGATCAGTTTTTTGCCCACCCACCAAGATATTATCTGGTGGTCTATAGACTGTCTATTCGTGACTATTTCCTTACTATTTCTAATTTTCACCCATATTGATTCAACCTTTTTTTCCATAGAACCTATATCCTTTCTCACTACTGCCCTGCTATCATCCTTAAATATCAGAGCTACACCAACTCCCTTTCCTTCCTATCTGTCTTTCTGAGTAGTTTGATACCCCTGGATATTTAACTCCCAGTTGTGACCACCCTGCAACCACGTGTCTGTAATGGCCATTTAATCATACCCATTCATGAGAATTTGTGCCATGAACTCATTTACTGGTTAAGACAACAGTATATTGTAGATTTGGAAAAACTTCTCTGCTCAGATCCGTGCCAAAGTGTGGCATAGTGGGACATTCTTACGTCTGGGTCAGAAGGCCACCTCAGGATATAATGCCATATGTTATAATGTATCCAACCAGGTTGATATAAAATAAAGTTGGTTGAGGCTACCCAATGACTTTGCTATCGGACCCACTTTTGTCCCATAAGTCCAGTCAGAACCAAGCAGTAAAATTTCTGATGCACCAAAAGTTAAGAAGCTGATTAGTGATTGAATATCAAATTATTTTACGTTTCACCATGGCAACAATTTTTGTTTTGTATTCATTCAAGGGAAGTGGGCATCACAGCCTACACCAACATTTATTGCCCTAAAAAATATGTCCACTGAAGTGATGAGAACATCCACAGCGCTTGTCAGGGAAGGAGTTCCAGCATTTTGACTATGCAATGATGAAGGATCAAGGATTTAGTTCCAAGTTGGAAGGGAAATTTGCAGGTGATGTTTCCTTGCTGCCCTTGTCCTTCTAGGCGGTGGGATTTGAAGCTGTCAAAGTTGGTGAAATATTGCAATGTATCTTCTATGTGATGCTCACTGTTGCCACTGTGTTAGTGGTGAAGAGAGTGCAAGTTGAAAGTGGTGGATAGGTAGTCATTAGGCAGGATGCATTAGTAATAAACAGATTAAATGATGTAGGTTTAGATTTGTAGATAATGAGCAGGCATTTGGGAGATAAGAGGTGAGTTGTTTGCCTCAAAATACTCAGCTTGTGACCTGCTTTTGTAGCCACAATATTCATATGCTAATTGTAGCTCCCATTATGTTGGGATAATGAGGGATTCTGTGATGGTAATGCCGTTGAGTATCAAGGGGTGATTGATTGGGTTTTCATGATGTAGATAGCCATTGACTGGCATTTGCTAACTCAAGATTGGATGTTGTTAAGGTACTGCTTGCGATCTTGATCAGATAGGCCAGTGGACCAAAAGATGACAGATGGAGTTTAATTTAGATAAATGTGAGGTGCAGCATTTTGTAAAGGCAAATCAGGGCAGGACTTGTTCAGTTGTTGGTAAGGTCCTAGGGAGTGTTGCTGAATGAAGAGATCTTGGCATGCAGGTTCAAAGTTTCTTCAAAGTGGAGTTGCAGGTAGATAAGATAGTGAAGAAGGCATTTGGTGTGCTTTTCTTTGTTGTTCAGTGCATTGACTACAGGAGTTGGAGGTCATGTTGTAGCTGTGAAGGACAGTGGTTGGGCCAATTTTGGAATACTGTATGCAATTCTGGTCTCCTTGCTCTAAAACATATGTTGTGAAAGGGTTCAGAAAAGATTTACAAGGATGTTGCCGGGACTGGAGGGTTTGAGCTACACGTAGAGGCTGAATAGGCTGGGCCTCTTTTCCCTGGAGCGTTGGAGGCTGAGGGATGAACTTAGAGGTTTATAACGTCATGAGGGGCATGGACAGGGTAAATAGTCAAGATCTTTTCTCAGGTGAGGGAGTCCAAAACTAGAGGGCATGGGTTTACGGTGAGAGGGGCAAAATTTAAAAGGAACCGAAAGAACAACCTTTTTCACTCACAGGGTGATGCGTGTATGGAATGAGCTGCCTGAGGAAGTGGTGGGGGCTGGTACAATTACATTTAAAAGGCATCTGGATGGGTATGTGAACAGGAAGGATTTAGAGGGATAGGGGCCAAATGCTGGCAAATGGGACTAGATTTAGGTAACATAAGAACAAGGAGAAGGAGCTGGCCTTTCGGCCCTTCGAGCCTGCTCCACCATTTTGTGGCCTCAACTCCACTTACCCGTCCTTTTACCATAACCCTCGATTCTTGTTCAAAAGATTATGTATCTTTGCTTTAAAAACATTTACTGAGGAAGCCTCAATAACTTCACTAAGCATGAGTTCCACATGTTCACAACTGTCTGGGTGAAAAAGTTCCTCCTCAATTCAGTCCTAAAGCTGCTCCCCCTAATTTTGTGGCTATGCCCTCTTGTCCTAGTCTCACCTGCCAGTGAAAGCATTCTCTCCTCTTTTACTTTATATATTCCCTTCATAATTTTATATGTTTCTATAAGATGCCCCCCCCCCCCCCCCACCCATTCTTCTAAATTCCAATGAATATAATCTAAGTCTACTAATTTTCTCCTCATAAGCCAACCCTCTCAACTCCGGAATCAACCTAGTGAACTTCTTCTGTACCCCCTTTAGTGCCAGTACATCCTTTTTCAAGTCAGGAGACCAAAACTGCACACTGTACTCCAGGTGTGGTCTCACCAGGACCCAATACAGCTGCAACATAACCTCTCTGCTTTTAAACTCAATCCCTTTTGCAATGAAGGACAAATTTCCAACTACCTTCATAATTAACTGTTGTACCTGTAGACCAACCTTCTGTGATTCATGCACAAGGACACATAGGTCCCTCTGCACAGCAGCACGCTGCAACTTTTTACCACTTAAGTAATAATGCTTTTTATGGTTATTCCTCCCAAAATGGATGACTTCACATTTATTCTCATCTGCCCGACCTTCACCCACTCACTTAAACTATGTCCCTCTGCTCATTTTGCTCTGACACTCATCTTAGTGTCATCTGCAAACTTTGAAACACTACACTTGGTCCCCAACCTTAAATCATCCATGTAAATTGGGAATAATTGCAGTCCCCACACCAATCCCTGAGGCACACCACAAGTCGCTGACTGCCAAACGGAAAAGCAGAAACTTATTTATTTTGAATATTTGGTTGGCTTGGACAGAGGGCCTGTTTCTGTACTGGACAGATCTATGACTCTAAAGAATTGAGTGAGGAAAAATGTGCAGTCATCAGTGAACATCCCATTTTGTCCTGATGGAGTGAAGGTCATTGATGGAGCAACTGAAGATAGTTTGGGTCTAGGACAGTACCCTGAGGAGCTCCTCTCCTGCAGAAATGGGCTGGAGCTGAGATAACTGATAACCCCAGATGTCCTACTTCATGCTAAGTATGAATCCAACCAGAGAGTTGGGGTGGTCCTGCTCTTTCTGTTTTACAGGTGTTTGATACAACTGAGTGGCTAGTTAGGTTTTACTCAGAGGGCAGTTAGAGTCAACCATATTGCTATGGGTATGGAGTCACATGTATGTTAGATCAGGTAAGGAAATTTGATTTCATCAGACTAGCTTTTAATTCCAGCTTTTTTTTTTGTATTTAGTTCAGACTTTACCACGACTCAAACCCACCACCTCACAGTAGCCTGGAGTACAAGGCCAGTGACATTACCACCTCCCTCTCATGGAGAGTCTGTACATAGTCAGAACTGAACTTGAATGAAAATTGGACAATGCAACTTAGTTCAAAAAGCTCATGTTGATGTCACTTTTATGTCAGTGATGATGTTGGACTTGTGTTGACAGTATCTGCATTGATGTTAGGGTGAATCATTCGAGCGAATAGAAGCAGGTCTGATTGACACTGGTGTTCCTTGCCATAAACACAAAAACGTTCATGCTTTCAGCAAAATAAACAGCCATGTAGCAAAGAATGTTCCTACCACCTGGAAAAGCAAGAGAAATGCCTTTTGAATTTGTGCAGTCTATTAACACGAATTCAAAATTGAGAGAATGGCTGTTGCTGAGTTGGGAGCAACAACCTGGTTCTGTGTAACATGTGAATTTTGTACGTGGTTTGCGAACAAAGAAATGCCTGTCACACACTAGTATTAGTCAGTTAAGTGCATCCAATTCCCAGAATATTACAAATGCTGTCAAGCATGACTAATGAAGTCTAATTCAGCTAAAATGATTCTGATTAAATGGAAGACTCTAACAGTGCCTAGGTCTAAGGTGAGTACCACACTTACATACAGAAGACCTAGTGATTATTTATGATTGTAAATGTAATAATAATGAAAACAGGGAGTGTATATGTAATATTTAGCAGATCAATTGTTTAACACACAGTTCTGATGGAAAGGTCAACTGTATGAAATGTTCTGCATTCACCACTGCTGAATAACTCCAGCATTGTGTTTTATTTCTGGTTTCTAGCGTGTGCATCTTGCAAAAGAAAGCAAAGTTTGTGGAGTGAGCCAGCATTTAGAAAATCTATGTTGGCATTCAGACCTTTTGAAAGCTTATCGCAACGATTTTCTGTGAATGATTTTTTTTGTGTGGCTGCAGTACAGTGGAAGCTATTGATAAAGATCCTGTAACAGCACCACCTCCAAAACGTTTCCAGAGGAACGCTTATCATTTTGCAGCCACTGCTTGGTCTTCTGGGGGAATTGTGCTGTATTTTCAAAGGAATTGTCTCAAGTGTCAATGAAGCTTATCACAATGCAAAATTTAAACATACCTCAGAAACAAAGGTCTACTGTTGTGAGAAAGTGAAATAAGAAAAGGAATCTCTCTCAAAATAACTGGTATTATTTCATTATAAGATTAAGTGAACTGTTCATACACAGTTTCCAAAAAATGAACTGCAAGTGGTCTGCGTTTGATAACAAAATACTAGTTTCTGCCAAATGTAATTACAGCTTAGAAAATGACAATAAGTTCTTTCACATGTAGACTTAAACCTAGCTGTACAAATCGGTGGATCACTATTCAACAGCATCTGCCAAGAAGTTTTATTTGCAACAAGAAATTTATAGTAAGTGCATTAATTAACTCAGCCAAATAATAATGTTTCTGGTATCTTGCCAGCCTTCAGTTTCATTAACTCAAATCTCATCAGACTGGCAGTGCTTTATGTGAGATGTTTGAAATTGATTTTTTTAAAAAACCCTACCTCTCCAGAAATAAACGCCAGCTGCAGCAGAATGTTCCCATCGCAGAAAGAGAGAGGAAGATGAATGTGAAATGTGCCTGACGTAAAATGCAAGTCAAGTTGAACAAAGATCAAACCTTGTTTATTCCTGAAGTATGTTTTGTGAAAGCTTTACATTTTGGGACTCAAGAAAACAGTTTGCAAAAATGCCAGTTCAGGGGAATAAACACTTTATACTGTCTGAGAGACGAATGCTGATCAATTAGCAAGTGCAATAGAAGCTTGCCCCAGAGAATGCATCTATTTATGATTTGTCAATTAACTGCCAGGCTTTGTTTCAATTTTAAGCTGATTGACTCTAGATAAAGCATTGTCCTAAGAAGTTTTCCAGCTGATTCCTGCGTATGTGTAGAATTAAGCTGACAAGCTTGTCTC